>NC_056071.1:64661356-64975523 GCF_016772045.2 Ovis aries | reverse complement strand
CTGGCCTGGAGAATTCCATGGACTGTATAGTTCATGGGGTCGCAAAGAGTCAGACACGACTGAGCAACTTTCACTTTCACTTCACTTTCACTATAAACAACTAAAGACCAGTCAAATCTACAAAGCGACAGTCTTCAAGACAGTGGACATCAAGCAGCAGAGTACACTGAGCCCTGAGAGAGAGGAAACAGACAGGGTCAATTCCACAACTGCCCCAGCCACTGCCTAGTGAGCGCTGCCAGCTGGCAGCACAGGGAGGGAGAGCCCAAGGAAGCCAAGCAGTTTCCCCAAGTTTAGGAAGCAAGCTGAGGCCACGGAAGCCAGGGCAGCTTGAGTTTGCAGGGCAGGGTTCCAAAAGGGGAGTGCCTCACCGAACTCCAGAGAGCTCCTTGAGGACTCAGCACAGTACTGAGCAGCACACGTCTGTAAAGAAAATACTTGAGGTTTCTGATTGGGTAGAGCACGCAGAATGGAAAATAATTAGCCCCGGGCTACATGGCTCTGATCCCACCTAACAAAGCAAGATGTGCAATGAACAAACCATTTGTAAGGAACTTAACCATGTTCTAGAACAAAGCTCAAGAATATTTATAGAACTATAGAGATATCCAGCATCCATCAAAATAAAATTCATAATGTCTAGCATCTAAACAAAAATTACCAAACAAGCAAAGAAACGGGAAAAGACAACTCATAATGAGGGAAAAAAAATCAATCAACTGATACCAACTCAGAAATGAGACAGATAAGAGAATTACTAGACAAGGGCATTAGAACAATTATAAAGTGTTTATATGTGTTCGAGAAGTTGGAGCAAAGGCTGAGTATGCTCAGGAGAGATATGAAACCTAACATTTTCAAACAAGGGCAACCCTTCACATTGCTGATGTTTTAAGTTCTGCATTTCTCTTCAATATAGTCACACATCTCGATTATCCTTTTGGTTTAACTAGGTGTTATACAACCATCCCCCTACCATCACATAAAAAGCTTTCAATTTCTACTTGCTTTCTTAAGAAGCCTTATTTTGAATACCTTAATAGCAATATTTTAACAAATACTCCACTAGAGGAATTCCATACGCAACCATCACATTCCAGTATCACATTTCACCATGCACCTTGATTAGAGGCAGAACCTCTGAACTAACTATAAAAATTAAAAAGAACAAGCTTTCACTCCTATAATTCTCTGGCTTCGTGCTGTCCAACAGCATGGAAAATACCCCGCTCTGTGCAGTCTGACACAGCAGCCAGGAGCCGCATGCTTGAAATGATGTGGTTAGTGTGACAGAACTGCATTTTCAGTTTGATTTTATTTTAATAAATTTAAATAATTATAGATTACTAGTGGCTACGTTACTGGACAGCACAGCTTAAAACAGTTTAAAAGAAAATCTGGACTGAAATTTTCAGAAAGATTAACATTTTCAAAATAACAGTTTTATAGTTTTAAACTTCATAGTTTAATATTAATTTTTAAATTAGTAAACATTATAAAATCATAAACACAGGAAAACCCCTATTTTCAAGACTTGGCTCAAAGAACCACTTCACCTACAACTTCTTTCTGGTTTCTTCAATCACTAAGCCCCAAGTAAGGAGACGCCCCCCACTATGCTGCCAGCACCCTCTGTCATCAGCAATGTGCAGGGGGAGGGGGAGGGGAAAGGAACCACGTAATAGACTTGAGATTCTCTCTTGGGGTGAGGGAAACATTCTAGGACTAGACGGTGTGGCGGGAGCTCCACAACAACGTAAGTGTCCTAAACACCACTAAATTACTGACTTCACAACGGTCAACCTGGGGATGCCTTGGCAACCCAACGCTTAGGACTCTGTGCTCTCACTGCTCAGGGGCCCAGGTCAAAGATCCCACAAGCAGTGCAGTGTGGCCAAATAAATAAACAAACAATTTTTTAAAGGGTTAATTTTATGTTATATGAAAGTGAAAGCATTTTAGTCACTCAGTTCAGTTCAGTCACTCAGTCCTGTCCGACTCTTTGTGACCCCACGAATCGCAGCACGCCAGGCCTCCTTGTCCATCACCAACTCCCGGAGTTCACTCAGACTCACGTCCATCGAGTCCGTGATGCCACCCAGCCATCTCATCCTCTGTCAACCCCTTCTCCTCCTGCCCCCAATCCCTCCCAGCATCAGAGCCTTTTCCAGTGAGTCAACTCTTCGCATGAGGCGGCCTAAGTACTGGAGTTTCAGCTTTAGTCACTCAGTTATGCCCAACTCCTTGGGACCCCATGGCCTGTAGCCCACCAGGCTCCTCTGTCCATGGGATGCTCCAGGCAAGAATACTGGAGTAGGCAGCTATTTCCCCTTCTCCGGGGGATCTTCCTGACCCAGGAATCAAACCCAGGTCTACACAGCAGGCAGATTCCTTGGCATCTGAGTCACCAGCGAAGCCCCATGTTATATGAAATTCACCTTGGAAACAAAAGATTGTAAGAATGTATCTAAGATGTATATCTCTAACTCATACAAATTCATTATTAAGAAAGCACCTAAAACAGGGAACACCAGGTTTTTAAAGCAACTTTAAAGCTCACTTATTCCCTTAGGTTTCCATTTTTTAAGTAAACTTGGTT
Source organism: Ovis aries (assembly GCF_016772045.2). Classification (NCBI taxonomy): domain Eukaryota; kingdom Metazoa; phylum Chordata; class Mammalia; order Artiodactyla; family Bovidae; genus Ovis; species Ovis aries. The sequence goes on along the minus strand of NC_056071.1, from coordinate 64,972,924 downwards.
CTCAATTATCAACTGTCCACTACAAAACGCCTATTCGAGCAAAGTCAATCAGTGCACACAAGTGCTCTTATTAAATGCAGAACCACATTCGACTATGTCAAGTGAGAAAGATAAACCTTTAGATATTTAAACAGAACTGGTGGCTCAGAACACTCAGAAAGCAGAAGTGCATGACACCACGAAGACTTCATGGGACCACCTGAGATCAGACTAGCCAAGTCTTACCCTACCCATCTTACCATCCTGCTCCCGCACGTGCACGCTAAGTCTGAAAGCAGACAAGTCCCAAGCCCAGAAGCTTCTGTGCCAGTAAAACAGGATGTGCAGCCTTCAGTAAGTGTGTGTGTATATGTGTGAAATAGCACAGAAATACCCTGAGTTCAAGTGAATGGAATGTTCAATCAATCCCAAAATTTTAATTAACCTTTTCAGACATAAAGAAGGCCATCAGGGAGTATTTCCTGGTCACTAGATGAAACTGCTGAAGAGGGACAAGCACAGCCAAGCTCCGGAGCAGAGGCTCACCAGGTCCCCTCGGTGAAAACACAAGGCAAGCCTTGGTTTCTAGGCAGACAGAAGCTAGTCCTCAGTTAACCTTATGATCAAACCAACCATGGCAAACCTCACATTTAAGTCAACCAGAATAGAACTTACAATTTTCTGTAAGTATACTCTGGTCTTTGAAAAACAGAACACAATTCACTAATAACACTAAGAAACACATACATCGGGGTTTTTTCAGGGGAAGAGAGGCAGAGTTAGTTTGGTTTTCATTTTTTTGATGGGGAAGGAGATTGGGAATAATATACAAGGAAGGAGAATTAGTTGCTGAACAATACTAACCAGATAGTTGTACAGGTGAAACCAATGGCTCTTAAAAATACTCTTAGATATTTTAATGTGTGTATCTTTTCACACTTTATTCAAGACATGGTTCTTAAACTCATTCCACAGCTCAAGTTCAATGTGAACCTGCAGAAAAACATATGGGGAGGGGGGAAAATTGATATTTAAATGTTATACCCTTATCTGTTAAACTAAAAGGTAACCAACATAACACTGTCCTTTGTAACCTTAAGTCATCCAATCACAAAAAATCACTCCCCTCAAAAAACAACTATATTTTACACTCTGAAAATGACTATTTCAACATACGTGCAAGAGTAAAGCAACTCATTCCAACTCGCCTCAGTCAACCAAGCCAGACACCTCCCATTTCATTTGTGCTTTCATTGAGAAGAAGAGGAAGAATGCAACTGGGCACGAATCAGGCTGTGGCCACCTTACACAAAAATCTCCACAATACCTGGGACCGCATGCAAACAACTAAGCAATGATCCAGTAAAGTGCTGCTCTGAGTGGTTTTTCTTAAGAGAGGATTTCTGGCTAAGTCTCCCTGAAATACACTAGATTGCAGTCTGACCGCAACTTATCTTAGTGGTATCCTGGTATTTTTTCTTCCTTAGCAATAAACAAAATAATGATGCTTCTGACAACAGATGGCATCTTAGAATGGGTTACCTTGGGCAAGTTACTAGGGTGAACCATAACAGTAAACCTCTCTGTGCCACTGTTTCCTCATATGGAAAATGGTAATAACAACTTTATCTGATGTGATTGTTGTGTTGTTATGTTAAATTATTAATGAAGTATTCAAACCAGTCTGCATATAGCAAACACTACACTAACCTGGCACTGACATTATTCCTTCAAGGGTTTTCTGTTGTGACGACAAGTGGCACCATACCACTCATCACCCCCTCAAAATCAGTGACAAAACTGTAAGACAGCTGAATTGGGTTTTAGTCCACAGCACATTCATCTTTTACAGAAAAATAACTGACCATCATAGAAAGTAAAGTTATGACTTTAACCTCTAACTCAGTTCAGTTCAGTCACTCAGTCATGTCCGACTCTTTGCGACCCCATGACCCGCAGCACGCCAGGACTCCCTGTCCATCACCAACTCCCAGAGTTCACCCAAACTCATGTCCATTGAGTCGGTGATGCCATCCCTCCATCTCATCCTCATCGTCCCCTTCTCCTCCTGCCCCCAATCTTTCCCAGCATCAGGGTCTTTTCAAACAAGTCAGCTCTTCGCATCAGGTGGCCAAAGTATTGGAATTTCATCTTCAACATCAGTCCTACCAATGAACATCCAGGACTGATCTCCTTTAGAATGGACTGGTTGGATCTCCTTGCAGTCCAAGGGACTCTCAACAGTCTTCAACAGCACAGTTCAAAAGCATCAATTCTTCGGCACTCAGCTTTCTTGGCAATGGCATCCCACTCCAGTACTCTTGCCTGGAAACTCCCATGGATGGAAGAGTCTGGTGGTCTGCAGTCCATGGGGTCGCTAAGAGTCGGACGCGACTGAGCGACTTCACTTTCACTTTCATGAATTGGTGAAGGAAATGGCAACCTACTCCAGTGTTCTTGCCTGGGGAATCCCAGGGACGGGGGAGCCTGGTGGGCTGCCTTCTGTGGGGTCACACAGAGTCGGACACGACTGAAGCGACGCAGCAGCAGCAGCAGCAGCAGCAGCTTTCTTTATAGTCCAACTCTCACATCCATACATGACCACAGGAAAAACCATAGCCTTGACTAAACGGACCTTAGTCGGCAAAGTAACGTCTCTGCTTTTCAATATGCGGTCTAGGTTGGTCATAACTTTCCATCCAAGGAGTAAGCGTCTTTTAATTTCATGGCTGCAGTCACCATCTGCAGCGATTTTGGAGCCCAAAAACATAAAGCCATCAACTGTTTCCACTGTTTCCCCATTTATTTGCCATGAAGTGATGGGACCGGATGCCATGATCTTCGTTTTCTGAATGTTGAGCTTTAGGCCAACTTTTTCGCTCTCCTCTTTCACTTTCATCAAGAGGCTTTTAGCTCCTCTTCACTTTCTGCCATAAGGGTGGGGTCATCTTCATATCTGAGGTTATTAATGTTTCTCCCGGCAATCTTGATTCCAGCTTGTGTTTCTTCCAGTCCAGCGTTTCTCATGATGTACTCTGCATAGAAGTTAAATAAGCAGGGTGACAATATACAGCCTTGACGTACTCCTTTTCCTATTTGGAACCAGTCTGCTGTTCCATGTCCAGTTCTAACTGTTGCCTCCTGACCTGTATATAGGTTTCTCAAGAGGCAAGTCAGGTGGTCTGGTATTCCTATCTCCTTCAAAATTTTCCACAGTTTATTGTGATCCACACAGTCAAAGGCTCTGGCATAGTCAATAAAGCAGAAATAGATGTTTTTCTGGAACTCTCTTGCTTTTTCCAATGATCCAGTGGATGCTGGCAATTTGATCTCTGGTTCCTCTGCCTTTTCTAAAACCAGCTTGAACATCTGGAAGTTCATGGTTCTCATATTGCTGAAGCCTGGCTTGGAGAATTTTGAGCATTACTTTACTAGCATGTGAGATGAGTGCAACTATGCGGTAGTTTGAGCATTCTTTGGCATTGCCTTTCTTTGGGATTGGAATGAAAACTAACCTTTTTCAGTCCTGTGGCCACTGTTGAGTTTTCCAAATTTGCTGGCATACTGAGTGCAGCACTTTCACAGCATCATCTTTCAGGATTTGAAATAGCTCAACTGGAATTCCATCACCTCCACTAGCTTTGTTCGCAGTGATGCTGCTTAAGGCCCACTTGACTTCACAAGTCACTATGAACAAAGCTATTACGCTGTTAAAACTAGATGTTGAACAGAAATTAAATCAGAGCTTTTCAAGTCATCCAGCACTGCAATTTAGGTCAGTTGGTTAGTAATTAGTACACCGAATTAACTGAAGAAAGTTGCAACGTAACGAAAAAAAGATGTATCAAATTCTCAGTGACAATCATCTTAGAAACCAGGAGACCTAGTGACAACTGGTAAGGAGCTATGTACCAAGTCCAGTCTCTGAGCAGAAATATATCCAACCAGGGATATGTTTTTATTGCTTCCTGAAAAGAAATTCCACCAACTCCCATACTAGAGAGGAAAACTACAACAAAAACTTTACAGCTCTACAACCCTAAGAAAGGATCGGTATCCAAATATACAAAGAGCACACACAAATCAGTAAGAAAAAGAACACCCTACAGAAAAACAGCAAAAGACATATACACAGAAGGAAACCAAGTAGCTGCAAAAACACATAAAAGCACACTTGACCTCACCAGCCATTAGAAAGATGCCAACACAGACGACAGAAAGACAGCACTGCAAGAAGTCAACAAGCCCAACACCTGTGAAAACTGAATGAAGGAAAGGAATTTTCTGTGCCTGTTACAGGAATAAGCACAAAGAATTCCATTTACCAAAATACTTTGACAATAACAAAACATACCGATTTTCATACATAAGTATATACTCAAGGACAAAAACAGGCATAAGCATTTTGATGACCTTGAGAGCCTGCCACTCAGATTTTCCTTCAAGAGAGAAAGAACTGGGAGGAGTGTAATTAGCTGACAGTCCCAGCTGCCCAGCACCTTCATGGTCCCCTGCAGCACGCTGCATGCTAACTCCAGGCCAACGACAGAATACAGCCAGTTTTCTAGAGAAGGCCTGGTCCTGCCCAACACACGCTAACAAACCACCTTCGCTCCGGCTGCACTGCAGTCTCAGGCTCCTAAATCTCGCCATCCATCGCCCTTCCTTCTGTTTTCCTTCACAGGTATCACATCTGCATCCACCCTGAAGGCTCTGCTGCCTCGCCTTCTTCCCTCCTGCGGTCTCAGGCATTTACATCTATGAAACTCCTGCACAAGAGTTTCATGTCCATCGAATCGGTGATGCCAGCCAACCATCTCATCCTCTGTCATCCCCTTTTCCTCCTGCCCTCAATCTTTCCCAACATCAAGGTCTTTTTCCAGTAAGTTGGCTCTACGCATCAGCTGGTCAAAGTATTGGAGCTTCAGCATCAGTCTTTCCAAAGGATATTCAGGGATGATTTCCTTTAGGATTGACTGGTTTGATCTCCTTGCAGTCCAAGGGACTCTCAAGAGTCTTCTCTAGCACCACAGTTCACAAGCATCAATTCTTCCACATTCAGCCTTATGATTCAACTCTCACATCTGCACATGATTACTGGAAAAACCATAGCTTTGACTATACAGACCTTTGTCAGCAAAGTGATGTCTCTGCTTTTTAATATGCTGTCTAGGAGAAGGAAATGGCAACCCACTCCAGTGTTCTTGCCTGAAGAATCCCAGGGATGGTGGAGCCTGGTGGGCTGCCATCTGTGGGGTCGCACAGAGTCAGACATGACTGAAGCAACTTAGCAGCAGCAGGTTTGTCACAGCTTTTCTTCCAAGGAGTAAGTATGTTTTAATTTTATGGCTGCAGTCACTGCTCACAGTGATTTGGGCGCCCAAAAGAAAATCTGTCACTGCTTCCACTTTTTCCCCCTCCATTTGCCATTAAGTCGTGGGACCAGATGCCATGATCTTAGTTTTTTTTAACGTTGAATTTCAAACCAGCTTTTTCTCTCTGCTCTTTCACCCTCATCAAGAGGCTCCTTAGTTCCTCTTCACTTTCTGCCATTAGAGTTTTATCATCGGCATATCTGAGGTTGTTGATATTACTCCTGGCAGTCTTGATTCCAGCTCGTGAGTTATCCAGCCCAGTATTTCACATGATGCACTCTGCACATAAGTTAAATAAGCAGGGTGACAATATACAGCCCTTGTCATAATCCTGTTCCAGTTTTGAACCAGTCAGTCATTCCATGTCCAGTTCTAACTGTTGCTTCTTGACCTACATACACATTTCATAAGAGATAGGTAAAATGGTCTGGTATTCCCACCTATAAGAATTTTCCAATTTGTTGTGATCGACACAGTCAAAGGCTTTAGCATAGTCAATGAAGTAGAAAAATATGTTTTTCTGGAAATCCCTTGCTTTCTCCATGATCCAAAGAATGCTGGCAACTTGATCTCTGGTTCCTCTGCCTCTTTGAAAGCCAGCTTATACATCTGGAAGTTCTCAGACCATGTGCTGCAGAAGCCTAACTTGAAGGATTTTGAGCACTGCTTTGCTAGCATTGAGCACAACTGTACAGAAGTTTGAACATTCTTTGGCATTGCCCTTCTTTGGGATTGGAATGAAAATTGACCTTTTCCAATCCTAAGTTTTCCAAATTTGCTGACATATTAAGTGCAGCACTTTAACAGCATCATCTTTTAAGATTTTAAATAGCTCAGTTGGAATTCCGTCACCTCCACTACCTTTATCTAAAATTATGCATACGTTATTGTACCCAGAAACAATAAAATGATAAAATGATTTAAACTGATAATGATAAATAATGATAAATATAATGATAAATTTTAATTGATAATTATTTAAAATGATAAAATTTGGTGTCACACGCCTCAAACCTACCTGGAGATGCTTTTAATGACTGAAAGACAAATACAAGTCACTTTGTCTCTGCAGGCTTTACCTTCCTCATCTAGAACACAGGAAGGCTGCATTGAGTGGACACTACAATTTTCTCTCTCATTGCTCTGAGGGAGAGAAAATCCAGAAACTTCAAAGAATTATGTCTAGCATGCAATTTTTACATGATTCTCATATTAAATAAAGAATATGACTAACTTAAACAAAAAAAAAAAAGAAACAACAAAATTTGACTAATTTGGAAAAAAGTAGGCGTTTTAGGGTTTACTATCAACATTTCACTTAAAGGACATTTTAATTTTACTTAAAAATATTTATCTCAAACATTTTATCAAAACACTTTTGGTCACATTAAACCATTCTATTTTATACTCTGTTTTTTAAAAAATCAACAATAAAAAATATAAAACTCAACCAGAAGATATGTGTATTAGTAACATTTCCAGAACACAAAACAGAAACAATTAAATTACAACCCTTATCCCTGATCAATCCTAGGTCACACGTATTTTCCATACTCGCTATTTGAGGCTGTAGAGGTGACTCAGCCCAGTCACTGAGCCAGCACGCAATCCCCATTCCTGCCTCAGTTGGGCCTTTACTGCTGCTCCAGAGACTCCCTCTATGGCAAGGTTTTTCCAGCTCTCTGTTTTAATGTAAATACCAACAGAACACATCCTCCTTAGCAAAGATCACTGTTTTCCATCAGAGTAAGGGGACAAACAGAAGCCTTATTTCTTACTTTAACATTATGCATGGAACCTCTAAAGAAAGGCTCAGAAGAAAATGAGGGCTGAATTATAAATTAAGTATAACCATCAACATAGCAGAGAGTAAAATATAAAAAGTAAAACAAACTGGGGAAGAATACAGTAATTTGGATAGACTCTGATGTTTCATTTCCAAAGACTAAGAAGATTTTTTTCAATTAAACTGCCCTATAGAACTTTATAACACTAAAGAAACTAGCTTTCCTAGAGTAAGCCTAGGGAAAAGAAAAGAAAAAGAAAAAGAAGGAAAAGAAAAAAGAATAAGCCTAGGGCTTCCCTGGTGGCTCAGTGGTAAAGAATCCACCTGCCATTGCAGGAGACACAGGTTCGGTCTCTGATCTGGGAAGATCCCACATGCTGCAGAGCAACTAAGTCGGTGCACCACGACTACTGAGCCATGCATGCTCTGGAGCTAGGAGAAGCGACTACTGAACCCACATGCCTCAGCTACTGAAGCCCGCATGCCCTAGAGCCCATGCTGCTCGACAAGAGAGCAGCCTCCATTCACAGCAAGTAGAGAAAAGCCCAGGCAGCAATGAAGGCCCAGATAGCCTAAACAAATTAATAAAATTGTTTTTAAAAAAGAAAAGAGTAAGCTTACATTTCTTCAGTACCAATGACTTTCAACACTGCTTTTAAAACAACTCTGAATCAACACACAGAAATCCCTTGCATTCCTATACACGAATAATGAGAAAGTAGAAAAAGAAATTAAGGAAACAATTCCATTCACCATTGCAACGAAAAGAATAAAATACTTAGGAATATATCTACCTAAAGAAACTAAAGACCTATATATAGAAAACTATAAAACACTGATGAAAGAAATCAAAGAGGACACTAATAGATGGAGAAATATACCATGTTCATGGATTGGAAGAATCAATATAGTGAAAATGAGTATACTACCCAAAGCAAATTACAAATTCAATGCAATCCCTATCAAGCTACCAGCCACATTTTTCACAGAACTAGAACAAATAATTTCAAGATTTGTATGGAAATACAAAAAACCTCGAATAGCCAAAGCAATCTTGAGAAAGAAGAATGGAACTGGAGGAATCAACTTGCCTGACTTCAGGCTCTACTACAAAGCCACAGTCATCAAGACAGTATGGTACTGGCACAAAGACAGACATATAGATCAATGGAACAAAATAGAAAGCCCAGAGATAAATCCACACACATATGGACACCTTATCTTTGACAAAGGAGGCAAGAATATACAATGGAGTAAAGACAATCTCTTTAACAAGTGGTGCTGGGAAAACTGGTCAACCACTTGTAAAAGAATGAAACTAGATCACTTTCTAACACCGCACACAAAAATAAACTCAAAATGGATTAAAGATCTAAATGTAAGATCAGAAACTATAAAACTCCTAGAGGAGAACATAGGCAAAACACTCTCAGACATAAATCACAGCAGGATCCTCTATGATCCACCTCCCAGAATTCTGGAAATAAAAGCAAAAATAAACAAGTGGGATCTAATTAAAATTAAAAGCTTCTGCACAACAAAGGAAAATATAAGCAAGGTGAAAAGACAGCCTTCTGAATGGGAGAAAATCATAGCAAATGAAGCAACTGACAAACAACTAATCTCAAAAATATACAAGCAACTTCTGCAGCTCAACTCCAGAAAATAAACGACCCAATCAAAAAATGGGCCAAAGAACTAAATAGACATTTCTCCAAAGAAGACATACGGATGGCTAACAAACACATGAAAAGATGCTCAACATCACTCATTATTAGAGAAATGCAAATCAAAACCACAATGAGGTACCACTTCACACCAGTCAGAATGGCTGCGATCCAAAAATCTGCAAGCAATAAATGCTGGCGAGGGTGTGGAGAAAAGGGAACCCTCCTACACTGTTGGTGGGAATGCAAACTAGTACAGCCACTATGGAGAACAGTGTGGAGATTCCTTAAAAATTGCAAATAGAACTACCTTATGACCCAGCAATCCCACTTCTGGGCATACACACCGAGGAAACCAGAATTGAAAGAGACACATGTACCCCAATGTTCATCGCAGCACTGTTTATAATAGCCAGGACATGGAAACAACCTAGATGTCCATCAGCAGATGAATGGATAAGAAAGCTTTGGTACATATACACAATGGAGTATTACTCAGCCGTTAAAAAGAATTCATTTGAATCAGTTCTGATGAGATGGATGAAACTGGAGCCGATTATACAGAGTGAAGTAACCCAGAAAGAAAAACACCAATACAGTATACTAACACATATATATGGAATTTAGGAAGATGGCAATGACGACCCTGTATGCAAGACAGGGAAAGAGACACAGATGTGTATAACGGACTTTTGGACTCAGAGGGAGAGGGAGAGGGTGGGATGATTTGGGAGAATGACATTCTAACATGTATACTATCATGTGAATTGAATCGCCAGTCTATGTCTGACGCAGGATGCAGCATGCTTGGGGCTGGTGCATGGGGATGACCCAGAAAGATGTTATGGGGAGGGAGGTGGGAGGGGGGTTCATGTTTGGGAATGCATGTAAGAATTAAAGATTTTAAAATTTAAAAAAAAAAAAAAAAGAAAAATGTTTAAAAGAGTGCCTGATACTCAATAAACATTTGTCAAACCAAAAAAAAAAAAAAAAAAACAACTCTGCTCTGATGAGCCTCTACCAACTAACCTTTGGATCACACCCAAGGAAGTACTCATCACCCAAGGAAGTACAGCAGCAGCAGAACCTCACTTTGACATTAACTCTCAAAGACAAGGACTTGAGAATTGAGAGTAAAAACTCCCTGACTCAGAGTGTAATTAATGTGTGCTTCACTTTGGCCCAGGGATGGACTCAAGGTCCATACTACCCTGAAACTTGATCTGAACAGGGTTATCTATTCCCTCTGGATCTCAGTGTACTTTTCTGCTATAAAAATGTTTTGGACTAGTTCTCTCTCCCAGCAAAGGGTATTTACCTAAATTGCAGCAGGTCCATGTAACTTCAAAGCAATCATCTTCAATTATCTTTGAGTGCATAATTCGCATTCAAATCTATGGCTTTATTATAATCCAGCCTTACCTTTGCAGTAAAGCAGGCAACGCAAGGACCACTACTTGGCAACTTCAAAGTCCTTCAAATGATAACTAAAGTAAGACAGCAGAAGATGTTTGCTTAGCATTTGCTGAGTGCCAGGCACTGCACTGGACATTTTACGTGTATTAACTCAGTTAATTTCTTTTCTTGAGGAAGAAGTTCCATTACCTCTACTTCACAGATGAAAGCAAAAATAAAGAAACCTGCCCAGGGCCGAAATATAATTGTCAAGAGGCACTGTCAAGATCTGAACTTGGATTGATGGTTCTCACAACCCAAGCTCACAGTCTGCTCTATATTGCTTCTGAAATTAAAAAGATGACTGTAACTGACATAATCACAGGCCACAGTGATGAAAGAACCTGATTCACAATGCAGGAAACAGAGGCTCCTGAGATAAAATGACCAGCTTGACCCTTTTAAACCACCTTGTTAATCACAGAGACAAGGCTCTAGACCTCCCAAGAGACAGCTTTAGGCACCTCCTACTGCACTGCATCACAAAGGGGATCACGCACAGGACTTCTCATTACCCTCACCTCTCATCTGGGTAAACATTGCCTCCAAGCGTGCCTCCACCATGACTTCACCATAACTTATGAATTTTTGGATATCTATTAAATTTATTTTTACAATGAAACTAAAGCAAAGCAAATAATGTGTTCAAAGAGGAAGACAGAATCACCACCAAGAAGAAATGAAAAGCCGGTAAAGACACTCTGTTCAGGAAAATTATTCTACATTTTATTAATATAAGTCAACTCTGAAAGTGACAGTTGAACCAATGACAACCACAAATTTTCTAATCTGGTTAAATATATTGGATTCAATGTTCCAAATACAGGTTGCATGTTTAAAGAGCCATTACCTCAAAAAAATTTACCATTAACACTTCCTCTTCTGTAAGAGCCTTAATTTTACTATTAGTGAACTGTGATCACTAACTCCGATAGAAGTTGACAATAACAACACATGCTTCAGAAAACAAAGCACTTGAGTCAATCTTAAAATCCTGCCACTGTGTTCCTCTAGTTAGAAGACAACAAAGAGGAAGAGTATCAAACAAGGGATCAAAGAAACACAGAGGCTACCGCTTCTTCCTCTGCACATTTATCGGTAAGACCATGGAATTACTTACATTTTTGTATAGAAAAACACTACTAGTTTCAAAATAAATTATGTTTTGCAAATGCAAGAAATAACTGACCAGAGGTAGGCTAGCATAAGCACTCTTCCCTCTTATTTACTGTGTGTTTATTAAATTCTAAAAGAAACCAAAGCCAACTCAGCATACGATATGGCATAGAGTATGAAATAGAGTATGGACAGTCTGGACCCCACACAGGAACAAAGACAAAGTTAAATATATGAAACTGCATTCTGGTCTTTGTTTTTAAACCTACCTGATAAAACTCGTTCACCATTATAAACAAAGATGTTATTTTAACTACCAAGTTCTGATCCAGTGGTCCAGTTTAGGTCGTAATTAGGTAATAAGACACGAATCAGCATTTTAGGACGACTGCTCGGTCCACTTTGTTCACCATGTGTGAGGGATGACACAAATGCATCTTTCCTGGACTATACAGAGAATTTCAAGAGGATCTAGTTTCAACCATTTGTTTTTAAAGCTAAATAGGGTCAACTTGGGAGACTGTGGGTAAACAAAACCTGACCTTAAAAAAAAAAAAAAATCAACATTCTTCCACTCATACATCTTTACAGAGATAGGTTTTTCTGTGTTTTTTTTTTTTTAAAGTGGCTTTCTGGTGAGTTTCACATTCACTAGTTTGTTCAAATGGTGGTAAAAATAAATAAATAAATAAATATGCATTCAAAACTCAGGAAGAGAAAAAGAAAAAGCAGTAACAAGCACAATCTCAATTCCATATTATTCCTAACTTGTACTCATGGAAAAAAACTAAGTCCAAAGACCTAAAAAAAAATTTGCTTGACATGAAACAAAACTGGTGTGTCATTTCTATTCCAAAATGGAAGTCTTCCCTTCCCTTAGATTTTAAGTTAAATGAGAACACATCTTTTAAATAAATAAATAAGTAGTAAAAAGTAAAGTCCTACAATTTCCAGCCATGCCTAGGAATCTGTCCCACTGCTCAGAACAGCAAAACAAGGCTTCAAATTATCTCACACCAGTTAGATTCCTTTCCAGATTAAAACAAACACAAAATAGGAAATGTTAATGCCAAGAGCCAATCAACTGACAGTAAGACTATATAGCAAAACATTTGCAGTGTTTCACTGTTTAGAATGGCAGGTCTCTGACAAATTTATGCTTGCCCTTAGTCCATCAAAACTGCAAGGACAGCTCAAAATATGATCCTACTACATGTGCTGTTTCAAAGATAACAACTCCAAAGAAGTCTGCCTCATTCCTAACAACGCAGAGCTAGGCATCAACATTTAGAACAATATCAGAAATCTAATTCTCGCTGTTGCCATCAAATATGCACTTATCTTTAGTCAAAGCCAACATATTTAAACAAAGCTTTCAAATGAATGTAACCAAAATGTACCCCAAAACTGACCAACTTATTCAAAGATGTGTACAAGTTGATATATTTTTTTTAATATGTGGGGGAAACTTGGTGAAGAGCTTTGCTTTATGGTCTGTGTATTAAAACAAAGATGGACTTGACCTACAAAATGAAGATAGGGTCAACTGTAACCAAAAAACAGTATGCTTCCCCTGGCGGCCAACCGAGGAATGGAGAAGGCATGCACAGGGGAGAAGAAGCCTGGCCTGGGAGTCCCAATCTGTCGCTCTTATAAATGAGAAGTGACGACCAAAAAAGGAAGATGTGGGGGAAGGAGAAACTATAGGAAGACTAACAGAAGTTTAAAAGGAATCAAACCTAGGCGTCAGACTACAGATACTTTAAGAGATTTAAATCATCAACAGACCAAAACTGTAGAAGGCAAATGCGGGAAAGGTCATTTATTTCCAGAGAACCCAACAGCTCACTCAGGGATGCCTACGTATTTTCACTTCAAAGAACACCCAGAGTTTCATACCTTAATAACAGCTTAAGAGCAATCGCCTTTTTCAAGGGCTAGATCCTTGCAATTTTCTGCAGTCTTGTTTCCAAGGAAAAGCATTTATGCATTTATTCTCTCAAATAAACTCGTGGTGTAACCTACATAGAGAACCACCAGTTCTAAAGCCCTCCAACCAGGAGGACTGTTAACTCCAGTTCCACAAGGTTCTCTTTTGAATTTGATTTCTGAAATAAAACCCACGTCCTTTCAAACATTTTCCACGCCAACAATCTTTAAAGACAGTCTTATACGGAGACAAGCTAGAATCTCACTGACGAATTCCTTTGTCTGGTAGGATTTTTCTGGTACTTTGAATTTGCTTGCACACAGAAGCGCAGCAAGGGTAACAAATGTTCCAAGCAAGGGGGTTGGGATGCCTTGGAGGTGTTAGGCTAAAGCTTTCCGAGGGTTCTAACCTTTCACAACCTCTTCCTTTAAAACAAAACAAACAACAACAAAAAAAGGAAATAACACACATATTTACAAATAGGTCCCACAAATCAAACTGCCACCGGCAAGCCTCTCTTCCCCGGGCAGGCGCCCTCTGGGAAGCACACTTCTTCGACTAACTGGTTTTGGGGGGAATCTCAGGACGGGAGGGGAGTCGGGGGCAGGCAGGAGGCCGGGGGCCGGCAGGAGAGGGCACGCGGGGCAACCTTCCGCAGGGGAGAGGCGGGTCCGAGGCCGTCCCGAGCCCTGGGGCGCTCGCAGGAAGCTAAGTCTCCGGCGCGCGGCCACCCCCGCCCGGCCCCGGCGCGGCTCGCGCGGACCCGGGACGCCGGAACCCCGGGCCAGGTGGCCAGGTGTGGCCGGCGCGCCGCCGCCTCGCGTCCGACCCGCCCGGGCGACCCTCGGGCCTCCCCGGGGTGGGGGGCGGGGGGCCCGGCCCGCCGGCAGGACACACTGGCGCGAGCGTCTCCCCGCGGACGGCAGGACCCACACCCACAGAAAGAAAAGTTGTCCGAGGCCGTCCGCCCCCTCGGGTCGCCGGCCGGCCCGGGGCGCTACTCACCGGGGTCGAAGTCGGGCACCACCGCCTGGTACTGGGGTCCGACCCGCATGCCGCCGCCACCTGCGGGAAAAGCAGAGGGGGGCGGTCAGCGCGCGGACGGGCAGGCGGGCGGGCGGGCGCGGGGGCGGCGCGGGCGGCTGCCACCTACCGTGCTCCTCGTCGCTGGACGAGCCGGAGCTGCCTTCCTCCCAGGAGTTGCTGCTGCTGTTGCCATTGGGCGCCGCCGCCGCCGCCAAACTTTTATTCTGCCCATTATTGGGGGCGGCGGCGGCCGAGGCGGCGGCTGAGGCGGCGGAGGCTGAGGAGCCGGCGGCGGCTGAGGAGCCGGCGGCGGCCGAGGCGGCGGCCGAAGCGGCGGCGGCGGCCGAGGCGGCCGCGCTGGACGCGTTGTTCCTCCCTCTCCGCTTCCCTGAGACCTCGGGGCCCTTCTCCACCATGGCCGGCATCGGCGGGGGGCCCGGGCCGGCGAAAGTGACGGGGGACCCCGCGGCTCCTGAGGAGGCGGGGGTGGGGGTGGGGGTGCGCTGGGCCGGGGGAGGGGGTGCGGGCGGGCGCGGCCGGAGCCTGCGGGCGCGAGTTGGGGCTGAGGCGGCCCTGGCGGGCGGAGCGCGGAGCCGCTTCAGAGCCCCCGGCGCCGAGCCCAGCGCAACTTTCGCTCTCCTCGCCGCCCGCACTTCACTGGCTCTAACTACTCCGGGAGCAGAGAGCGGGAGGGGAGGGGGGCGGGGCCTGGGCCAGCAGTGAGGTGAGTTGGGGAGGGGGGGGGAAGCCGCGCGCAGCCGAACCCGGCGCGGGGAGGGAGTGGCTCCGCCCCCCGCGCGCCCCATTGGATCTCGTGCGATTTGGACGGCGAGCGGCAGCCCGATTGGCTGCGCGCAGCCGTCCGTCCGAGGGGCCGGGGCGGGAGAGCGGGGAGGGGGGTGGTGCCAGGCTTCCGTTGGTCAGGTTCGGTTGACGCGTATCGCCCGCTGTACGTGGTTTGAGGTTTGCCGTCTCTCTACGCCCCATGATCCATCTCTCTAGGCAATAGCGAGGAGTTAGCCGCCCTCCCCGCCCCCTCCTTCTGCCGGCACCCCCCCCCGCCCCGCTTCCCCTGAGCGCACCCCACCCCCACCCCGCGGCCCCGGCCCCTGCGTTCCCCGGAGGGCTTCGCCGAGAGCCCCACCGATTTCCTGAAGGGAAACATGCTCGACGCGAGAGGAGACCGAAGGCGAGGTCGGGACTACTTTCCCCCTCGCGCGGAGGACTACCTCTCGCAGTTTGAATGGGTTCTTATACAAAGAAGGGAAACTAATTGGAAGAAACTAATTGCGGCCCCGCGGTTCCCACGGGGTTTTGGGGGGGGGTGTGTCTCCGCGCCGGGGGCAGCGCCGGTGCAGGGGGACAGAGTTCCCAGGTGGCGGTGTCTCCTGGAGTCGGAGGAGGCAGTGTGGGAGCTCGGGGTGCGGGGTGGGGTTTTGGTGGGGCTTTCTGCTAATTGGGGGGTAGGGGGGACGTTGGAAGTCGCCACAATCGCCCGAGTTTCGGGGCGCCGCCGCGCCTGCGAGGCCGGAGGATAGGGTCCTGAGCGGGGGCCCTGCCCGGACGCAGAGTCGGGGCGCGGGGTGGGGTGGGGGGGTCCCCCTGCCATCCTAGATGGCCGTTTGGAGAGCTGTGAAGGGGCAGGATTGTCCCCGGGCAGGGAGGGGAGCCCTTAGAAAACGGGGACGGGGGCTTACAGAAACGGGCTGGGGGTCCAAGATGGGTAAAGGAGGCAGAAACCGTTTTCATCCCAAGCCCTCGGTAGGGGGAGGAGGGTCAACTTCCTCCGAGGCAAGAGCCACTTTTCCGGATCTGCCGCCTGCACGGCCTCCGCCGCTCCACCCTGAGCCCCCCGGTGAGGAAACGCTCGACCCAGGCCGAAATAACCTCGCCCTGGACAGTGACCAGTGAGCCCAGGGGCTGCTTTTATAGCTGTGAGAGGGGGATGGGAGAGTGTGACCCCCTCCCCCCAGGTCTGTATCTGCCCCACCCCCACCGATTCCCCCAAACGACGCGCGCTCTTCACACATAATTGGGAGGCGAGAGCAGGTCTATAAATGAAAAAAAAAATTTTTTTTTTATTTTAAATGCAGCGGATGGCTATTTTTCTTTTAAGTTACTTAGAACCTGCGCTTAATATGGGGACAGTTTACACCAGCTCTGGTTATAAATAGCTACAGGGAGAGATCTGGAGTTTGATGGTTTTAAAAGCCTGAATAAATAAGCAGGATGTTCTCCTCCACGTTTTCTGCAGCATGGACCGTCGTTATTACTTCAATGAAGTGACCACGTTCACTTCTGCCCGAAGGGCCTGTAAGAAAAGGCGCTGTGCCCTCGCAATAGAGGAGACTTGGCCTCACCGAGTTCAGGGTCTCAACTCCTGGATTCCCCTTAAAAGGACACCCGTCTCCTTGGAGAGCCCAGGTGGTGCAGGTGTGTGCCACCCCCCCCCCCCTCCATAACTCCCCACCAGCCGCAGTGAGAGGATAGAGGCAGCAAAGCCAAAGGTTGGGAACCAGAAGTGGCCTTCACACCTGGCTGAGGGCTGTGACTCATCTCCGGGGGAGCACTTCGTGAGAAATGAGGTTAAGAACACTGCCCTGCTCACTTGGTGTCTATGGAGCTTTACTACCAGACTCTGGAGAGATTAGCCTACAAGGGCACATGGCTGATATTGAGTCATCTATTAGGGCCACAGGGAAGAGGCAGGATATGGGGTCACCAGTTCCACCTATACCAAACCCCAAGGTTGGAGCTACTTCCTAGCTGGGTAATGACAGTGGATACATCACTGGGCCTTCCAGCCAGTCACTTTTTTCAACAAATATATAACAGCTAACATGTGCCAAGCCCAGTTCTAGTTTGACCCTGAAGTCATACAGAATTCCATACTGGCCTTGACCCTCTCAGCTTCCTGGTCTGTAAAACACAAATAGTAGTACTTACCTCCTAGCCTGCTGGATTTTTACAAATTCCATCTCCCCACCCCCTCTCCTTCCACCTGAAGCAACCCTGCAACCTAAAGGAAAGCCCCTTTCCTGCCCCTGCCTATTGTTGGGGGGCAGGCAAGGGGGCCCACATACAGCCCTTCTGATTGGGAATTTGTGATGTCAGACTTCAAGCAGGCACTCCACAGAGTCAGCAGCCCTACCATGTTTTCTGGGGACACTCTCCCCACCCTCTAAGACTAAGATTTCACACTCTCTTCCCTCTCCTTACACACCTCCCACAGCCCTTCTGCCCTCAGTCCCAGCAAATGACCTCGCTTCATTTCTTCAGTGAGGAAAACTGAATCTGTCATATGGGATCTCATCTTCCAGTCCCCACACTGACACATCTCCCTACCTGGCATCCACCTCCCCTCAGGCTCTCCCACCGCTATCTTGGTCTCAAGCACCCACTTCCTGCTGCCCTCCCGTTGCTGCTGTCCTGTACCATCAGCCTCTCTCTCTTTTCCCTTGGGTACCATGTTCCAAAAAGGAGGTAGGAGGGGGGGCGGAGCTCACCATTGCTCCCAAGCCCCCTTCTGCCTGCTCTCCCCCCCCCCCCCCCCCCCCCCCCGTAGAAAACTCAGAGGCTAGTCTAAACCTGCCTTCTCCACTCCCTCCCTTCCCAGTCTCTCCCCACCCCACCCCAGCAGGGATTTATCCCTACCCTTAACTATTGCTAAGGTCACCCACAAGCTCCCTCCTGCCCAATCCAGCGGTCACTTCCTGTTCTCAGTGTACTTCTCAGCAGCACCTGGGTCTGCCACTCCTCCCTGGGGAAATTCCCTCACTTCCCTGGACTTTGGTCCTCCTCCTCCTCCTTCACAGACCACTCCCCCCTCAGCCCCCTTTGCAGCTTCCACCCTCTCCTCCCGATTTGTAGGTGTTGGGGTTCCTCCTGGACCCCCTTCTCTGTGCCTGATGTATCGTAGGAACTCATTAAATATTTGTTGAGTGAAAAATGATAGGGAACACAGGCTGCCCATGCATGCACAGAGCAGGAGCCAAGCCCAGTGAGGAGAGGGTTCCTGGCACAGGTGAGGTCTGACGGAGACAACGTGAAATACACCCTGGAGGAGGACCTTGGGTTTTGTCAGCCCAGCATCTCCCAAGAGGCAGCCCATGCTCACCACCCTCTCCCAGCTGTTGGCTTGGGGCTTCCCCATCTCTGACCAGGACGTGACCCAGGTCTGGCCAATCAGAGAGCCCCAGAACTCTGGCTGCAGTGATTGGCTCCACAAGGGCACATGACCTGGTTAGGCCAATCAAGGCTCTCGCCTAAACTTTTTCTTGGAGCTCTCAGAGAGGAAGGGATCTCACTCCCTGAAATCAAGACCCAGGGCTCTAAAGCCTAGAACTTCCAAGGCCAGGCCAGGGATGGCACAGGCGAGACGGGCTGCAGGGCCAGAAGCTGGAGGAGGCACTTGCCCTGGGAGGGCCGCTCGCCCACGCCAGTCCAGGCCCTGTTCCCTGGAGCTCTTCTTACACCCCCAGTCTATGCAGAAAGGCCAGCTGAGTCTGATACAATCTTCTGACCTGTCCCCACTGCTCATGCCCAGTAAGCCAGGCCTGAAACCCTGGCTTTTAAAATAGAGCCATTCAATGACGACCTTGTATGCAGGACAGCAGAAGAGACACAGATGTGTATAACGGACTTTTGGACTCTGAGGGAGAGGGAGAGGGTGGGATGATTTGGGAGAATGGCATTGTAACATGTATACTATCATGTAAGAATTGAATCGCCAGTCTATGTCTGACGCAGGATACAGCATGCTTGGGGCTGGTACATGGTGATGACCCAGAGAGATGTTATGGGGAGGGAGGTGGGAGGGGGGTTCATGTTTGGGAACACATATACACCCGTGCTGGATTCATGTCAATGTATGGCAAAACCTACACAGTATCGTAAAGTAAAATAAAGTAAAAATTTTAAAAAAAATAAATAAAATAAAATAAAATAGAGCCATTGGAGGTCCTGAGATAGAGAGATTGGAGATTCTGCTACAACTCAAAGAATCCTGATGCTGCTGAGTCGCTTCAGTTGTGTCCGACTCTGTGCGACCCCATAGACGGCAGCCCACCAGGCTCCGCCATCCCTGGGATTCTTCAGGCAAGAACACTGGAGTGGGTTGCCATTTCCTTCTCCAGTGTGTGAAAGTGACGTCGCTCAGTCCTGTCCAACTCTTAGCGACCCCATGGACTGCAGCCCACCAGGCTCCTCCATCCATGGGATTTTCCAGGCAAGAGTACTGGAGCGGGGTGCCATTGCCTTCTCCTGAATGATACAAATAAGTAAACACCCAGTGCGGAAGGAGAGAACGGATATGCTATGCTCTGCTTAGTCACTCAGTCATGTCCGACTCTTTGCAACCCCTGGGACGGTAGCCCACTAGGCTTCTCTGTCCCTGGGGATTATCCAGGCAAGAATACTGGAGGGGGTTGCTGTGCCCTCCTCCGGGGATCTTCCCAACCCAGGTCTCCCACATGCTGGCAGAGAAATAGCACCTTCTCTCCTGTGAAAGGTTTAAAGATAATAGCTAATGTCTTCAGGTATATAACTCTGCCTAGTTCTGCTCTCCGGGTAGAGATCTTGGGTTCTTTTAATTCACCTAGTAATCCCAGGGGCTCATCCATGCCTTGTAGGTAAACTGAGACACCTAGAGGTACAGGCACCTGTCTGAACCACATGCCCCACAGCAGGTCTCAGCCACAGAGCCATGCAAGCCACATGCCTCACCGGAGACCTAGGAAGGCAGGGAGGACAAAGTTTGAGGATGTGGGTAAAAGACCTTGTTTGATTCTACACATACCGTGTGAGCATGCCTGCGTGCGTGCTCAGTCATGTCTGACTCTTTTGCAACCCGCTGGTCTCCTCTGTCCATAAGATTTCCCAGGCAAGAATACTGGAGTGGGTAGCCGTTTCCTTCTCCAGGGGATCTTCCCAACTCAGGGATCTAACCCTCATCTCCTGCGTTAGCAAGGGGATTCTTTACCAACTGCGCCATCTGGGAAGCCCTCTGATTCTACACACAGTGTTTATAATTGTTTTTTAAATATTTATTTCATTTATTTGTATATCTGGCTGCCCCAGTCCTCAGTTGCAGCACACTGCATCTTCGATCTCATTTCAGGACCTTTCAGTAACAGCATGTGACCTCTTAGTTGTGCCACATGGGATCTAGTTCCTTGACCAGGGATCAAACCCCTGGCCCTGGTTTGATTGCAAGCATGTCTTCTTGGCCACTGGACCACTAGGGAAGTCCTGTGTTTATAATTCTTACTGCTACTCTTTTTTTTTTTTTTTTTTTTAGTTTTAGTATTATTGTTAGATGGCTTGTTAGAAATTTGCTAGGCAAGGAATAGCTTCTACAAAGCTGGAGCCAGGAAGAAGGATGTGTGCTGGGCTGTGGCAGAAAAACAGCCAGAAGCCAGTCCTGGATGGGTTCATTCCCCCAGAAGACTCTTCAGAAACTGAGATTCCAGGCAGAAATTTTAGCTCTCTAGGAGTTCTTAACCTGTAACCCGTGGATAGGGCTCAGGGGTACCGTGAGCCCTGGAGGGTAGTTACAGATTTGTTTAAATGAACCTTTAACTGAAATCTATCATTTCCTTCAATTATGAATGTAGGCAGTATTAGCAATGGCTAGGGCTCTGTCTCCCCATAGAAATCATGATACTGTCTCATCACATTACGTGTTGGAGAGATCTCAGAACAGTGTGTACACTCAGCTCCAAAATCACAGCAGATATTAGACCTGCCTCCAGATCTTGTTACTTAAATGTGTTAATAACTGAAGAAAAACTCAAAATGGATCATATACCTAACTGTAAAAGCTAAAACTATAAAACTCTTAAGAGAAAATGCAGGAGTAAATTATCATTTCAGAAGGAGAGACTTTGAGTTAAGCACAGACTTTTTTTTTTTTTAAGTACAGACTTCTTAAACACAATTCCAAGAGCATAAGGAACAAAAAGGAAAAAATAGATAAATTGGACTTCATAGAAATTTAAATATTTTGCTTTTCTTTTACAAATGATACTATCAAGAAAGTTAAAGACAGTCCACACAATGGGAGAGGATATTCATAAATCATACCTGGTAAAGGGTTTGATCTAGAATACATAAAGAAATTTGACAACTCAATAATAAAAGATGAATAAGCCAATTTATTTGGAGAAGGTAATGGCACCCCACTCCAGTACTCTTGCCTAGAAAATCCCATGGATGGAGGAGCCTGGTGGGCTGCAGTCCATGGGGTCGCTAAGAGTCAGATACGACTGAGTGCCTTCACTTTCACTTTTCACTTTCATGCATTGGAGAAGGAAATGGCAACCCACTCCAGTGTTCTTGCCTGGAGAATCCCAGGGACGGCGGAGCCTGGTGGGCTGCCGTCTATGGGGTCGCACAGAGTCAGACACGACTGAAGTGACTTAGCAGCAAGCCAATTTATTTATTTATTTATTTTTGACTGTGCTGAGTCTTCGTTGCTTTGCAGGCTTTTCTCTAGTTGTGACGAACAAGGACTACTCTCTAGTTACGATGTGCAGGCTACTCTTTGTGGTGGCTTCTCTTGCTGTGGAGAAGGGCTCTAGGGTGAGAGGGCTTCAGCAGTTGTGACGCTGGCCTCTAGAGCACAGGCTCGGTGGCTGTGGGGCACGGGCTTGGTTGTCCTACAGCATGTGGAATCTTCCCAGATCAAGGATTGGGAAAACCCGTGTCTCCTGCATTGGCAGGTGGACGCCTTTCCATTGAGCCACCAGGGAAGCCCTAAGCCAATTTTAAAATCGGTAAAAGTATCTAAACATTTCTGCAAAGAAGATATGCAAATGATCAGTCAGCACGTGAAAAGATGCTCAACAATAGCCACCAGGGAAATGAAAATCAAAACTGCAATGAGATAGCGCCAGGTATCCATCCCATAGGATGGCTATCATAAAAAAAGAGTGGTGATAACAAGTATTTGGGAGGATGAGGAAACGCTGAAACCCTCATACACTGCTGGCGGAAATGTGAAATGATGCAGCTGCTTTGAAAAATAGTCTGGCAGTTCCTCAAAAAGTTAAACATAGAGTTACCATGCAACCCACCAATCCTACTTTTAGATATATAACCAAAAGAATGAAAACATATACCCACACAAAAACTTGTGCACAAATGCTCATAGTGGTATTATTCACAATAGTCAAAAAGTGGAAACAAGGCCTTCCCTGGTAGTCCAGGGGTTAAGAATCCACCTTCCAAATAAAACATCATGTCAAAAAAAAGCAAAAAGAATCCACCTTCCAACGCAGGGGACACGGGTAGGATCCCCGGTTGGGGAACTAAGATCCCACAGGCCTCCAGGCAACCAAGCTCACATACCGAAGCTAGAGAAGTTCACGAGCCCCAATGAAGACCCAGCGCAGCCAAAATAAAAGGGGAGAAAAAATGGAAACAGAGTAATGTTCATCAGCTGATGAACAGTTAAACAAAATGTGGTCTAGTCGTAAGATGGAATTTTTATTTTATTTTTTTTAAGATGGAATTTTTAAACTTTATTATATAATTAATTTTTTTGGCCTCGTCACAACATGTGGGATATTAGTTCCTCCATCAGGAACTGACCCCGTGCCCCCTGCAGTGGAAGCGCAGAGTCTTAACGGCTGGACCACCATAAGATGGGATATTAGTCAACAATAAAAAGGAAAAAATAGACACATGCTACAATATGGATGAGACTTGAAAACATTATGTTAGATGAAAGAAGCCAGTCACAAAACAGCACGTATTATATGATGTCATTTATAGAAAATGTCGAGTTGACAAATGAATAAAGACAGAAAGAAGAATGCAGGTAGCCAAGGGCTGGGAGAGGAGGGCACTCGGGAGTGAAACGCTGATGGTATGGGGTTTCTGTCTGAGGTGATGGGATGTTCTCAAACTGCTGGTAGTGCTGGTCCCAGACTCTGACTATACTAAAAACCGTTGAATTGTACAGGTTTCCCAGGTGGCGCAGTGGTAAAGAATCTGCCTGCCCATGCAGGAGACGCAAGAGATGGAGGTTTGATCTCTGCTAATTGTGTCCGACTCTTTGCGGCCCCATGGACTGGAGCCCTCCAGGCTCCTCTGTCCGTGGGATTCTCCAGGCAAGAATACTGGAGTGGGTTGCCAATACAGGAGGGTTGCCTCCTCCAGGGGATCTTCCCCACCCAGGACTGAACCCGTGTCTCCTGCATGGGCAGGCAGACTCTTAACCACTGAGCCACCTAGGAAGTCCACGGGGTGGCAAAGAGTCGGCCACGACCGAGCAACTGAACACACACACACACACTGAACTGTACTCTTGAAATGGGTACATTGTATAGTTCATGAATGGTTTCAGTAAAGCTGTTTGCAGTCAAGCCTCCCTGCTGGGCCTGGAGGTCTCAGGTCTGGCTCCCCACATTGGCCTCCTCTGGCTGATGAAGTCCTAACTTCGCTGGGATGCCAGGGCCAGCGTAGTGACTACAGGAAGGGCCCCTTAGGTCCTGTCTTGCAGCTCCCTGCTCTGTCAGGTCCGCGCTGTGCAGTCTGTCAGCCCCCAGGTGGAGTCTTGCAGCCTCGACCCTGTGGAGGTCAGAGGCCCAGTTGGAGCCCGCCATCAGGGAAGGACTCAGGAACAGAAGTACCAGGGCCAGGTCCTTCTTGCCCTCTTCCTGCTGCCCTTCCTTCAAGTAGCCTCAGGAATATGTCCCTCTTTATCTAAGAAGCCTCCCCAAGAGGGTTGGGAGATGGCCACAGGCCCAGGGTAAGTGGCAGGGGAGAGCGCGGGCTACAGGCCTATGGAGGGTCAGCTGAGACAGACCCCAGCCCCAGGCCTGCAGGTGGCCATGGGAAGTCTTCTTGCTGGAGCTCAAAGGCCCTGCAGCCCCAGGTCTGTCTCGTTTCCTCACTTTGGGGGACCTCTGCCTTCCTGGGGTTGCTTGGGGCATGCCACTCCCACCAGGCCACATGGCCCACTGCATCCTGTCTCAGCGCATGGGTCACCTCCTCCAGGGAGCCCTTCTGCCCTCCCTGACCACCTAAGGCCCCTGTCCCAGCCCGGGTCCCTGTGATCCTGCTTCCTGGCACCGGTCACAATGATAACCACCTTTTGCAGCTCTGTCTTTCTCTCCTTCTGGAAAGTAAGCTCCATGAGGCCACTCTGTGGTCTGAGGGCCTCATGCACAGCAGGGTTCATTAAAATACCCCTGCTAAGGGTCCTGGGGTCAGTCTGGGATGTTTCGACAAAACCCGAGTCAAAGTGTAAACGTGTTGCCGTGCAATAAACCCTGAGCATGTGTGGCTTCCCAGGTAGCCCCGCGGCTGGCAGATGCCAGCTTTCAGGCTGCCGCCAGCTGCACCCAGACATTTAGACACTCAGAGACAGGGTGTCTCTCGTCTAGAAACCGCCTTCCCTCGTGTGGTTTCCTGTCCGAGGACGCACCCCTTATCTACAGGAGGGACAGTGGGAGTTAGCTACTCCTCCCCACCCCAACTCCATGGGATGCTGTGGCAGAAAAAGGCAAACCTGCTAAAAGTCCCCCTGAGACAGACGGACACAAGGACCAGGGAGACAGCTGGCCCTGGCAGGTGATTGTGGGAGCACTGGGTCCTGGAGACAGGTCACTGCCACAGGTGCCAGGCTCAAGGGAGCCTTGTGGGGTCTTCTCCTGGGCAGGGCAGCTCAGGACACCTGTGTAGTTCCTCCTCCCTCCCAGCTTGAATGTGTGTCGGACACCATCCCTTTGCCCCAGGACATCCAGACAGTGTGTATGCCTGCTCAGTCGCTCAGTCCTATCCAACTCTTGGAGACCCCATGCACTGTAGCTCACCAGGCTCCTCTGTCCATAGGATTTCCCAAGCAAGAATACTGGAATGGGTTGCCATTTCCTCCTCCAGGGAATTTTCCCCACCTGGAGATTGAACCCGAGTCTCCTCTCTCTCCTGCATTGGCAGGCAGATGCTTTACTACTGCGCTAGCTGTGAAGTCCCAGGACAGCCAGAGATCATCTTTAAAACAGGACCTGGAACCTGCCTTCCCAATTCGCAACCCCCAGGTTTCCTGCTAAGGATACAATTCAAAGCCTCCTCCACAAGCTCCAGGCCCTGGGTGGGTATGGGTCTCCCTTCCCACCCTCTGATCCCTGCCCACCCACTCATCTCCTCTGCGACTTTGCACAAGCTGTTCCTGGCCTGGAGTCCCTGCCCCCTCTCACTCTGCCGTCACCTCCTGGGAACCTTCCCACCTCCCACCTCCAGCAGCCAAGGCCTCCTCCTGCAGGCCCTCAGCTTTATCTCAGTGACAGTTGTGACTCTTTGTTCTTGTGTGTTATCACTCACTCACTGGACTCCACCTTGGCACCAGGACCTGTCTGTCTGTCCCGCTCACAGCGTGCTCCAGCCCTAGCCGGTGCCTGGCCTAGAGGAAAATATACCTCCGGGTCCTCCTCGTGGCCCCAGCGTGGGGTGGGGTGCTGTTAAGAGTGGTGTAGGTGAAGATAAGGCCGGAAGAAGACCCCCTCACCACTTGCAGGAAGGGCTACTGTGGCCCAAGGGCGGGGCTCAGCAGAAGCCTCTCCTTGGTCCTCCCACCCTTTCACCAGCCTTCCTCCCTCTTGCCCAAGCATCTGGTTTTTTTTCTTAATTAAAAAAATTTATTTTATTTTTTCTAATGGCAGAAAGAGAAGAGGAACTAAAGAGCCTCTTGATGAAGGTGAAAGAGGAGAGTGAAAAAGCTGGCTTAAAACTCAACATTCAGAAAACAAAGATCATGGCACCCGGTCCCATCACTTCACGGCAAATAATAGATGGGGGAAAAGTGGAAGCAGTGATAGATTTTATTTTCTTGGGCTCCAAAATCACTGCAGATGGTGACTGCAGGCATGAAATTAAAAGACGTTTGCTCCCTGGAAGAAAAGCTATGACAAACCTAGACAGCATAAAATGCAGCGACATGACTCTGCCAACAAAGGTCCATCTAGTCAAAGCTATGGTTTTTCCAGTAGTCATGTACTAGATGTGAGAGGTGGACCATGAAGAAAGCTGAGCGCCAAAGAATTGATGCTTTTGAACTGTGGTGTTGGAGAAGACTCTTGAAAGTCTGTTGGAGAGCAAGATCAAACCAGTGAATCCTAAAGGAAATCAACGCTGAATATTCATTGGGAGTTGGAATATTCACTGATGGTGAATATTCACCAATGTTGAAGCTAAAGCTCCAATACTTTGGCCACCTGATTCGAAGAGCCAACTCATTGGCAAAGACTGATGCTGGGAAAGATAGGGCAGGAATTCAAGGGAGCAACAGAGGATGAGATGGTTGGACCGCATCATGGACTCAATGGACATGAGTCTGAGCAAACTCCGGGAGACAGTGGAGGACAGGGAAGCCGGGCGTGTTGCAGTTCATGGGGCTGCAAAGAGTCGAACACAACTGACCAACTGAACGAGGACAAGGATTTTTTTTCCAGCAGTATCACACAACTTGTGGGATTTTAGTTCCCAGACCAGGGATCGAATCCAGCTCCTCAGCAGTGAGTGCAGAGTCCCAACCACTGGACTGCCAGGGAATCCCCCTGAACATCTGTCTTGCTGATATCTGTCTTCCCACTGGCCTAGAATATGTGGGCCTCAGTGAAAGTTAGGGGTTCTGATGGGTGGCCCCGGAAGAAGACGTCCTTTCAGGCAAGGGCACAACTCAATAGTGTCGGGCCAATTTACTAAACACCCAGCATTTTCAGAGCCAAGGGAGGAATGGGGCAGCCCTGGGGCTGCCCCACTCCATCTCCAGGGTGCGGCCTCCGCCTGGTCAAACTCCCCTCTGAGGAGCAGGTGAAGCCTGTCCCCGAGGGCTGCCTCGGAAATCTCAGGAAGCCTGCAAAGGAATGGAACGATGGTCGGTGGAGCCCATTCGCTCACCTTCAGTCTTGCCCCAGAAAAGAAAAGAAAGTGAAGTTGCTCAGTCGTGTCCGACTCTTTGTGACCCCATGGACTGTAGCCTACCAGGTTCCTCCATCCATGGGATTTTCCAGGCAAGAGTACTGGAGTGGGTTGCCATTTCCTTCTCCAGGGGATCTTCCCGACCCAGGGATCAAACCCGGGTCTCCAGCATTGCAGGCAGATGCTTTACCCTCTGAGCCACCAGGGAAGCCCTCGGTCTTGCCCCAAGCCCCATCAAAATGGACAGAAAGAAGAGCAGCGAAATCTTGGAAGCCAAAAATCAGGTGGGTGAGTGGTCACTGACTTCACCCACAGCTAGAGCTGGTTCCAAGTCCCGCTGTGGGGAAGCTGAGGGGTTGCCTCTGACTGTGCAGACCCCCAAAGCCCTCCCATCCCCACCAGGCCCACCTCTCTTCCCCCACCCTGGCCCAGGAGGAGGAGGGCTCACTACCTTCTGGTGTACTGAAACCTCCTCATGTCAACCCAATGGACTAAGGTGTGTGACTCCAGGTGGCAGCGCCGGCCAAGGACGGAGGGACCCGGCCAAAGAAAGGCATGAACTGTGGGCAGACGGCAACTGTGTGGATGAGCCTGAGAGCAACATGCTAAGTGAAGGAAACAGGCCCCACGGTGTCTGATTCCATTTCTGTGACATACAGAACAGGCAAGTCCACAGAGACAGAAAGCAGATCTGGGTTGTCCGGTGCTGGGGAAGAGGGAATAGGAGTGACTGTTTATGGGGCCAGGGTTTCCTGCCGAGGCGAGGAGGAGGATCTGCAACTGATAATAGAGATGATTGCGCAACACTGTGGATGGACCTAACTGCAGCTGAGCTATAGGCAGGCGCCAAAATGGTAAAATGATACATCGTATGTGTATTTTCTCTCTCTCTCTCTCAAACACACAGACAGGAATTGAGGGGCCAGAGTTGGAGTCCAGCCTTCAAATTCAAGGCCAGGACCCCCTAACAGGGCCAGAGGGGATGGTGGGGCAGGTGGTAGACAGCCTTGCATCTAGACGCAGCTGTGCGCCCTGCACTCTCCCTCAGCCTTCCGACCCCAGGTCTTTTTTTTTATTATGATTTTTATGATTTTAATTTATTTTGGCTGTGCTGTTTCTTTGTTGCGGCAGCTTCTCTCTAGTCATGCTGAGAGGGCGCTGCCGTCTAGCTGCAGCGCGAGGGTTTCTCACTGCGGTGGCTTCTCGGGTTGTGGATCATGGGTCCTGGGGTCCGTGGGCCCTGTAGCTGTGGCTCCCGGCCTCCAGAGCACAGACTCAGTAGTTGCAACGCACAGGCTTAGCTGCCACCCCAGCTCTTGCCTGGACGTGGTCTGTGATGGAGCGGCCTGGGTGTCAGGCACGACTGTCACAGTGAGAGAAGCACCCGGGCCTGAGCACCCGCCAGTGCTCCCTGAGTGGGAGACGCTGCTGGTACTATCCGCCCCCAGCCTCCTCTCTCGCTCACCCCTTGGTGATCTCAGGCTGGCTCGTAGCCTTAAAGAACACCTCTACCCGATGACTCCCAAGTGCATGTCTCCAGCAGAAACTCGCCCCTCAAGCCCGGCCGCCCGCTCCAGGACTGTCCGGTGGCCCGTGGGCATCACGCCTTGCCCCCCACCCCCACCCGGGGACTGTTACCTCTTCTCCCATGCACTCACTTCACAACTTTGGAGACACCTTGCTTGGCTTCTCTCCTCCTCAAACTCCGCCATCTGCTCTGCCCGCAGGTGTGTGCAGAAGCCAGCCTCCGCTGGTTCCTCCAGGGTCCCTGCCCAGGAGGAGACCTGTCACCTCTCACCTGGACTGTTACGACTGGCTTCTCGGCCTCTGCCAGAGGAAGATGGCGAAAACAGAAACCAGATCGCTCATTCCCCTGCTCTAAACCATCTCTGGGCCGCCCTGGGGGCTCAGACGGTAAAGAATCTGCTTGCAGTGCAGGACATCTGGGATTGACCTCTGGGTCGGGAAGATCCCCTGGGGAGGGGAATGGCTGCCCACTCCAATATTCTTGCCTGGAGAACCCCATGGACTAAGGAGCCTCGTGGGCTATAGTCCTCGGCTTCGCAGTCAGATGCCACAGCTGAGTGGCTAACACTTGCACTTTTCAGACCCTCCAGGGGCTCCCACCTTGTTCAGAATGGAAGCAAAGGCTTTCCAGTGGCTCGGAAGGCCCCACCCTAGCAGGCCCCTGGGGCCTCCTGGGCCCTGTCTTGTCACCTGGCCTCCTCTCTGTCACCACTTGGCTGTTGCCCCACTACCCTTCCTGCTGCTCCTCGAACAAACCAAGCTTGCCCAGCCCTCAGGGCCTTGGCGCCTGCTGTTCTCTCTTCCCCTAGAGACCCCCTCAGCTCACTCCTTACCTCTTTCGGATCTGACCGTCCTTTTGAAACGGGTCACCCTCCACCCAACACACTTTTTCATTTGCACACATCATCAGCTGGTGTGTTTTTGCCGAAAAAGGTCCATCTAGTCAAAGCCATGTTTTTTTCCAGTAGTCATGTATGGATGTGAGAGGTGGACCGTCAAGAAGGCTGAGTGCCAAAGAATTGATGCTTTCGAACTATGATGCTGGAGAATCCTCTTGAGAGTCCATTGGACAGCAGAGAGGTCAAATCAGTCAATCCTAAAGGAAATCAACACTGAATATTCATTGGAAGGACTGAGGCTGAAGCCGAAACTCCAATACTTTGGCCACCTGATGTGAAGAACAGATTCATTGGAAAAGACCCTAATGCTGGGAAAGATTGAAGGCAGGAGGAGAAGGGAGCAACAGAGGATGAGATGGTTGTATAGCATTACTGACTCAATGGATGTGAGTCTGAGCAAGTTCCAGGAGCTGGTGATGGACAGGGAAGCCTGGCGTGCTGCAGTCCATGGGGTTGCAAGGAGTTGGACCAGACTGAGCAACTGGACCACAGATAACCCTGTCTGGCTCGCGCCTAGGATGACAGCCTCTTGAGGGCAAGTACTCCTGCGTTCTTCATTCACTCTGTTTCTCCAGAACCTAGAGCAGTGCATGGCACACAGTGGGCTTCCGTAAGTATCTGATAAGTGGAGGACACCGGGCCCAGAGGGGCAGAGCGGTGCAGCTGTGACCAGCAGCTCCAGGGCTTCCTGCAGGCCTCTCTCCCGGGCTCCCAGATCCCTCCAGCCCACGGCGCTTGTTATTTCTGTTAGTAGCCGCCCGTATGCAAGACGGAGTGTTCTCACTGCGTCTTCTTGCTGAGAAGGCAAATATTCAAAAATACTTTGACAATGACGTTCTCCACTTCCCCGAGGCTGTGTGAGATGCCAAAAATGATGTGCCTAATTAGCGGCACCGACTCCCCGCACATCCTGGCATCTGTGTCTCCCGGGGAGAGGGCATAGTGACGAGACTCTCTGGATGCTGCCAGGGGACCCCCCAAGGCAGAGGGCAGTGGAGCTTGAACCTGGGCCAAGACTTGCTGCACTAGGGCTGCCCTGAGGGCCCCTGAGCCCGTCCCTGGGGCTCTCTGGCCTCAGTTTCCCCATCTGTAAAATAAGAGGCTTCTGCCTCAGCTTCAGGTCCAAATGGGACCTGATCTGCTATAGAATGCTCTGACGCCATGTGCCAGCGCTGGTGAGGCTTGAGTGGTTTTATCTGAACCTCAGAGACTCGAGCCCCTTTCACTTAAGCCCACTCTCAGCCTCGTTCACTTTATTTACTTATTTTTTAAATTTTAGTTTTGGCTGCACTGAGTCTTCGTCGCGCTGGGGGCTTTCTCCAGTTGCGCCAAGCTGGGGCTCTTCTCTAGTTGTGGGGCTCGGGCTTCTCACCGCGGCGACCTCTTTAGTTGCAGAACACAGGCTCTAGTCACGTGGGCTTCAGTAGTTGTGGCGAATGACCTCAGTTGCATGTGGGATCTTCCTGGACGAGGGATCAAACCCATGTCCCCTGCCTTCCTGCACCACCAGGGAAGTCCACAGCCTCCTTCGCTCTCTAACTGTGCTGTGGGATCTTCATTCCCTGACCAGGAATTGAACCCAGGCCCTGACAGGGAGAAGGGAGAGTCCTAACCACCAGTGAGTATAAGTGAAAGTTGCTCAGTTGAGTCCGACTCTTTGGGAATTCTCCAGGCCAGAATACTGGAGTGGGGTGGCCTTTCCCTTCTCCAGAGGATCTTCCCAACCCAGGGATCAAACCCAGGTCTCCCGCATTGCAGGCAGATTCCTTACCAGCTGAGCCACCAGGGACGCCGTAACCACTAGACCATCAGGGAATTCCCATCAGCCTCCGTCCCTCTTCATGAGAGCTCCACACCCTGAGAGCGCCCCACTGAGCCAGGTGCCGGGGACACAGCGACAGGGTCCCCCACCAAGGTTAGCTCTCTCCTGGTCCCAGTCCCCTCGAGACCAGGCTTTATTTGACCCTCGCAGCACCACAGGAGGCCTCCAACACAGGAGTCATTGCTCCCACTTGACAGATGTACAAAATGAGGCCCTGAGAGAGGAAGGGACTTGTTTGTTCCAGACCACACAGGAAGCTGGGCAGGTGGAACCAGACCTTGAACCTGTACTTCTGAGTGCTGGTCCAGGACTTGCATCTGGACACCCCCGAGGAGCACCAAGATGGGGCCTTAAAAGCTGGGAAGGGGCCCCTGTTCTCAGTCAAAGACAGATGGACCCAAGCTCACAGACTCCACCGGGCTCGGGGCCGTGGAGAACAGCCAGAGGGGCTGGACCTGGCCAAGACCACAGTGAGAGCTGGAGCACCCCAAAGATCAGTTTTGTCAAGACACTCCTCTGCTCAAGACCCTTCCGTGGCTCCTGCTCCTCAGCCACACAGGCCTCCTAGCCCCGTGTCCCTTGTCACCCCCCACCTGGCTGCAGCAAACGGTGTCTGGGTCCCTCCAGGTTCCAAACGTGTCCCTATCTTGGGACCTTGGCTGGGGCTGGGGTCCCCTGGGGAGCACCCCTCCACCCCCAACCTGGTCTCCTTTCCTTTCCTCCTTAGTGGCCCTTAGGCCATGCCAGCGCTCCCTCCCTTGGGCCCAGAGATCAGGAGGACAAGATCCCCACCCTCCAGAAGCTCAGATTTGCAGAAGCAAATACATGTATGAAAAATCAGAATGTCCTGGTGGTTTAGTCGCTTGGGACCCCACGGACTGCAGCCTGCCAGGCTCCTCTGTCCACAGGATTCTCCAGGCAAGAATACTGCAGTGGGTTGCCATATCCTTCATCCTGGGGATCTTCCCGACCCAGGGATCAAACCCAGGTCTCCATTGCAGGCAGATTCTTTACCAACTGAGCTACGAGGGCAGAATACAAGGCAAAGGCACCTTGGGAGTGAAGGAGCCGACAGCCGTGGCAGCTTCTGATCCTCCCCCAGAGCCAAGAGAGGCTGCAGCATTCCCAAACTGAGAAGAGCTGGAAGGGCATTCCCGGAGGGAGGAACAGCCTGTGCAAAGGCCTGGGAGTGAAAGAACATGACTTGTTCCTGGAAAATCACCCACCACACCCCAAGCCCGGTTCTGTGTAGAGATGTGGCGGCAGAAGAAGCTGAGGAACCTGAGGACTTTGAATGCCAGGCAAAGGGTCGGGCTTCATCCCCCAGGACAGGAGTGAGCAGACCAACCCAAAGGCACTACATCTAGCCCATCACCGGTGTTCGTACAGCCTGTGAGCTGAGAATGGTTTCACTTTATTTTTAAATTAACTAATTAATTAATTGATGTGGCTGCGTCAGGTCTCAGCTGCGTCACCTGCGGTCTTGGTGGCATCGTGCAGGCTCTTCCACTGCAGCACGTGGAGTCCCTCCTTGTGACTCACGGGCTCAGTAGTTGCACGGAGGCAAGTGGGGTCTTAGTTCCCTGACTGGGGATGGAACCCGAGTCGCCTGCATTGCAAGGAGGATTCTTAACCACTGGACCACTGGGAAGTCTCTGTTTCCACTTTGGCTATTTACTTTTTTTAATGGTTGGAAAACTCAAAAGAGTCTGAAATTCAAGTTTCAGTTCCTATAAATAACATTTTATTGGAACGCAGTCACGCCCACTTGCTTGCATATTGCATGCAGCTGCTTTTCACGCAAAGATACAGTTGGTTCAGAGGCTCCCCCCACCCACTGCGAAGCCTGAACTACTTGCTATCCGATGCTTCCCAAAACGTCTGCCCATCCCTGTTCTAGGAATTGGCAGTGGTTCCCATAGGGGATTCTAGGAAACTCTCAGCCCATGAGATGCTCTGGGAGAAAAGGGTTTCCTAGGCAAGTAAATCTGGGCTCCTCTGCCTGCTGCACCCCACTCTCTCCAGAGAGGGACAGGGAACAACAGCGCAGTAAAGGCACTGAGAAGTCCTGCAGGAAAGGATGCTATTCAACTGCTGAGTCATCAGAGATGTTCCAAGATATTGGAATCCTCTCCTTCCAGGCTCAGGGGAAGACTGTACATCTCCTTGGAGGGAGGCATGGCTGGGGAACTCGCTGTGCCACTGAGATGCAAAGTGATGTGTTCTGAGTGGAAACTTTAAGAGCCAGTGGGTGAGTGAACACTTCCCCCTCCACTTCCCCCTCACGCCCGCCTTGGCCACCAGTGTAGCGCCAACAGCCTGGGTCCTGGACTGAGGAGACTTGGAGCAGAGACCGTGCCAGCCCGTGATGGACGTGAAACAAGACCAGGAAAATGTCCCTTCCTGTTTTGCGCCTCTAACGAATGAACAGGGTGGAG
This sequence comes from Ovis aries, assembly GCF_016772045.2. Taxonomy (NCBI): domain Eukaryota; kingdom Metazoa; phylum Chordata; class Mammalia; order Artiodactyla; family Bovidae; genus Ovis; species Ovis aries. The sequence goes on along the minus strand of NC_056071.1, from coordinate 64,938,980 downwards.
GGGCATATGGGAAAATTCACTGGGGGATGAACCTAAAGAATAAAGTCTAATTAAAAAAAAAAAAAAAGGGCAGTGCATACGACCCAGAAATCCCAGTCCTGGGCATATGTCTAAGTTGAAAAGATATATGCACCCCAATATTCATAGCCATACTATTTACAATGGCCAAGAGCTCAGTCGGTAAAGAATCTGCCTGCAGGGCAGGAGACCTGGGTTTGATCCCTGGGTTGGGAAGATCCCCTGGAGGAGGAACTGGCAACCCACCCCAGTATTCTTGCCTGGAGAATCCCAAGGATAGAGGAGCCTGGCAGTTACAGTCCATGGGGTCGCAAGAGTCAGACAACTTAGTGACTAAACCACCACCACCACCAAGACATGGAAGCAACCTAAATGTTCACTGACAAAGGAGCAAAGCCGTGGCACGCACATCCAATGGAACATTACTAGCCGTAATAAAGAACGAGATAATGCTGCTCACAGCAACATGAATGGACCTAGAGGTTATCATACTAAATGAAGCAAGTCGGAGGAAAACAAATATCCCGAGGTATTACTTATATGCGAAAAGTGAAAGTGAAAGTCAGGCGTGCCTGACTCTTTGCGACCCCATGGACTATACAGTCCCTGGAATGCTCCAGGCCAGAATACTGGAGTGAGTAGCCTATCCTTTCTCCAGGGGATCTTCCTAGGGATTGAACCGAGGTCTCCTGCCTTGCAGGTGGATTCTTTACCAACTGAGTTATCAGGGAAGCCCTTTACTTATATGTGGCATCTAAAATATGATACAAATGAACTTATTCACAAAACAGAAACAGTCACAGACGGGGGGAACAAAACTAATGCTTACCAAAGAGGAAAGAGGGAGAGAGATAAATTAGGAGATTAGGATTAGCAGATGCAAACTATCATGTATAAAATAGATGGAACTTCCATGGTGGTTCAATGGCTAAGACTCTGAGATCCTAAAGCAGGGGGCCCAAGCTTGATACCTGGTCAGGGAATTAGGTTTCACATGCCACCAACAAAGATCGAAGACCCCATGTGCTACAACTAAGACCTGGCACGGCCAAATAAATAAATATTAAATTTAACAATAAAATAGACAAACAACAAGGTCCTAATGTATAGTACGAGGAATTATATTCAATATCATGTAATAAACCATAATGGAAAAAACTATGAAAAAGATATTATATACATATATGAACCATCTTGCAGTAAATCAGAAGTTAATATTTTGTAAATCAACTACAATTAAAAATTTTAAAAATTGAAAATGGGCAGAGGATCTGAATAGATGTCCCTCCAAAGAAGTTATATAAATAGCCAATAAACACATCAAAAAATGCTCATCAGTTAGTTAGGGGAATGCAAAACCACAGCGAGGTTCCACACCCAGAAGGATGGCTTTCACTAAAAAGACAGACAATACCAAGCGTTGGCAGGAAATGAAGAAACTAGAACCCTCATACACTGTTGGTGGGAATGTGAAATAGTACAGTCACTTAGAAAAGCATTTGAGCAGTTTCTCAAAATGTTAAACATAGAGTTACTGTAAGACCCAGAAATCCCATTTCTAGGTCTACACCCCAGATAAATGAAAACTTAGGTCTATGAAAATCTTGTACCCAAATAGTCACAATTGTATTATTCATAACAGCTAAAACATATAAAGAACTTCGGAGAAGGCAATGGCAAGCCACTCCAGTACTCTTGCCTAGAAAATCCCATGGACGGAGGAACCTGGTAGGCTGCAGTCCATGGGGTCGTGAAGAGTCAGACACGACTGAGCGTCTTCACTTTCACTTTTCACTTTCACGCATTGGAGAAGGAAATGGCAACCCACTCCAGTGTTCTTGCCTGGAGAATCCCAGGGACAGGGGAGCCTGGTGAGCTGCCGTCTATGTGGTCTCACAGTCAGACGTGACTGAAGTGACTTAGCAGCAGCAGCAGCAGCAAAAAGAACTTAGTGTTTATCAGCTGATGAATGGATAAGCAAAATGTTTTCTACCCATATGATGGAATATTATTCAATCATTAAAAGGAACAAAGTATACCACGGGTTACCCTTCAAATTATGGTAAGAAATTAGCCACAAAAGGCAACATATAAGGTTCTGTTTATATGAAATATTCAGAATAGATAAAGCTATCCAGGCAGAAAGATTAGTGGTTGCCAGGAGCTGGGAGTAGGGAGTGGGTTAATGGAGATAGATCACCAGCGCATTTAAGGTTGCTTTTGGGGGTGATGAAAGCATTCTAAAGTTGTTTATGGTGATGCTACACAGCTCTGCAAGTGCGTTAACTGAATGGTACGTTCCAGGTGGGGAGTTCTATGGTATCTCAAAAACCTTCTAGATTTTTTAAAATCTGTAGGTGAAAAGGAAAAAAAAAAAAAAAAAAGAATCTGAGGTTGCTTATTAGTATCACATATCCTAGCCCGTCCTGTATAATATAATTCAGAGAGAGGAAGGGACTTGTCCAGACCTCATGGCTGGTGGGCGGCAGGGCTGGCCACCCACCCCTTGCCGCATTCCCCTGGCGGTGTGGAACGGAGACTGTGACCCTGGTGGGTCCCAGACCTTGGGTCTTCTGGTGGTACCTGGGCAGCCCCCCTCTATTCTCCATGTCCCACCCTGGAGGACAGCTGTGGCTCCCTAGAGAGACTGCCTGGCAGCTGCTATGCAGGGGGCAGTTGGATCCCCAAATATAATCACAGCCAAGATGGAACCGGGTGATTTCCCATTTCTGCCAAGAACAGAGCCACTCTTCTCTTGAGCTCCGTGTGGGGCTGAGGGAACCACAGCCCCCCTCCCCAGAGCCCTTCCCAGCGGTTTCACCAGGGCTGCAGTATTCACGGGACACATGGGCCCACCTCTTAAGTGGCTCCCATCCCAGGTACAGCCTCAATCATATGTTAATCAAGGGTCTGCACCATGCGGTCCGGAATTGGGTACTGGGGGCAGCGTCGCATCCCCTGGACACCCTCCTTGTCCTGGAGGCCACCCTACCAGTCACTGGGCCTCCACCAGACCCTCCGGTCCAGCCCCAGTTACACGACCGTGGCTGGTCCCAGCCCCGAACATCTGGTGACTCCCAGACACTTCCAGGCCAAACCAAGCTCCTCAGCCTAGCATTCAAGGCCCTTTGAAGTCTGGTCCCTGCCTCTCCCATCACATGAATGCCCAGGGCTCCTGCAAAAGGAACCTGATCCCAAACTGGCCCCTAGCTGATCCCATCCCTCCGTTTTGTTCACTGCGTTCCCTCGCCTGGAATGCCCTTCCCCAGCCTGTCTCGTTGGTCCAAGTCTCTGCTGCTGGAGGCTAAGTAGGAGGGAAACGAGGAGCAGAGAGGCCCCTGGCCCTGTCTCTGGCTGGGGTAGGTGCAGGGATGCCAACGAGGTGGTTGCCAAGGCTCTACTCATCAGACTCAGCCCAGGTGAGCTCTTGCCAAGTGCTCCACGGGTTAACCCGCTGGCTCCCGTGAAGCCGTCATCTGTCATCGTCCCCCTTGTGCCCAGGAGTAATCAGAAGTCACCTGCTCAGTGCCACGCGCATGAGACAGCGGCAGAGCGGGGACTTGAACCCGAGCAGAGCTGGACTCTGGCACTGCCCTCTGAACCGCAGTGCCCCTTCCCTGCCTGAAGGAGCCACCTGGCTGCGGTCCCAGCTCTGGCTCCACTTGCAGCCTTGGGCCACATCATTTCCTATTGGAGGGCCTCAGTGTCCCCATCCTCACCGAGGGGAGGAGGATCCTGCCTCCCTACTCAGAGGACAGTCTCTATCAGATGGTCCCACAAATACACCAGGCCCAGAGGGGCGGAGACAGCGACCCCACAGAGAGCTGTAGCCTCTCCCTGGCTGCTGGGGGGACAGACCAGCAAAGGGACTGAGCCACCAGGATGGGTAATAGTGCTGTCTGGATATATACAGTGCTATGTATACAAGAGGTCACTAATGAGAACCCACTGTGGTTGGGGCGGGAGAGAAGGCACAAGCTGTTTATAGGGCACATGCTAACCTGCAAAATGTATTCCAGTATACATTAGGTGCCAGTGGGGAAGAATCCGCCTGCCAATGCAGGAGACGCAGGAGACTTGAGTTCAATCCTGATTTAGATCCCCTGGAGTAGGAAATGGCTACCCCACTCCAGTATTCTTGCCTGGAAAATTCCATGGACAGAGGAGCCTGGTGGGTTACAGTTCATGGGGCTGCAAACAGTCAGACACAACTGAGCGACTGAGCACCATACATTAGATCCAGACAAATACTGTTTGATTCCTAGATCAGTCAAATTCATAGCCAGAAAGCACACTAGTAGATGCCTGGGGCTGGGGGTGCGGAGGGGCAATGAGGAGTTGGTGTTTAACGAGCACGCAGTTTCAGCTTGAAAGAAGTGAAACTTGGCTGCTCAGCGGAGTCCGACTCTGCGACTCCACGGTCTGCAGCCCACCAGGCTCCAGGCTCATCTGAGCCACTGGGAAGCTTAGGGGAGAAAAATTCAGGAGATGGATGATGGTGAGAGCTGCACAACACTATGAATGTCCTTAGTGTCACCGAACTGCGCAGTGAAATATGGTTAAAATAGTATGTTTTGTATGATGTGACTTTTGCTGCTCTTATTTAGTCGCTAAGTCTTGGCTGACTCTTTTGCGACCCCACGACTTTTACCACACACACACACACACACAAACATTTTTAAAAGTGCTGTGCGGATCCACGAGGGGGTTTGAGGAGGGGAGATGTGAACTGAGGGGTGAGGGACATTCAAAGGTTTACCAGGCAGCCAAGGGTGCGAAGGACACCCCAGGCTTTGGGAGGCAGGAGAGGGTCAGTGTGAAGCCTCTGCCCTCGGGGACCCTGCAGCTGGAGAGGGCAGTCCCATGGTGGGAGCTGGGCTGAGGCTTGGGGCAGCATTCCTGCTGGCCTGCCTCTGGGGCCCTGAGCTCCCGAGACCCTAAGCAGCAGGGGTGGGTGGGCCTCTGTGATGACCCCCCACTCCGGGAGTGACCCCTCACTCTTCACTGTCCATTTAGGAAGAGCCTCTCCGCTCCAGCCCCTCCCCGCTGGTCACACACAAGGGGAGGAACTGGGGTCAGCCCGCACTGTTAGGTGAGGAACAAGCTCAGGTCTCCTCCTGGCCCCCTCTGCTGGGTCCTGGGGCTGGGGGCTCCGGGAGGCAGGGCCCAGGCCCAGCCCTCACTGGGACCAGACCCTTGGCTTGGAGTCTAGCCCAAGGGGACTGGGCACAGAAGAAGACCACCTGTTCACCTGTTACCTGCAGCATCTCCTCGGTTGCCCAGGGTGGCACACATAGCCCAGAGGGGCCCAGGGCTCTGTCACCCCTCAGATCAGCCCACGGGGACCAGGAAAGGCCTGGCAGAGTTTAGGGCTGCAAAAAGCTAGAGTCTAAACCTCTGCGTGCCCCCTTTTACAAATGGGGAAACTGAGGCCCAGCTTGGGGGTAAAGGAGAGGACCAGTGTCCCCCAGCCTGTAGACTCTCTGGGCTCTCAAGAAGGAGGTGGAGAGCCAGGCTGGGCTTTGCCTCTCCACTGGAAGGGCATGCAGGGCCGGAAGTGGAGCTGGGACTGGGGCCTCTGCCACCTGGTCCTGGGGGCCCCCTGGGTTGTGGCCAGTGCCAAGGTGAAGCCAAGCCAAGAGGGGGACCATCTCGGTCACTCAGGGCTCCTCACAGCCTGTCCCCACGCTGGGAGGGGCGGCCCTGGGCCTCAGCAGGGGCCGGGGGACCCTCCGTCCCCATTCAGGACCTGTCTGCTTCTCCTGTGAGGAGGGGCTGCTCCCCGCCTGCCCCGCGCACTGCCTCCCGGGGCCTCCTTAGGAGGACCCTCCAGACTGAGTCATCTTTCCGAGGGAGGAGGCGGTGAAAGGAAGGGACAGCGTGGCCAAACCGCGCGAGAGGTCAGAGGAGCCAGTGTGTCCGGGCCCGCTGTCCAGACAAGGAAACTGAGGCCCCAAGCGGAGAGGCTGGCCCGAGGCCACCCGGAGCCCCGGGCTGAGCGGCGGGCGCTGGCCCCCGCGGGGGTCCCCGCAGGCCCACGCCGCCTCCGTCGCCGGGCGCCGCCGGTTCTTTGTCTCCCGCGGTCACCATGGCTACGCGTCCCAGCGCCGCCTCCGCCCGTGGCCGGCGGGATTTCTCTTCCGCGCGGGGCTGCAAGGACCCGGCCGCAGGCGGGGGCGGGAAGCGGCCGGCGGCGCGGGCGGGCCGGCCTCGGTCTCCTGACCCGGCAAATGGGGGGGTACGCCGCCAGGGAGGGGCCGGCGGAGCCCCTGACCCTCTCCTTAGTGGGTGCTGAGTGGCCTGGGGTCTCTGCGCCCCTTCCCGCCCGTGTCACGTGGATGAGATTGCAGGCGGTGGCGGGAAGGGCCCAGGAGCCGAGGGACACGGGCAGATGCCCGCTCCTTGGTAGCCGGTGTCATTATTCTGAATAAAACGTGGTGACTTGGGTCCAGGTGGCCGGGTCTGCAGGCCCGGCTGGTGCAGGGCGGCGGCCTCATTGAGCAGAGCACATCTCCACCCCCAGCCAGTATTAGGAAGAGCTGAGCCTGGATCTGATGACAAAGGACACTGCAGGGAAGAGCACTTTATGCGGAGGGAACAGCATAGACAAAGATCCAGACGTCAGAGGTCTGGGGCCCCTCCCTAAGCTGAAAGCAAGCCAGGTCACAGGAGGACCCTGCAGAGACCTGGGGGGAGGCCAGCCCTTCTGGCTCCTACCCAGAGGAGCCCCTGTTTGGTCCTCAGCCCTGCTGTTGCCCAGTCTGGAATTCTTAATTTTTGAACAGAGTTCCTGCAGTCTCCTTTTACACTGGGGCCTGCAAATTATGCAGCTGGTCTTCACCGAGGCAGTGTGGAGCCAATGGAGGGTTTTGTGTTTAATTATTATTTTTTACATAGAATTAATTATTAATTAATTAATTAATTATTTTATTACATAGAATTTACCATTTTAAAGTGTGCAGTTCACAGGGAACTTATTCAATATCCTGAAATAAACCACAGTGGAAGGGTATGAAAAAGAAAACATGTATGTGTGTGTGTGTGTGTGTGTGTGTGTGAGACCATCACCTTCCTGAACACCAGAAACTAACACAATCTTATAAGTCAACTATACTTCAATTAAAATAATAACAATTTGGGGGGGACTTCCCTGGTGGTCCAGTGGCTAAGACTCAGAGCTCCCAATACAGAGGGGCCTGGGTTCAATCCCTGGTCAGGAAACTGGATCCCACATGCTGTGACTAAGACCTGGCACAGTCAAATAAATAAACACTTAAAAAAAATAATAATAATTTGGGGAAGGGTGGGAGGGAGGCTCAGAGGGAGGCATGTATACATACTTAGGGCTGATTCCACTTGTACAGCAGAAACTAACAAAATTGTAAGGCAATTATACTCCAATTAAAAAACACATTAAAAAAAAAAGCAAGATGATGCCAGTCAGACCCCCTGATGACCAATTTCAGGATGACTGTCGGAGCTGACTGCTGTTTCTACATGTAGCCCCCTCCCTCTGCATATGAAAACTCTTGCCCCTGACAGTCAGGGCAGGGTGTCAGCCTTTGGACAGGAGCCTGTCCTCCCCACCTGCCTACCCCAGTCCCTAGCCCCATTCCCAGCATCTGAAATAAACTTTACTTTCCACCAAAATGATAATAATCATAAAAGTGTGTACTTCAGAGGCATTAAATAACACACATTGTGTGCAGCCATCACCACCATCCATCCACAGAACTCTCTTCATCTTGCAAAGCTAAACCACTCCTCATCCCCCCAGCCCCGGGCAACCACCCTTCTGCTTTCTGTCTCTGAGCAAGGTTACACTAAGCACCTCCCATAAATGGGATCATGGAGACTTGCCCTTCCGTGGCTGGGTTATTTTACTCAGCATAACATTCTCAAGGTTCATTCATGCTGTAGCTTCTGTCAGAATCTCCTTCCCTTTGAAGCCTTGAATATACGCTACTGGATGGGTAAACCACATAATTTATCCAATCACCCTTCCATAGAGATAAAGCCAGAGGGTTCCCCGTGGCTTACAGTCCCACCTGTCCAGCCCCAGCCTCACCCGACACTACCCGCCCTTGCTCCCAGCATTCACTTTTCTGTTATCAGCATGTTTCTGTTAATGAAAACCTTCTACGTATGACAAGCCTAGACAGCATATTAGAAAACAAAGTCATTACTTTGCTGACAAAGGCCCATATAGTCAAAGCTATAGGTTTTCCAGTAATCATGTATGGATGTGAGAGTTAGACCATAAAGAAGACTGAGCACCAAAGAACTGATGCTTTTGAACTGTGGTGTTGGAGAAGACTCTTGAGAGTCCCTTAGACTGTGAGATCAAACCAGTCAGTCCTAAAGGAAATCAGTCCTGAATATTCATTGGAAGGACTAATGCTGAAACTGAACCTCCAGTCCTTTGGCCACCTGATGCGAAGAGGCAACTCATTGGAAAATACCCTGATGCTGGTAAAGATTAAAAACAGAAGGAGGTGACAGAGGATGAGATGGCTGGATGGCATCACTAATTCAATGGACATGAGTTTGAGCCAACTCCAGGAGATGGTGAAGGACAGGGAAGCTTGGCATGCTGCAGTCCATGGGGTTCCAAAGAGTCAGGACAGGACTGAATAACTGAACAAGGACAACAGCAACAATGTATCAGGTGCTGGGGGTACATCAGAGAACAAGAAGGACAAAGACCTGCCTCTAGAGAAGCATAGGCCTAGGGCTGCCAGTTCCCCCACCCCCACCCGGCCCTGGGACTTGGGGTCTTTAATCCTGCCACTCTCCCGCCTGTACGCACCCCTCCCCTCACTTCTTTTGCTTTAATTCTCTCATGCTCCCCTCGGACTTTCTTTCTCAAAGCAGTCTTCCCACCTTACCAGCGTGGTCCTTTGCACACATCTGTACTTCCCTGCCCCTCTTTGCAGCAGAGGTTAGCACAGCCGCTGTGGTGGGCTACTGATTTACAAGCGGATCATGAAATCAATTTATGAAACAAGTAATGTTTTCTTTCTTTTATGCAAAATTTTCATACAGGGCAACCCGCCCATTTTAAGTAGCTAGTTCTTTAAGTTTTAACCAGTGTATGTATCAGTCATGAAACAGCATTTCCATAACCCAAGATGTTCACCAGTGCCCCTCCCCATCAATCCTTGGGCCCCCAGCCACCACAGATCAACTTCTTATCGCCGTAGATTAACTTGGCCTGCTTTAGCACTTCACGTAAATGGGACCATACAGTAGGTAAGAATCCACCAGGATTCTTTCAACTTACTGTCATGTCTGTGAAATTCATGCATGGTATTGTGGGTATTGTTTAGTCAATAAGTCGTGTCTGACTCTGTGACCCCATGGACTGTAGCGCATCAGGCTCCTCTGTCCATGGAATTTCCCAGGCAAGGATACAGGAGTGGGTTGCCATTTCCTTCTTCGGAAGATCTTCCCAACCCTGGGATCAAACCCACGTCTCCTGCATTGGCAGGTGGGTTCTTTACCGCGGAGCCACCAGGGAAGCCCTGTGCACTAGTACTTTATTTTCACTGCAGAGCGGCGTTCCTCTGTACAGATACACATTTGTTTATCCATCTACGGCTGATGGAAAGTTGGGTTGTTTCCATTTTTGGACAACTACAAATGAAGCACTTTTTTAAATGAAATAAGGGTAAGCTCTGTTCCATAAGCTTTTCCTTGCTGTAATTGAAGACGTATGTGCAGGGCATGGGGTAGAATGCAACGCTTCCTGCCGCCGCATGGAGCAACCAGCTCCGGAGCGCCCGTGTCCATGGTCGGGGGCAAGTGGAGTCCACATCAGAACTCAGCAGGCCTTGCTCTGGGCAAGCGTAGGAGTGGAGAGGGTGGTCTGTGTCTGAAAAGGGATCCACTGACCCGGAGGTCTGGGCTCAGGCAGTGGGACCCCCGACGGTCTCTGGGAGGGTGTGCCTTCCCTGTTCTCAGGCCCCACCCTCTGGCTGGTCCCCACCTCCTTCTAGAGCCCGACTTCTGCGGCTCAGCAGCCCTTCCTCTCAGACCCCATCCCCACCATCAGGATTTCCTCCCCTGCTACAACCTGAGCCCTGATTGTGGGAGAGCGGGGAGCTCCGGAAAGGAGCCTGACAACACCTCCCCGGGGGGCCTTGGACTTGGGCTGCAGGGGTCCCTGGGCAGGCAGGTGTCTCTTATTAGCTCTAAGCTGTCCCTCCAGGACAGCCTGAGTCAACTGAGGCCAAGAGACTGGGGCCCAGCCACGAGAGGGGCTGGAGCACTGGGGCGGGAGAGGGGGGGTGGTGGTGGGGAGGCAGTTCAGACCCAAATTCTGACACACACTCCTTTCCGGTTCTACTCAGGAGGATCTTCTTGTTCTCATGGCCCAGTCCCATCCACGCTCCCCTTGGAGGGCCCTCCACTCCTCCCTCTGCCCTCCTCACCGTCTCCTGGCTCCCCTCCGAGGACAGCTGTGCTCTTGTCATTCCCATTTTGCAGATGAGAAAACTGAGGCCTGGAGAGGTTAAGCAAGTTGTCAAGGCCACTTTAAAGCAGGTATAGGGAGGAAGTAACAAAGCCAGAGTCGTCCTCCAACCACAATGTTCCAGGCACAGGGTGTCTCAGCCAGTCCCAGCTCTGCTTGGCAGGTGGGCAGCCCTGAGTGGCCCCGTGCCCTGCCCACGAAGGTGGGCAGACACCCCCAGCGATCCCTTTCTGTCTCCACCTCTCACACCATTCCTCTCCTCCCAGCTCCTTTGCACCAGACCTTCCTCAACATTCAGGCCACAGTGCTGTGAGGTCCTAGGACTCAGGCCTGTGACAGGTGTTCCCAGACAGACTCAGGTTCCCAGGGCAGTGAGGGGGTGGGGGAGAAAGCCCGGCGGTCTGCCTGGAGGTGTCCAGCCACAGTTCAGTCACTCAGTCATGTCCAACTCTTTGGAACCCCATGAACTGCAGCATGCCAGGCTTCCCTGTCGATCACCAACTCCCAGAGTGTGCTCAAACTCATGTCCAGCAGCTGAGTTACAAAGAGCAAAATCTTACACTCAAGCTGAACACCCACCACTGGGGACTGGGCACACCAATGCAGGCTCCTGGCACAGGGGTCTGGAAAAAGAGGTGAGACGGCTCTCTCTGGGGGTCTTGGCATGAGAGAAGAGTGCCTGGCCAGGCGGCAAAGTGAATAAGCAGGGTGCAGACCATGGGCGTGCAGAGAGAGACCCCTGCGTGCCTGGGAGAGAGAGACCGACGTCAGCAGGAACAGGAGGAGCCCTGGGGACCTGCAAGGGGCTGGACACCCCTGCTGGGCCGCGCCTTTCCAAGGCATCCTGCTTCCCAGTGTTCTTACCAGGAACATTTACTACTTAGATTAAAAACAAATTATACAAAATCTACTAAACGAAAAACAAAGCCTCACGGGAACCTTCAGAGTTTTTCCAAGAAATGTCTACAGAGAGGGGGACTACAAGGGTGGGGGCATCTCGCCCGGGGCCTGAGTGCCCCCCCTCAATCCTGGGGTAGGGATCCCGGTTGCCCCTCCCTACTTCCTTCCCAAACCCTCCCAGTCCCCAGGCTGTTACCGTATTCTCCGTGTGGAAGCTCCAGTTACCACATTCCCCCGAGTATGTGCCACTCAGGTTCTCCCCCGGGACTGCCATTCTTGCCCTGGATCCGCAGAACCCCTCCCTGCAGGGTAAGGAGAAGCTCGGATGGCTCAGCATCCCCGGGGACTCCGCTGTTCCCTCCAGGGGATGGTGCTCCTCCCCTTATCTCTTTCTCTATTAATTAATGTGTATTTTTATCGAAGCAATGTAATAGTTTAAAGCAGATGCACTTGACACGCACAGAATTTTCCAAGATACACAGGCCTACAGTGACGAGCAGCAAGCCCTTCCCAACCACCCCACCCCCAACCCTCCCCGGAAACAACCACAGTCAACGCTTTGGCTTCTTCTGGGTTTTATCTCCATGTTTATAAATAACATGCTTGTGCTGCTGTTACTTGATTTACCAATTTGAGCCATTATCTGCTGACTTCCTCTTACAGAAGACAAGGGTTGAGCTCTCTCACACACAGTCCCCCTCGGCTACACACCCACACAGCACTCTCCCCCTCTGTCACTTCTTATTACCAATATGCAACAATTTTTAGTTCAAGGAATATTCAGTTGTTTAATGATTATGTAAACACTGTCTGCTACTGAGTCAAGTAATGTAAATGTGGTTGTATTTCCTTTCTGGTTTAACTTTTAGTTTTTCATGAAGTTAATAATTAGCTTTGTTTAGGCTACTTTAAAAGTGGGTCCTAAATTTTAAGAAAGTGGCTCCCAATATAAAAGAATGAAATTGGATCATTTGTAGAGGCGTGGATGGACCTAGAGAGAGTCATACAGAGTGTAAGTCAGAAAGAGAAAAGTAAATATTGTATATTAATGCATATATGTGGAATCTAGAAAAACGATATAGGTGACCTTACTTACAAAGCAGAAACAGAGACACAGATATAAAGAACAAATGTATCGATAACAAGGGGGAGTGGGGTAGGAGGAGTTGGAGGGTTGGAATTGACACATATACACTATTGATACTGTGCATAAAATAGACAACTCATGGGAACACACTGCAGAACACAGGGAATTCTGCTTAATTAATGCACTACAGTGTCCTAAATGGGAGGGACATCCAAAAAAAGGGGGGAAGTATGTATATGTATGGCTAATTCATTTTGCTATGCAGTAGAAGCTCACACAGCATTGTAAAGCAACTGTACTCCAATAAAAATAACTTAATAGAAATAAGTGGCTCCCAAAGACCCCACCATCTGCTGTTCACACCCTTTTGCAGCCCCTGTCCTTGAGTGTGGGCATGACCTTGACTCACTCTAACCAACTGACCATGGCAAAGGCAACGGGATGGACACAGTCTTGTAGTATAAGATCGCAGAGCCTGTCACGCAGGTGGCTCTTGGACCCCCCTTGACTAGGAAGGAGCAAGCTGCCAAGTCGTGTGGTCACAGCAAGAAATTGTGTGTGGCCTCTAGAAGTCGAAGGCAGATGCTGGGCAATAGTCAGCAAGAAGCTGAAGCCCTCAGTCCTATACAGCAAGGAACTGAGTTCCAGCAACATCGTCAGCGAGCCTGGAAATGGATCCTTCCCCAGTCCAGCCTCAGATGAGTCTGCAGTACCATCAAGCACCCTGAGTGTAGCCTTGTGAAGCCCTCAGCCAATGACTCAGCTCAGTTATGCCTAGACTTGCCCAGAAGGTAAATTTGTGACAATTTGTTAGGCAATGATGGGTTACTAATAGCTTGCTTACTTATCCATTTCTAAGTATACACGATGGTGGACAGTCTCTCAGTATTATTTCCTAACTATCAAAGAAACTGTGCTCCGCTCGGTCCATACCTTCCCTGCCAGAACCACCCCACCATCATCACCACCCCTCAACAATCCATGCTGGCTGCTTCTGTTTCCCCGACCCAGTCTTTCTTATTCTTGGTTTCCTTGCTTTGCTAGAGAACCTTCTCCAGGAACTTCCTGAAAAAAGGAGCATGGAAGATTGATTAGTATAACTCTTGCACATCTGAAGAGGTCTTCAGCCAACATCATGCTTGGTGATAGCTTTTTAAAACATTTTGGCCATGTCACATAGCATGTGGGATCTTAGTTCCCAAACCAGGGGTTGAACCTGCCCTGTCTGCTCAGCAAGGTGAATTGTTAACCGCTGGACCACCAGGGAATCTCCTTCAGCAGCACTTTGAAGGCATTTCTCCATTGACTTCTTAGCTCCCAGGGCTGCTGCTGAGAAGCCCAGAGTGTCTCTGACTCTCAGTCCTTTCCATGAGACAGACTTTTCATCTTTGGAACTGATTAGTATCTTTGCTTTATTCCTGGTGCTCTGGAACCCCTCTGCCTTGAGGGGAGGGGAAGACGGGGATGGTCTTTGTGCAACTCTGTGCAGGGCAGGCCTCTGCATTCTGGGGACTCATACTCTGCAGGCCTCTCCTTCTGGGACTTCTGTACTTGGATTTAGCTCTTATCCTCTAATTCCCCACCCCCCCCATTTCTTTGTCATTTAGGTCTACTCCTTAGCGATTTCCCTACCTTTTACTCCATCCTTATTTCAACTATTGTCTTTTAAACTTCTACAAGCTCTTGGCTCCATTAAAACAAATAACATTGTTCTGGCTTAATGTCCTCTCTGAGGAATTAGGATTAATTCTGACGTTTTCTTCTGCCCCCTGATTCCTCTCCTTTCATCTTACTTCCTTTTCTATCTTTGTTTTGCTCTCTCTTCTTCCACTGATGGGTTTCCTCTAATGTCTGATGACACTCAGCTGCTCTGCACACCCCCAGAGGGCACAGAAGGGCTAGTTGGAATCCTTGTGTGGAAGGACTCCCTGGATTTTCAGGCATCCAGGCAGCTTACTTGGGTGTATCAGTTAGCTTTGCAAAGTTATGCTTCAGTAACAAACAATCCCCCCAAATCTCAGAGACACACAATGGCAAAGGTTTATTTGGTGCCTGCAGGTTGCTGCAGCTCTGCTCCACGTGTCCTTTTCATCCTGGGCCCTCAGCTGAAGGAGCTGCCTCCATGTAGGACAGTCTTCTGTGGCAGAGGAAAAGGACCACAGGACGACTTTTCACATTTTCAGAAAGTACATGTCACTTCCACTCTCTCTTCATTCACCAAAGCAGGTCACATGGCCTTTGCAGCACGGGGCAGTGAGTGATGGGGAATCTTCCCGTGCTGGTGCTTCTGGGTGTCCACAGAAGACCCTCCATCTTCCGCCCAGGGACACACACGTGGTTGCCGGCATTCCAGAGGCAGGGCAGGGAAGGATTGGGAATCCGTGGTCACTTAGGCATCTTTTTCAGCTCCACACTCATTCCTGCCTCTGCCATGCCCAAGGTCCTGATTTTGGAATCTCTCTCCAAAGAGGATGCATTTTGTCTTCTGCAGGAGGGGCCGGTGCAAACAGGGAAGTGAATGGTGAGCAGCTATGGGAGGGCCTGGGAGTCTGTGTTTTCTACGCTGAGTAACAGATGACCACAGACGGAACAACTGAAAACCACAGACATCTATTCTTTCACAGTTGCTAGGGGTTGGAGGTCTAGGTGGGCTGCTGCTCTGCTTAGGGTCTCACGTGGCTGCAATCAAGGTGCCACTCACTGCGTACCCACCTGGAGGGTCTACTGGGGAAAAGGTCTACTTCCAGGCTCATTTGGTTGGTTGCTGGCAGGATTTCTGTCCTTGTGGCTGTGTGACTGAGGGCTCCAGCTTCTTGCAGGCTGCTGGCTGGAGGCCACACGCCATGTCTCGCCTCATGGGCTTCCTCTTCAAGGCTACTTACCTTGTCCAGCCTGCCAGGAGGGTCTCCTTAGACAGGGGTGGGCCGTCCCATCACCTGTGCCATAGTCTATTGGTTAGAAGCGGGTCACAGCTCCTGCCAGGGGTTACACAGGGGTGTGAACATCAGAGGACAGGAAATCGCTGGGGTCACATCAGGGTCTGTCCACCACAAGGGCTGTCATCAGACCTGCCCCCACCTTCCACAGTGGGGCCCAGACCCAGCCCCACCACCAGCCCCTGCCCGTCTGTGGGTGCCAGTCTCTGGTGCAGGCCACCCCAGGGAGGCACACAGGTCAGTTTCCATCTTCCTAAAATGTGCGGCCCCTCTCATCTGCAGAACTCTCCTGTCTCGTGTTTATACCTTTTTAAACTGTTTTGCCATCATTTTTATGAAGTTTCCAGAGGAAGCAGAGGTGAGCATGAGGTTTAGTCTCCAGGTTAAACCTCCCCCCTCTACCCACCAGCTAAGCCTCCCCCATCTGACAGCCTGGCTTTGATGCGGTCTTCCCTGCCCCCTCTGCCCATCCTCCACCCCGCACGTCCTGTAACCACAAGCCCACCCAATGCAGAGGCCTCTCGCTGCTCCTTGCCTGCACCTTCAGAGAGACACTGACACACGCGCAGACACACTCCAAGTCATTCACACTCAAGTTCTCATGCAGCAGTGCCCTGAGCACCCTGCACTGTTTCCTGCCTCGGTGCCTTTGCACATGCTAGCCCCTCTCTGGGATTCCTCCCCTCCCCTACCTCTGGGCATATCTCCCAGTGATCCCCACTCAGCTGAAGGCTGGGGCCCCTGTCCTTGGAAGCCTTCTCCAAGTGTTCCAGGATCTCGTATCCACAAAGATCTGCAAAGTGGGGCTCCCATCCATGTCCCTCGACCCCCATGAAGCCGACCAGGGCGAGGAGGCATTGTGGCAGGATTGCATGACAAGCAAGGAATCCTTCACAAGCTGGCAGAGCCCTGGGAAGGCACCAAGGCCAGAGGGATCTATTAAAACCCTAACTGGCCGCACTAAACCCCTGCTTACAGCCCATCCATGTGTGGCTGGGCTAAGATCCAAAGGCCCACAATGCTCTGCGGGCGGTCTCCGCGCCCCGCCCCCACCTCGTCGTTCTTTCAAGGGAGACCAGGAATCCTCCCCAGCCTCGGGGTGGAAAACTTGGAGCTCTTTCTCTCCCTTCAACTCCAGACCCTCCCCCAGTCATTTCCTGAGGACTCTCAGGGTCTCCCCCTCAGGCAGTCTCCAGCCCCGGCCCCCCTCACGTCCCCCTCCCCACAGTTCCGAGGCACAGACCCCCCCTGAGCATCCCCAGGCTGTGAGCCCCGGGGCGCAGGGCTGTGTCTGCCTCACTCGGGACAGGTCCCGTCTCAGACAGCAGGTGCTGAGTGCAGGAACATGGGCAGCAGAACCCACTGTGCAGCTTCCAGTGGACAGATAACCAAGCCAGAGGATCCTCGGGGGTCAGGTGGTGAGGCGAAACCTGTAAACAGCCTGAAGCCATCAAGTCGAGCAGACAAGTGCAGCGACCCAGCCTCAGCCGCAGCTAGCCCGGGGCTGCGCTCTCTGCCCCTCACCCTCCCTCGGATGAGGTCTCCACCTGAGGTAGCCCAGGTTCCCCCAGGTCACCAGCCCCCTCCCCACCCGCAGGGCTGGGGGTCCTTCTCCAAACCAGTGGGGCAGAATGCTGCTTGCAGGCTTAGAACTAGGAGGGTAGGGCG
This sequence comes from Ovis aries, assembly GCF_016772045.2. NCBI lineage: Eukaryota > Metazoa > Chordata > Mammalia > Artiodactyla > Bovidae > Ovis > Ovis aries. The sequence continues at coordinate 64,921,897 of NC_056071.1, read as the reverse complement.
CCGCTCCCTCACCGTATCCCTGGAAGGGGGCTGGGTAGGGTCTCCCTGGAGAACCAGGGTGCTCTTAGAAGAAGGAGGGATTAGACATCCCCCCCCAGGGTGAGCCCAGAGGAGTGGGACCAGCCCTGGGGCCCCAGGAGACTCAGCACTGGAGAGCTGTCCTAGGCCACTGAGTCCAGCACCGCGAGCGCTGGTCCGGGGCCAGGCCGCACAGTGGTCCAGCCCGGAGCTGGAGGAATAAAGCAGGGGCCTGCGTGCCTTCCTTGCCCCGCAGCGCCCAGGGCGCTGAACAAAGGACCCACTCCCGGGCGGTGAGTCACGAAGTGGAGAGTAGGCTTCCGGGATAAGGTGGGCCTCTGGAGCTGGGATTCCAGCGGGCAGGGAGGCGTCCACACCCACAGGAAAGAGTCCCTGGGATCCCCGGCCCATTTGCCGCCCGTGAAATGGGTCAACAATCGCCCAGCACAAAGCCAGGGGGCGTCGCAGACCAGCCTGAGAGATGGGGCGGGCAGGCTAGGTGCGGGGCTCTTTTGCGAGGCCAGGGTTTGAAAACAATCTGGTTAATCTTCCCCATCAGGGTTTGGGGACAGGGTTCAAAGTTCACAAGTAATCTCCTCGCGTGAGAGGCAGAGGGGCGCATGCGCCCTGGGCCGGGGGAGCCACTCTCCCGTGGGTCCGCGATGTGGAGCCCCAAGTCCACAAGCTCGCGTCTGGACGCGACACTCGCATCCTCAAGCCCCGCTCGGTCCCCGTCCCGGTCCCCGGGCTGTGCTGTGTTGCTCCTGGGTTGAGCTGGGGCAGGTGCCTGACGGTAGCGAGTCCTTACCAGGGAAGAAGGGCGGCCCTTGATGGAGCGCGCAAGGCTGTGTGTGGAGGCGGGGGTGGGAGTTCGAATCGCGACGCCATCTCCCCCTCCTGAGACCCTGGGGGCCACTGAGCTCCTCGGTATCTCCCTCTCCTCGCTCTTCACCCCTAAAACGTGGGATAATAATAATAAAACCTGCCTCGTGAGGACGCGCTCCGCTCCCCCGCCCCATAGCGGCAAGGGTACTTCTAGGGGTGGAGTTCGGGTCATAGACAGATTTGGTGGTATTTTTATGCGGGAGGAAATGACAACCCACTCCAGTATTCTTGCCTGGAAAATCCCACGGATAGAGCCTGGTAGGCTACAGTCCATGGGGTCACAAAGAGTCGGACAAGACTGAGCGACTTCACTTCTTCACTTTATGGGGGAGGGGAGTTATTTACTGATTTCGCCCCCCCCCCCCTCCGCCAGTGACTGTACATTACTGTCGGTCTTGGGCAATTAACCTTCCCTCAAGAGACTCACAGTTAGGGGTGAGACTTGGAGGCGGTGCGATCGCCCCATTTCACAGAGGCGCACGGCTGGGGGCGGACCGAGTCTTCCTGGAGCTCAGCCAGGCTGAGCGGGCAAAACATCACCACACACACACACACACACACACACACACACACACACACACACAGAGGCCCCGCCCCCCACACACCCACAGGCCCGAGTCAGGCTAGCCCCGGGCTCTCACACATACACACACACACACACACACACACACACACACACACACACACACACACAGCCCCCTCCACCCCCAGCCCCGGGTCAGGTGGAGCCCGGGCTCTCGGATTTCACCCCGCCACCTGTTCCCAGCGGGCGCACAGAGGGTCTCCCCGCGGGCTTCCCGCGCCGCCTTTTAGGGGCCCTTCGCTGGCTCTTGGGGGGTGGGGACGGGCCGCCAGTGGTGTCATCACCACCTGGCAAGGCTCGGCGAGCACCTGGCCGGGAAGAGGAGCACAGCGGGCTGGCAGACGGGCCCAGAAGGCCGCGAGGCTCCGGGCCCTCCCGTGCGCCAGGCGCCCCACAGGCCGCGCGCCCTTCGCTCCTCCCCGCTCCCCGACCAGAATTCGCTTCCTGTTGCAGCCGGGGAAACTGAGGCCCAGAGTGGTTAGGTCAATGGTTCAAGCTCGACGGCGATCTGGGCATTTGGGGAGGGAGAGTTGCGTGTTAGGCAGGGCACCCGCTTGGGCGAAGGCGGTGGGCCAGGATGCGGGGGGCTAAGCCCCGGGCGGGGCCGGCGGAGAACGAGGTCGGCCAGAGGGCGCGCTGGAGGGCATCCGCCCGCCGGAGGGCAGGAGGCTTAGCTGGGGAGCTGGGCGGTCAGATGCGATCGGGGGAACAGCCCGGAGGTTCCAGAGATGGTCCGTCTGGTCTGGAGGCGGGCGGGGAAAGAGGACCAGCCTGTGGCACCTGGTGAGCGCTGGGAAGCTGGTTCTGGGGAGAAAGCATGACGTGTCTGCCTTTGTTGGGGCGTGAGGGTGACTCCTGCAGCTCTCTCTGCACAGATGCCTCATCTGCCCCCTCGAAGGGTCTGGGAATGGTCAGGAGGCCCAGCGGGCTCCCGGGAGGAGGAGGCACCTGGCAGTGCGACAGCCTGCTTGGAGGCGGTGGGTTGCTCCACGGAAGGCGGTGGGGGCCGCAGAGGCTGAGGGCAGAGGACAGCCAACCGGGCGCCCGGTCAACGGGTCGGACCGGCTGGGGAGGGGGCACAGCCCCTGGGCGCGGCACGCGTGACACATTCCTGCCTGGAGGCTGGTGACCAGGGAGGCCACATCCGGGGGTGTCACCCTGGGCGGAGTCTGGGGCTGCCCCGCCCCCTCAGAGAGCGCAGAGGGTGTGGCCACGGCCGGGATACGCCCCCCCGCCCCTCCGCCCCCCTACCCCCGCGCCACCCCTAACAGAAATCTTAGGGCTTGTTCTAAGGTTTGTTCTAACACAGCCGGGCTGTTCTCTAGAGATGCACCCCTCACCTCCGCCCCCGCCCCAACCCCGTGGCCTCTCTCACTCTCGGGTTGTCTCTGCCCCCTCCCACCACCGCTCCAAGGAGGCAGATCTGTGGCGGTCAAGGGAGGTGGTTCGTACCCATCTTCTGCCCGGTCTGTACCCACTCTTCCTGGGGGCGAGCCTGCCTCCCCAGGACTCATCACCCCACCCCTCCCGCAGCTAAATGCGCCCATCGCGTGCCAGTTCCAACCTGCCTCTTCCTGAACTTCAGACCCAAACAACAGCTCCCCTGAGGGCACTGGCAGGCTCCTCAGACACGCCATGCCCAACCCAGCTTCCTCCTTGGGCTCAAATCCGTGTGGGTTCGAATCCCAGCCTGATCCGGGCTGCGGGGTTTGAGGACAAGCTCCTTCCCTCTTTGTGTCCCCCCAAAACGGGGAGGATAATAGCGCTGAACTTATAGGGTGGTTGGAGAAGAGCACGACAATCCACTCAAGCATTCTTGCTTGGAGAATCCCATGCACAGAGGAGCCTGGCGGGGTACAGTCCATGGGGTCTCAAAGAGTTGGACATGACTGAAGCAACTTAGCAAGCACGTACAGAGTGGTAGATAGTGGTCCTGAATCAGCGTCCACAGTAAACGCTCTGTCCTGAGTGAATTAGATTCTAAGAAGACCCTTATCCCACTCAAAATGGACATTTTACCCTTGAGATCATGATGGGCAGCTTTCAAAAAGACCCCAAATGATCTTGGCAGTGGTATTCATACCTGGGCACAATGCCTGCCCCTTCAGGGTGGTTGGGAGGTAATGACCTGTGCTATGAAAAGAGCGGACTTGAGAGGATCGTCACTTCTGAGATTGTTGCTGTTAAGTCACTAAGTCATGCTGGACTCTTTGGGACCCCAGAAACTGGAGCACTCCAGGCTTCCCTGTCCTTCACCATCTCCCAGAGTTTGCTCAAACTCATGTCCATTGATTTGGTGATGCCATCCAATCATCTCACCCTCTGCCACTCTCTTCTTCCCCTGCCCTCAATCTTACCCAGCATCAGGTCTTTTCCAGTGAGTCAGTGACAAGCTGACTCACGGCTGTGGTTTAACTACCCACATGGCTATGGTGTTTCCAGCCTCTGGGGCTTCTAAGAGCTTCAACTGAGGGAGCATCCCTGCCCACCCCCACATTAAGCTCTGTGTCCCGTCTGTCACCGAGGCTCAGTGGTTATACCTCTCACATGTACCCTGGGGTCTCCTTTTCTCCCTCCCAGTAACCACATTGCCCCCTGCCTCCATTCAGATCCTTCCAGAAGGCTGCCCTGGACTCTTCCTGTCCTCATAGGCAGCCGGAAGGTATCTGTCCCTCCCCTGCTGACACCTGCCCACCCCTCCCCTTCAGCCATCCCTCTGCCCCACCTGCCAACTCCTCCTTCCACTGCTCCCCCTTCTGCCCTTTAAATTCCAACCTTCCCACCTCACCCAGGTACATTTCCAAGGCCCCTCCTTGCCACCTGCTCACCCAGATAGAGGGCAGATAGAGGATGTGCAGAGCCCAGGGCTCTGGTCCTACCAGCCGGCACTGCTTACCTGTCCTCTGCGTCCTAGTTGGCCCAGCTCTAGGACAGAAGTAACGACGGCTCTCCATGCTCTTCCCAGGATTGTTTGGGGAATAAGATAATAGAGAAGAAAGGGCTTGGGAAGGGTCAAAGACTTTGTGAAGGAGTGATGATGAATAATAATGTGATGATTAACAATAATAATCATTATTATTAATTAGGGGCTTCCGTGGTGGCTCAGATGGTAGAGAGACTGCCTGCAATGCGGGAGACCTGGGTTCGATCCCTGGGTGGGGAAGACCCCCTGGCAAAAGAAATGGCAACCCACTCCAGTATCCTTGCCTGGAAAATCCTATGGTCAGAGGAGCCTGGCAGTCTACAATCCATGAGGTTGCAAAGAGTCGGATGTGACTGAGCAACTTCACTATCACTATCACTATTATTAATTATCAGTGTTGTTACAGGCACTCAGAAACAAGACAGTCCAAGCCATAGGGTGGCTAGTAAGAAACACCAGAAAGCAGTGAAAGTCCATCAGGTCTTTCCCCAAAGTGGCAGATTTGGGGGGAGAAGAGGTTGGGGGTTCAGAAGACCTGGGTTCAAGTCCCCTTCCAAGGAGAGGAGCCTGCCAGGCCAACCCCCCTTCCTCAGATACAGCAACTGGGTGCTGGAGCTGCAATATTTGTAGGGGCCATGAAATGGCTCAATTTTATTTAAAATCAGAATGGGGGGGGAGGAACTTTTAGGATGAAGAAAATGTTCTAATATATTATTAATATATTATTTACGGTAATGTAGTCATAAAATAGATTTGTGTGTGTGTGTGTGGAGGAAAAAGCCCAGGAAGACCAACTCTCAGGCCTCTGAGAGTAAGACAGGTGGCCCTGGGCTCTGGGCAAGGTTTTCACACTGTGAGCCTCAGTTCCTGGCCTCCCGCATGGCTGTGGTTGCATGAGCCTCGTTGGAAGGAGTGAGCAGCGCAGCCTGGGTGCCTGGTGGGGGCTCTTCCCTCCATCCGTCCCTCAGGGTCTCTGATCACTGCTCTGGCACTTGAGACACAGTTGAAGAGAGGCTGACGAGGTCTAGGCTTGAGGCCTCAGGAGGCTTAAAGGGATTAAGATGAAGAAAGTGAGAAATGAAAGAAAGAAAGAAGGAGCAGAGTGAACCAGATACAAGGAAACCTTTGGGGAGGATGGACCTGGCCCAGCCAGTGACACAGAGGCAGAGGGAGCTAGAGCACGGGGTACAGAGCTCCACCAGCCCTGCTGGGGTCCCCTCCCAAGGAAGGAGCAGAGTGGGGCGAGAGACAGGAGCCCCCCACAGCCCATCCAGTCTCAGCGTCCTAGGTAGGCCATCTGAGTGCCTCTCATGTGTCAGCGTGTGCCATGCCTGCGTCAAAACCCTGCTTGCCGGAGCAGGCAACTCAGCTGCCACGCAGCCCCGTCTGTTTTCCAGCTTTAGGCATGACCCCTCCATCTTAGGGAACATGTGCGCCACTCAGAAGATGCTCAGGGACAGCCCTGGTGGTCCAGTGGCTAAGATGCCTCGCTCCCAATGCAGGGGGCTGAGTCTGATTCCTGGTCAAGGAACTAGACCCCACGAGCCGCAATTAAAGATCTCGAGTGCCGCAAGGAAGGCCCATTGCAGCCAAAATAAAATAAATAAATAAATGTTTAAAAAACAAACAAACAAAAAAAAAAAAACAAGAAGATGCTCAGGAGGAACTCCAGACAAGCTGATGGAGGGGCAGAGGCATGTTTGGGACAGGAAGTCTGCCCTGGATGCCCCAATACCCAAGTGTGTGTGTGAGACAGGGAGCGATTCACCACCTCGATCACATCCTCACATACGTGTCCCCGTAAGACTGTCACCAACACGCTCAACCTGAATGTACACACACACACACACACACACCACACCCCTGGGCCAGTCTATAGCCCTGGGGGAAGAAAAGTTTTGGCCTCTTTCTGAATTCGAACACCACTCTGCCAAACACCCCAGGACAAAGCTGCAAGGGAAACGCTTATTCTTCCTAAGAGGCCGTGTGTGACCAGCAGCCCAGGCCCTCCCGGATCCCATCAGGACCCTCCTCCCTGCAGCCTGGGGTGTGTGGTGCCTGGGGCCTCCCAGGGCAGCCCTCAGCCCCTCTGGGCCCCAGACCCCTCCAAGCCTGCCGGGCAGCCTGCTGGAGAATCTCGGGTATGGATGGGGGGCTGAGGAGTCTGGGGAGGCAGGCGTCAGGAGGGAGCATCGAGAGGGGCCCTGGCTTCTCCCCCTTGCCCGGCCTCCTGCCAAGACCCTTGCCAACTCCCCCTTCCACCCCAACCCTGGCTCCAAGCCCAGCAGCCTCCCCTTCAACGCTCTCACGGTTGAAAAGAGAGGGTGAAGAGACCCCACTAAAGCACAGCCTCCAAAACTCCTGCGGAGCCCGCGGGCCTAGAGGGCCCTGACACCACCCAGCCCCCCCACCCCGCCCCGGGCCTCAGTTTCCCCCAAGAAGACCCGCCTAGGGCCCCGAAGATCCGTGCGGATGGGCTAGGGTGGGGCCCGCGCGTCCTCCCCCACCGGCCTGGCAGGCCGTGGGCGTTCTTGGCAGCAGGCAGCGAGTCCCGGCTCCGGAGGAGGAGACCAGGCGGGGGCGGAAGCTGCGGGCTCGCGGGAGCGAGCAGCCCGGCCTCCCCAGGAAGGGCCTCCATCCCCCGCACCTGGAGAGGCCGGGCCCCCGAGGGCAGCGCCTCCAGCTGGTGGAGGAAAGAAAGGGAATTCGCTCAGTCGTGTCTGACTCTTTGGGAGCCCTACCAGGCTCCTCTATCCATGGGATTTTCCAGGGAAGAGTACTGGAGTGGGTTGCCATTTCCTTCTCCAGGGGATTTTCCCGACCCAGGGATACGAACCTGGGTCTCCCCCATTGCAGGCAGATGCTTTACCTTCTGAGCCACCAGGGAAGCCCCAAGCTGGTGGAGGAGGGGAAGGGTCATCTCAGGCCCAGGGTCGCCTTCCCCGCCCCGCCTCCCACACACCAGATCCCCGCTCGGAAGTGCCCTGGGACAGATCCCCGCCGGCGCCAAAGGCCCAGGCCTCAGTCTCCACTTTTGTAAAACGAGTGGGCTGGGTGGGGCTGGGCTCCGCGCACTTGGATCTCCTGGACTTTGGGGACTCCTTTCTTCACCCCACGCCCCTCACCTCCTTCCCAGGTCACTAGAGGGGTTGTGGACCCCAGGTGCTAGAACCCAGGATCTCAGAACCTAGCTCCTGGACTCTCAGACTCCAGAACCCCAGGACAGGGAAGCCTGGACCAAAGACGGCCTCCAGAGCTCGGGCTGCTGGGGGTCGTGTTAGGTCCTGTGAGGTCCCTGTCCTTCAGGCAGCTGAGCGCTTTTCGTTCAGTCCCCCAGGTCCAAGGCCTCGGAAGCAATGGCGGGCAGGATGGAGCTCTTCCTGCGGAACCTTGGGGCTCTATTCTCGGAGTTTCCTGGTCTCTGATCCTGGGTGAGTGAATCCCGCTTTGGGGGCTCAATCCCACCCTGAAGGCTCCTGTCCTTGCCCTGCAGGGTCACCAGGAGGGAGCAACGGCCCCTTATCCGGTTGAGGACACCGGGGCCGGCGGAGTCCACCCACTGACCCACCCATCCTCCTCAGCGCGGGACTGCAGTGACCTGGAGGCCAAACCAGCCCTGGGCCAAGCGGCAGCTCCAGGCAGGGCGGGGCCTCGGGAGACCCAGGGGGCGGGGCGGGGCGTGGCCTTGGGAGACCGGGGCGTGGGGCGGGGCCTTGGGAGACGGGGGTGGGGCGGGGCCTCCGGAGCCTCCCGAGTCTAAGTTCCCAGGGTGCTCTCCGCACCCACCCTTCACGCTGAGCGGCTGAGGGGGCTGATGTAACGAAACATCCCCACGCTCACCGCTTGCCAGGGACCCTGCACACCCTGCCTGGGCAGCTGGGAGCTGGCTCGTGCCCAGCCTCAGGAGCTCCGCGGTCACGGGCACAGAGGGCATGCCCCCTAGGCGGGGGTGGGGCGCACCCCAGGGTCTCTGGGAGGAGCTTTCTTGACTCGAGCATCAAGTGATGTTCTAATCAGGCCATGGACCCCCGCAGAGCCAAGAGGAGCCCCAAACTGTGGCTGGGGCCAGGCCTAGAGTCTGGGATCTGAGCCCCCAGGGGTCAGTAAAAGCCCAAGCTTTTCAGACTTGCCGGGCTTCAGTCTCCAGCCTGTGGAGTGGGAATAACCCACCTCAAGGGCTGCAGTGAGGACCAGAGAACATCCGGAAGTGCCAGCCTTGCCTGTGGCCTGCCCCTCTTCCCCATTAGCCTGGTGGCCTTAGGAATGGACTGCAAAGAACTTCAAAGCGGGTGAGGCTGGTGCCTGGCATTTAAACATCTGGAAACTTCTACAAGAGCCAGGTCTACTTTAGGGCCGAGATTTGGGGCCCAACCCTCTTCCCTCAGTCTTGGAAGGCCAGGCCAGCAGGGCAGGCCCTGGAAGACAGCGGCTGTTTCTCCATAGGAACACCAGGGTGTGGGGGTGGACAGTGCAGGGCCCTGGGAGTCGCCAGCCCCTCCCAGAAGCTCAGCCCCACGGGTGCACCTTCCGGGCTGCCCGGGCTGCCCCCGCCTCCCCCACTGGCCCGCACGCTGCCGCTCTGAGATTCACACCTCAGGACTCTGCCCTTGCCAGGGCCCCTACCAGCAAGGCTCTGCCTTCCTCCCCATCTGTCCGTCCTCAGACGGCCCCTCCCATTCCTCCTCAGTTGGAATTAATTCATCAGCCAGAGCGGTGGGCCCTGATCACCTATGCCCCACTGAAGTGGACACCCCCGAGGGCAGGGTCCTGCATCGCCTGCTCTGGGAGCCAAGGACACAGCACCAAGAGCCGTTTCTGTCTGAAGGACGGAAACACAAATCAACAGACGCTATTCGTAGCCTCACGAGAATCCCACGTTGTCCCCAGTTTACTGATGAAGTGGGCTCTGCAAGGTTAAGTGACTTGCTTGAAGCCACACTGCCTGGAAGTGGCAGAGCTGATTTAAAGGAAGGCCAGTGCGGGCTTCCCTGGTGGTGCAGAGGTTAAAGCGTCTGCCTGCAATGTGGGAGACCTGGGTTCGATCCCTGGGTTGGCAAGATCCCCTGGAGAAGGAAATGGCAACCCACTCCAGTATTCTTGCCTGGAGAATCCCATGGACAGAGGAGCCTGGAGAGCTACAGTCCACGGGGCCACAGAGAGCCACACACGACTGAGCATGCGTGCAGTGGGCCTCTTGGGCCCCTGATGAGATGCAGGTCAGTCAGGCTGACAGGTGCAGAAATGGACTCCAGGTCTTGCCCTGGGAGGAGGGGGGAGCTGCTGGAGGAAGCTTCCTGCCTGGAGAAGGACATTGTCCAAAACAGGGACCCATGGAGAGAGGGGTTCAGATTTCAAGAGAGGGGCTCTGCCCCTGGCCCAGGGCTCTGAGAGCACAGAGCCCGCCCCCGGCCCCAGGGCGCCGTCGGGGCTTGGCCTGGCGCAGGCCGGGCAGCTGGTGGCTGAGGAGCCCCGTTTACTCCAGCCCCCGTGGAGGTCACCTCTCCACAGCAGTGGCGGTCTGAGGAGTCGGGGGACCCCAGAAGCCCTCTGCCAGTCCCGCTGCCCTCAGAGTCCAGGTGGGGACACGGGCGGCAGCGGACTGGCGTCTGTCTGCCCTTCAAACAAGCCTCATCTCCACATGGTCTGCTGTCTCCGCCTTGGCAGGAGAGGCGGGCAGTGTGCTCCTGGCTCCTCCATGAGGCTGTGGTGTGGCCAGTGCCCTCGGCTTTCACCAGGGTGGGTCGGGGGCCTTGTGTCTCCCGTCATTATCGCTGACGACCCTCAGCCATCCTGTCAGCTTTCACTAATGTGGGAGACCCGGGTTCCATCCCTGGGTCAGGAACATTCCCCTGTCGGGGGGCATGGCAACCCACTCCAGTATTCTTGGCTGGAGAATCCCATGGACAGAGGAGCCTGGCGGGCCACAGTTCAGGGGTCGCAGAGTCGGACACGAGTGAGCAGGAGCACACAGCAGGCACTTGGCCGCTCTGAGAGCTGCTCTGGAGGCTCTCACTTGACTCCTGATTCCGCAGATGGGAGAAGCAAGGCACAGAGACTGTGTGGCTGCCCTGGGGTTACGCAGCTGGTACGTGGAGGACCGGGGACTTGAAACCCTGCTGTTGCTCACCAGGGTCATGTGTCTTTTGTATCAAACAGCTTGAGCCCCCACCTTGAGACAGGGAGAATGTGCTTCTTCCCCTCCTAACCCCTCACCCCACCCCATAGGAAGTCCAGGCACCCTGGGCCTCGCTCAGGCCTGGACGAGGACTAGGAAGTCTGCTGCATGGCGGGGCCAGGCTGCCTGGCTCCCTGACTGCGGGGGCCACCCCACGGGGGCAGGGGTCAAGGGACCGGAAGGGAGGGGGCGGGGCGGCTCCCAGGGCCTGGCTGCCAGGAATCACCCTTTGGTTACTCACCCCCAGGCCTGGCTCACGGCAGACCCCCTGCAGTTCCCCAGGGCCTACCCCTTCCTGCCAGCCCCATAAAGGCCTGAGCACAGCAAGTGGGGTGTCCCGAAGCCTCGGCTCCTCGCTTCCAGCAGGTCAGGTGACTCTTCAGTTTTTTGAAGAGCTCCTTATTTATTTTTTGGCTGCACTGCATGGCTTACAGGATCTTAGTTCCCTGACAAGGGATTGAACCCAGGCCCTGGGCAGTGAGATTATTGAGTCCATCCTAACCACCAGACCACCAGGGACCTCTCTAGATCTCTAATATTTGTTATCACGGTCATACAAGGGATGACGTTAGGAGAAAAGGGAGCTCTAGGGGGACTTCCCTGGTGGTCTAGTGGCTAAGCACACTGAGCAGGGGGCTGGGGTTTGACCCCTGGCCAGGGAACGAGATCTCACACACCACAACTAAGAAAAGATCCCCAGTGCTGGCAAACACATAAACAAATGCAAATAAATATTAAGGAAAAAAGAAACAGAAAGGCTTGAGAGGAAAACAACCCAAGATTTCTTTCCTCCCCGCCCCACCCCTAGAGAGCCATCCCAGCTCTGGGGGGTGACCTCCCCCTCCCCGCTGCCCCTCCTCACCAGCCCCCGAGTCCCTCCCCAAAGGCACCCAACCCAGCTTTGTTCCTCTCTTCCCCTGCCGCCTCCACGGCCCTAAGAGAGGACAGCCCAGCCGACTTCCGCCCCCTCAGATCCCTCCTGTCTCAGAAAGGCCGTGGGGGCCTTCCTTGCCCCCCTCCCCAAAAGGGTCTCCCAGGCTGTGTTAATCAGTTGACAGTTTGAAAATCAATAGTCAGGTTTTAAGCTGCTGCAGATCTGCGCATCTTGGAACAGGCACTTTTTAAAAGGAACTGTTGTACCCTTGGTCTCCGCCTCCCTGGGCGCCCTGCTGCAGGGTTATGAGATGTCAGAGCAGGGAGGGGCCTTGGAAACAGTCTTCCTACAGCCCTGGTTCACAGTCAGCCAGGAGCTCAGAGAGGTGAAGGGGCTTGCCCAAGGGCACACAGCTTGTCAGAGCTTGGGGCAGAGACTTCTCTCGGCCCCTCAGGTTCCTGTCCCACCTCCATTGTCCAAGGATATAAAACCTCTGAAGGTCTGTCTGGGTATTTGCTGCCTGGAATGAATTCCCAGCCCCTCTTACATCTAGGTGTGGTGTGGCCATATAGTTTTGGCCTAGATGTGAATAATGTTTCATTTCAGAAAGAGTCTTTAAAGGACAAGGCACATCCTGTTCGCCTGTTTCTTTCCTGCTGCCTGTAATGCAGATATAATGGCAGGAGCTTCAGTAGCCATCTTGGACTACAATTTTTTCACATAAACACTGCATGGCAGAGACAGGTATAGAAGGAGCCCAGGTTCCTGATGCTGCCCTGACCACCTGTAACCATCTGCAGTATGAGAGAAAACTAAACTTCCATCTCGTGAAAGCCCCTGGCTCAGCGAGTAAGGAACCAGCTTGCCAATCCCTGGGTTGGGAAGATCCCCTGGAGGAGGGCATGGCAACCCACGCCAGTGTTCTTGCCTGGAGAATCCCATGGACAGGGGAAGCTGGTGGGCTGCAGTCCATGAGGTCACAAAGAGTCAGACACGACTGAGCGACTGAACGCAGCACACACTGGCATTTTGGGTTTCCCGCTGGGTCTGTCTGACTCAGGCCAGGGCTCTCCTTCCTCTCCCAGGGTGTCTTCTCTAACGAGACTTCACAAGGAACCACCAGGTCTGGGTGCAGAGCAAGCCCTGGGCTTTGTGACTTGACACTGCATGGGAGTGCAGGGACCCCAAATGTTTTTGAAATAGCTTAAGACCTGAGTGAGGAAATCTCACTCAGATCCCAGAAGATCACAGTCCCTTCTTTCCAGTTGAAAAGAAGAGGGCAGGAGCCCCCCGCTCAGCCTTTGCTGACGTGTCCCAAAGCCCCTGAGCCCACCCAGCATCTGTTCTTAGAAGCACCTGCCTGCACCCCTGTCCCCCCCATCCCAGGTCCCCAGGTGTCAGACAGACTGACTGATGGAAGGTTGCAGTGACTCAACCTAGCTGTATAAACAACCCCTACTCCCGGAGTGGTGGCTCTGACATCCCCAGAGCATCCCAGACCCCAGGGACTCTGGGTACAGCTGCATCCCTCCCTGAGCCCTCCTCATCCTGGGGGACACGTGACAGAAGCCGCGCTCCCCCCCCCACCCCAAGATACCCAAGCTACTGCCTGGCAATGGCTAGGCAGCTGGAATCAAGATCCAACCCACAGGACCACAAGCGGCTGGCGCCACAGTCCTCCGGCGGGACCCTCAGCACTGTGCCGCCTCTCTTCCTGCCCCCGGGCTCTCCTGGCATCAGCGCTGCCTTCTGTCAAGTGGGCACATGGCTCCTTGCCCTTCCCGTCTCCCTCCCACGCTGCTCTGTGACTCAGGGAGAACAGATGAGAGCAGGGCTCTGGGGTGAGAGGCTGGTGTGCACGTTGCCAACCTGGGGGGCTTGGCAGGCAGCCGCAGATGCCACCCTTGCTGACCCCACGGTGGCAGATGGAACACCAGCTCGTCCGTCAGCAGCCCCTCAGTTGTGGAGGCCAGTGGGCTCAGATGGCAGCTGCTGGCACCGAATCCCTTGGTTCACGGAACCAAGTGCCTGTGGATGTTGTGCTCTGTCCCTTTAACATGGGGGAGCTTCAGCAACAAGACTTTTATGCATTTACTCAATTCTCCACCTCTCACCCTAAATGCCTGAGTAACGCAGATGCTCTGGAAGGTGACCTGTGTCTGTCCGGTGGCTACTCCCCCCTGCTCCTCCCTGCACTCCTAACTGAGAAGCAGGCCCCCACCTCAGCAGAGAAGCCTTTCTAATTGCCGCTTCACCTCTGCAGCTGGGCAGGGCCTCCCCTGGGGCTGGAGCTTGTTACCGGGAGGAAACTGATTTCCCCAGGTTAGAAAGATTCAGGCTTGGGGGGTGACGTCTGCTGGTTTGGAGCCTTGATCATTCACAGCAGGCCTCATTCGCTCATGGTGGGTTTTCTGTCAACAGCTTAGAAGGGATCCCTCATCATCTGGGCTCCTACCCTACTGGGGTTCCTGGCCTAAGGGGCAAGGGTGGCACCCAGGGTGCCACGACCCTGCACAGGCTGGGATCTGTAACCGGAAAGGCTGGGGCCGACTCCAGCAGGCTGCGCCCTCAGCCGAGCCCCACCCACCCTGAAGGGCTGGCCCTGGTTTCTTTCTCCTTCTTCTAAGAGCTTTGTTGCTGTATCGCTTTTGTGCCGTGAAGCTTCCCGAATTGGAAGGGCACAACTCAGAGATCTCCAGCACATTTATAGAATTGTGCAGCCACCACTACAGTCTAGTTCTAGGTCATTCCATCCTCCTCCCCCCCACGTTTCCAGCACCTCTTTTCAGTTAATCCCTGCTCCCACCTCAGCAAGCATTGGCCTATTACCTATATACTTGCTTTTTTTCTGTACACTCTGCCAAAATGGAACCACACAATATGTACTCTTTTGTGTTTGGTTTCTTTCTGTGTGTGTGGTGAGCTTAGTCACTCAGCTGTGTCTGACTCTTTTCGACCTCATGGACTGTAACCCGCCAGGCGCCTCCATCCATGAGGATTCTCCAGGCAAGCATACTGGATTGGGTTCCCATGCCCTCCTCCAGGGGATCTTCCCAATCCAGGGATCAAACCCAGGTCTCCCACACTGCAGGTGGATTCTTTATCATCTAAGCCACCAGGGAAGCCCCAAGTTGTTTAGGAATTCCTTCTAAGATTTTCTTTTTTTTAAGTTGTATTTTATTGTGAGAAGATCTATCCTCCTAATGCAACTTGAAGTGTGCCACTGGAGTGTTTGATTTCTTTTACTTAGCATCATATTTTTGAGGTTCCTCCTTGTTGTGGCATGTATCAGACTTTGTTCCTTTTTCAGTTTTTTAAAACTAAATAATTTTTTATCTTTGGCTATGCTGGGTCTTCGTTGCTGCAAGGCCCTTTTTCTCTGCTTGCGGAGAGCGGGCTTCTCCTTGCGGGAGCACCGGCTCTAGGGGTGCGGCGTTCAGTAGACGCTGCCTGTGGGTTCTGTAGTTGTGACTCCTGGGCTCTGGAGCACAGGTGTAATAACTGAGGTGCACCAGATTAGCTACTCTGCAGCAGGTGGCATCTTCCTGGATCACGGATTGAAGTCCTGTCTCCTGCACTGGCGGGTGGATTCTTCACCACGGAGCCGCAGGAAAGCCCAGAGTTTGTTCCTTTTTATTGGTGAGTAATTTCCTGTTATGTGGACAGACCACAGTTTATTAATCTATTTGCCAGTTAATGGCATGTGGACATATGCTCCCATCTTTGGACTGTGATGAACAGTGCTGCTGTGAGTGTACAAGTCTTTGTGGGAACATATATTTTCATTTCTCTTGGTTATATACCTGGGAGTGAAATTACTGGGTCATCCAGAAACTGCCAAAGGTTTCCAAAGTGGCTGCACCCGACTCCCAGCATGTGAGAGCTCCAGCTACTCCACTTCCTTGTCAAGAGCTGACATGGTGCATCTTTTTCATTTTCTTGATTTTCAGCTGGAATGAAGATTTTCAGGAGGAACATCAACAACCTCAGATATGCAGACAATCCCACTCTAATGGCAGAAGGGGAAGAGGAGCTAAAGAGGCTCTTGATGAGGGAGACAGAGGGATGAGTGATAGTGGCTCAGTTGTGTCTGACTCTTTGCGACCCCTTGGACTATATCTGCCAGGCTCCTCTGTCCATAGAATTCTCCAGGCAAGAATACTGGAATAGGTTGCCATGTCCTTCTCCAGGGAAGGGTGAAAGAGCAGAGTGAAAAAGTTGGCTTAAAGTTCAACATTCAAAGAACTAAGATCAAATGGCATCTGGTCCCATCACTTTACGGCAAATAGATGGGGGAGAAATGGAAGCAGGACAGATTTTATTTTCTTGGGCTCCAAAATCACTGTGGACAGTGACTGCAGCCATGAAATTAAAAGATGTTTGCTCCCTGGAAGAAAAGTTATGACAAACCTAGACAGCATACTAGAAAGCAGAGACATCACTTTCCCAACAGTATAGTCAAAGCTTGGTTTTCCAGTAGTCAGAGCTGGACCATAAAGAAGGCTGAGCACCAGAGAATTGATGCTTTCGAACTGTGGTGCCGAAAAAGATTCTTGAGAGTCCCTTGGACAGCAATCGTAAAGGAAATCGATCCTGAATATTCGCTAGAAGGACTGATGCTGAAGCTGAAGCTCCAATACTTGGGCCACCTGATGTGAAGAGCCTGGAAAAGACCCTGATGTTGGGAAAGATTGAGAGCAGGAGGAGAAGGGGATGACAGGATGAGATGGCTGGATGGCATCACTGACTCAATGGCCATGAGTTTGAGCAAGCTCCGGAAGATGGTGAAGGACAGGGAAGCCTGGCGTGCTGCAGTCCATGGGGTCGCAAAGAGTCGGACAAGACTGAGCGACTGGACAACAACAATGAACAACAGCCACCAATTTATCAAAATCTTTTTATTTGTTTTATAGGAAGAAAAGCTAAGATATCTTTGTCTAACCCAAGATCATGAAGATGATCTCCCAGGCTCATTCTTGAATTTATCTTCTTACCCTTCACCCCCTGCTTCCTAGATCTGACAGTTCCACCTCCTCAGTTTTTTCTTCTCACACTCAGCCACCTCCTTTTGTTCCATTTCAGTGGCGACTTTAATTTTTTTTTTTTTATCTTTTGGCTGCACTTCATGGCTGGTGGGATCTTAATTCCCTGATCAGGTGTCAAACCCCTCTGCATTGGAAGCGTGGATCATAAGGACTGAATTGCTAGGGAAGTTCCAGCAGTGATTTTTTTAAAAATCCCAAATCAAATCACACTCCACAAGGGCAGGAATGGTTCTCTGTTTTGATCACCAGTCAGTCCCAAGTGCCTGGAACAGTGCCTGGCATACAGTAGCTGCTCAGTAGATAACCCTGAGCACCTACATGGAGACACTGAGCACCGAGTTGGGTTGGGTCATATTATTCCTTGGGAGACACTGGGCTGTACTTGGAGAAAATGCAGCTTCAGTGTCCAGGCCTTCAAGACTCAACAGGGGCTTCCCAGGAGATTCGTGGTAAAGAATCTGCTTGCCAGTGCAAGAGAGGCAGGAGACGTGAGTTAGATCCCTGGGTCAAGCAGATCCCCTGGAGAAGGAAATGGAACCCACTCCACTATTCTTGCCTGGAGAATCCCATGGACAGAGGAACCTGGCAGGCTACAGTCCAGGGTGTCGCAAAGAGTTGGATACAACTGAGCGGCTGAGCACAGCATAGCACACAGAAGACTCAACACGGTCCGACCCTACCCACCCTGCCCCCTTGCCCACCCCTCTCCTGCCACCCTGATCTGCCCGCTAACCCTCAAACGTGTCAAGCTCATTCCCATCTCAGGGCCAGTGCTTTAGCCTGTGATTCATTTCCCCTGCACTCCCCAGGCCTGGCTCCTTTTGTTGGTCTGAACTCAGCCCAAATGTCACCTCTTCTGAGAAACCTTCCCTGACCACCTTATCTAAAGCAGCTGCCCCACCCCCACATCCGATAATTTTATTACATCAACCTATTTTCATTGTCCACAGAGCACACATCTCCTGATGTTTTCCCAGTTTGTATCCTTACTCACTGGATGGTTATCCTCCAGCCTCCATGGGCCCCAGGATGGAGCGGGGTGGGGGTGGGATGGGGTTGAGGGTGGAGAACAGAGCTCCTAGCGCTCTTTAGCCAAGCCCTTCCTCCTTCAGGAGGCCTCCTCGGTTATTCTGACCCCCAAAGCTCTCCTGTCTCTTGTCTGTCTGCCTTCCTTTCCCACTTCAGTAAACTTACAGCTGGTGGCCCACAATGGCTCATGCTTCCTGGTATTCATGTCCTGGGGAAGTCGCATTCCACACTGACTCCGGGTTGGTCATGTCACTTATCCTGACCAGTGAAATACTAGCAAATGTGATGGAAGTAGAGGTTTGATGAGCTTTTGCATACTGAAGCTTGTCTTAGTGGAACACAGCTGCCATGGTGTGAAGAAGCCCAAGTTAGCCCTGTGTAGAGGCCAAGCAGAGGGGGATAAAGCAGAGGGGCTGGTGCCAGGACCTCTGCAAATACCAATCTCCAAGGGTGCTCAAGTCCCTGGTATATGATGGCATAGGGGGATTCCTGGCGGTCCAGTGGTTAGAACTCGGGGCTTCCATTGCCTGAGCCCAGGTTCAATCTCTGGTCAGGAAACTAAGATTCCACAGGCCATGTGCTGCAGCAAAAAATAAATAACAAGTGACACAGTATTTGCATATAACCTATGCAATATCCTTCTGTATACTTAATTATTTTAAAAATATTTATTAATTTGACTGCCAAGTTGACAGTTAACATCAACTGCAGCTGTGTGGGTAAAGCCACCTTGGACATTTCACCCCCTTTGAGCCCCCAGCTAATTGCAGCTGTATAAATGATCTCAGCCAGCAAAATATGAAGAACTGTCCAGTCAACCCAGAGGATGGTGAGAAATAAGCAACCATTGTTTCAAGCCACCGATGTGGGGTTGTTTGTTACACAGCAGTAGATGACCGATCCACCTGTGGAAGTCTCTCTGTCTCAGGGCTTATTGGCAAACTAACTGCAGCTCACCCACCCATCCACCACTCCTGCCCTCTTCCTGTTCACTGCTCTTGGAGTTGGTCAGTTTGCCCAGTCCTCCCTGTCCTTGGACAGAAGTCCCTCCCAGGCCTTACTGACCTGTCTCCTCGAAGCCCAGTTCCATGCTCCCTGCACAGGGGCCATCGGGAAAGCTCAGGCCCTTAGTGCCACGTGGCAAGGCCCTCCCTGCCTCTGCAGAGCCTCAGCTCCCCATTGGAGAAGTGGTGGCAGAGTGAGAAGCGGCCCCAGGGGGATCCCTGAGCCTCCCATCCAGACGGCAGCAGACCATCAGTGGGCTCTGCCAGGCACGTGCTGTCCATTGGCCCCTGGAGTGGGAGCAGAGAGACAGGCTTGGGACACGGTGCCATGGGGGTGGGTGGCACAGAAGTGGGTCACAACCAACCGTTGTTTCCCGCCAGCCCACCTCCCAGGCGGGCACCTTGCGGCCCGCTTCTGTGGACACTCTGGTCTCGGTGCCAGCATTCTGTAAAATGGGCCCGAGGTAGGATGAACTCTCCCCTGGTGAGGGCAGTTAGACCTCTTGCCCAGGCAGGCCCAGCTGGGTGGACCGCATTCCGGGCGAGGCAACAGCTGGCGGGAAGTTCTGTTCCCTGCGGGGGAGAGGAGGCCTTTGCGGAGGACTGGGGCTGGGCGGGGCACCGGGGCCTCCGTTGGGCCAGAAGCCCTGCTGCCCTCCCCACCCTGCCCCCTGCTTGGGTCCGAGGCCTCCCCGGAGCGGGGCACCCCAGGAGGGGAGATGCCTGGACGGAGTAATGCAGGGAGGGGCCCCACTTCGGCCCCCGCCATGTCCCCGGATTTCGCAGTGGCCTCCCGGGGCAGTGGCCTCGCGCACTAGGAAAGAGGGGTGCCGCTCACCCTGGGTGACCACGCGCGGAAGGAAATCGGGGTTCGCGGGCCCCAAGGGGGTGGCCTAGTAGCCACAGGCGTAAGATGGGCACGACTGTCACGGCGGAGACAGACCCAGCATGGGAAGGGGTTGGTGGCGGCCGCACGGCGAGCGGAGGGCGGGGTGGGAATCTGTTCGTGGACCCCGGCGCGGTGCAAGGGCGCTCAGACGACCCCCGTCCTCCGGTGACCGAGGCGCCCGGCTCCCTCGCGGGGCCAGGTGACGGCCCGCGGGCTGCGCTAACGCGCGGGGCCGCCAGGTGGCGGTGTCGGCCCGCGCCGGGAGGTGGGACCGGACGCCGTGTCCCGGACTGAGCGGACGTGGAAACTGAGTCAGGGCGTCCGCCTCCTCCGCCGCCTCCCTGTGGCTGCACAGCGGCATCCGATAAGGGGACCCCCTCCTCAAGCCCTGGCCCTGATGAGTCCTGTAAACCTAGTTGACGCTCATGCCCCCCTGCCCATTGGCTCCGCCTCCCCGCACCCGTTTCCCCTGGTGTCCCCCGAGAAAGTGATAGTGAGGACGTGGGCATCCAGTCCCCGACCGTCTGGGGTCTTGAGAAGGCCGAAGCTCCTGTGCGCGGCTGGCTGAGCTGAATGGCCAGGGCCAGGCCTCAGTTTCCCCTGCTGACACACTGCACTGCAGGCCACAACTCTTTACTCAAGGGGACGTGGAAAACAAAGCCGGAGGGCCACAAAGGGGGGCTGCTCGCGGCACGGCCCACCTGGAGTGCTGCCCTCTCCCCCCGAGTGGCTGAGGTCTGGTGGGAGCCCCTCCGGATGTTCACCTGGCCTGCCCAAAGGCATAGCCAGGCGGGAGTCCAGCCCCTCTGTGCTGGGAGGCTTCTGGAGACAGCAAACCCATCTTCCCTCTGCGTCCTGCTCTGCCAGCTGGCTTCCCCCAGGAGGAGCCAGGTCCGAGTTCTGTGGGCTCCTACTAGCCAGAACCTGGGGTGGGCCCCGGCTGGGTCCCCTCACGCCCAGGGCTCCCTGGTGTCCCGGCCCCTGGTGCAGCAGGGGTGAACCAGCCCCTCCAGGGGCAGGCCTGCTCTTCCACGGGGTGACTGGGCCTTACCGGGCTCCCACCCAGCCTGCTCCCTCACTTCCTAGCCCGCCCCAGCCCCACCCTGATCAACTGCTTCTGCACTTAGGCGCCTGCATTTATGCGGCACCTACTACCCTCCCCCAGGACGGGCAGGCCCCACGCTATGAGCCGACAGAGGAGAAACCCCCTAAGACCGCAGGACGCCGTGGGTGACACGGCCAGATGGGCGGGGCCCGCTCCTCTAGCCAGGTCACACCTGAAGTGAATCCCTTTGGACTTCTGGGGCCTGAAGGCCAAGGTTCTCCTGGAATGTGAAGGGGTTCAGCCTTGAGGACTGAGATGGTTGGATGGCATCACTGACTCAGTGGACATGAATCTGAGCAAACTCTGGGAGATGGTAAAGGACAGGGAAGCCTGGTGTGTTGCAGTCCATAGGGTCACGAAGAGTCAGACTCCACTGAGCAACTGAACAACTGGCCTTGAGGCAGAGCAGGGGTTTTCCATGCAGGTGGGTGGCACCTTTGAGCAGGAAAGGCTCCCAGAAGAAGGGCTGAGTTGACGGGGTCGCCTCGGCGGGAAGGAGGCTGAGGCTGAAGCTGCAGCCTGGAAGGTCTGGGGCAGCCTGGCCCTGGAGGGGGAACAGAGTGGTGAGGAGGGGGGCAAGGTGTTTGAACGCAGAGTCCTGGGGGTGATGTGACGGGTACTGGTGACTCCTCTTCTTCTCAGGTGGCCTCCTCCAGGAAGCCTCTCCTGCCCACTCACCTCGGGTCCTCAAGAGCAGGCTCCAGGGGCTTGTCAGTTGAATTACCCAGTTAAGCTGCTCAGAAGGGCTGGCTGACCATCCGAGTTCCCTGGCCAGGGATGAAGGGGCTCCCACCACCTCCACCTGCATCCAAGGCCCCCGCCATCCTGTGAGTGGCGGAGATTTCTAGCAGAACTTATGTCAGCCTTCACCAAGGCTTGGGAGTTCACGAAAGCAGAGCTTTCCCTTCCCAGACCAGGATGAGGCCTCTTTGCTCCGACCCTGTGGGCAGAGTCCTGTCTCTTCTCTGAGCTCGGTTCCCTACCTAAAGAGCAGGTTGACGGTGCAGCCTTCCTCACCAGGCAGATCCATGAGGCAGCATTTCGCCCACAGAACCTGCCTCTTTAAAAACTTGCCTTAATTACACAAATAATATTTGAATATGTGAATGACTCAAACCACAGAGAAGGTGCAGGGAATCAAGAGTCCTTTCCTCCTCCTCCCTGACTTTCTCTCCAGGAGGCCCTGCAACCCACACATCATTGTGTGGCTTCCAGTATTTTTCAAACATCATGAGGGACTTTCCTGGGGGTCCAATGGTTAAGACTCTATGTTCCCAGTGCCAGGGGCATTTGATCCCTGGTCAGGGAACGAAGATCCCATTTGCCACAGAGTGTGACCGAAACCCAAAACATATGTATATGCTTTTCCTTTTAACATTTTTATTCTGAAATGTTGAAAATTAATCCTAAGAGCTCAGTTATTGAGGGCAGCTCCGTGCCCAGCACAGCGGAGTCCTGCAAGAACGCTGTAACTTCTCAAGGACAGCTCTCTGATCCCCACTGACAGATGGGGAGACTCAGGTTCTTTACTGGAAGCTGTGGCTGCTTGACATTAATACTTGGGATGAGCATGAGTCACAGGGCAGCTGTAGATTTCCATCCTGAACTGGAGCCAGGCAGGAATCTCCCTGGCGGTCCAGTGGTTAGGACTCTGCCCTTCCACTGTAGGGGGCACAGGTTGAATCCCTGATCAGGGAACTAGATCCTGCAAGCTGAGAAGGGAAAAAAAAAATTTAAACAAGGACCTGTTGAGAGTGTTGTTGTTCAGTGTGTCCAATTCTCTAGGACCCCATGGACTGTAGCACATCAGGCTTCCCTGTCCTTCACTATCTCTCAGAGTTCCCTCAAACTCATGTCCATTGAGTCGGTGATGCCATCCAACCATCTCATCCTCTGTCGTCTCCTCCTCCTGCCTTCAATCTTTCCCAGCATCAGGGTCTTTTCCAATGAGCTGGCTCTTCACATCAGGTGGCCAAAGTATTAGAACTTCAGCTTTAGCATCAGTCCCTCCAATGAATATTCAGGACTGATCTCCTTTAGGATGGGCTGGTTGGATCTCCTTGCAGTCCAAGGGACTCTCAAGAGTTCTCTAGCACCACAGTTCAAAAGCATCAGTTCTTCGGCACTCAGCTTTCTGTATAGTCCAACTCTCACATCTGTACATGACTACTGGAAAAACCATAGCTTTGACTATACGGACCTTTGTCAGCAAAGTGATGGCTCTGCTTTTTAATATAAGGGGGACACTGTTACAATTGCGCTGAGATGACAGGGACTGTCCTGAGCAAATACCCTTGAGTCAGGGCTTTTTCAAGTGACAAAGCCCTGTCTCCAATTGGCCTAATCCTAAAACTAGATGATTTACATATTAAATAAAATACTAGGAGATAGAGGAAAGCAACAGAACGGGAAAGACTAGAGATCTCTTCAAGAAAATTAGAGATACCAAGGGAACATTTCATGCAAAGATGGGCTCGATAAAGGACAGAAATGGTCTGGACCTAACAGAAGCAGAAGATATTAAAAAGAGGTGGCAAGAATACACAGAAGAACTATACAAAAAAGATCTTCATGACCCAGATAATCATGATGATGTGACCTCTACTCTAGAGCCAGACATCTTGGAATGTGAAGTCAAGAGCCTTAGAAAGCATCACTACGAACAAAGCTAGTGGAGGTGATGGAATTCCAGTTGAGCTGTTTCAAATCCTGAAAGATGATGCTGTGAAAGTGCTGCACTCAATATGCCAGCAAGTTTGGAAAACTCAGCAGTGGCCACAGGACTGGAAAAGGTCCGTTTTCAATCCAATTCCAAAGTAAGGCAATGGAAAAGAATGCTCAAACTACCGCACAATTGCACTCATCTCACATGCTAGTAAAGTAATGCTCAAAATTCTCCAAGCCAGGCTTCAGCAATGGGTGAACCGTGAACTCCCTGTTGTTCAAGCTGGTTTTAGAAAAGGCAGAGGAACCAGAGATCAAATTGCCAACATCCACAAGATCATAGAAAAGCAAGAGAGTTCCAAAAAAAAACATCTATTTCTGCTTTATTGATTATGCCAAAGCCATTGACTGTGTCGATCACAATAAACTGTGGAAAATTCTGAAAGAGATGGGAATACCAGACCACCTAACCTGCCTCTTGAGAAATCTGTATGCAGGTCAGGAAGCAACAGTTAGAACTGGACATGGGACAACAGACTGGTTCCAAATAGGAAAAGGCATACGTCAAGGCTGTATATTGTCACCCTGCTTATTTAACTTCTATGCAGAGTACATCATGAGAAACGCTGGACTGGAAGAAACACAAGCTGGAATCAAGATTGCCGGGAGAAATATCAATAACCTCAGATATGAAGATGACACCACCCTTATGGCAGAAAGTGAAGAGGAGCTAAAAAGCCTCTTGATGAAAGTGAAAGAGGAGAGCGAAAAAGTTGGCCTAAAGCTCAACATTCAGAAAACGAAGATCATGGCATCCGGTCCCATCACTTCGTGGGAAATAGATGGGAAACAGTAGAAACAGTGTCAGACTTTCTTTTTTTGGGGCTCCAAAATCACTGCAGATGGTGACTGCAGCCATGAAATTAAAAGACGCTTACTCCTTGGAAGAAAAGTTATGACCAACCTAGACAGTATATTCAAAAGCAGAGACATTACTTTGCCAACTAAGGTCCGTCTAGTCAAGGCTATGGTTTTTCCTGTGGTCATGTATGGATGTGAGAGTTGGACTGTGAAGATGGCTGAGCGCCAAAGAATTGATGCGTTTGAACTGTGGTGTTGGAGAAGACTCTTGAGAGTCCCTTGGACTGCAAGGAGATCCAACCAGTCCATTCTGAAGGAGATCAACCCTGGGATTTCTTTGGAAGGAATGATGCTAAAGCTGAAGCTCCAGTACTTTGGCCACCTCATGCGAAGAGTTGACTCATTGGAAAAGACACTGATGCTGGGAGGGACTGGGGGCAGGAGGAGAAGGGGACGACAGAGGATGAGATGGCTGGATGGCATCACGGACTCGATGGATGTGAGTCTGAGTGAACTCCGGGAGTTGGTGATGAACAGGGAGGCCTGGCGTGCTGCGATTCATGGGGTCACAAAGAGTCGGACACAACTGAGCGACTGAGCTGAACTGAAGTAAGAGATTTATATTTTAATATAAATATTAGATAAAATATTCATGTAATTAAATAGTGCATTAAAAAATAAAAATCCAGCTGGCTCACTTAATGAGAGAGCCGGAGTCCTCAGGCATGGCTGTCTCCAGGGATTCCCCATGGACTGAGAGATGCTATCAAGAGTGTCTCACCGCGGGTGGGGGCGTGGGGGGTGTGAGGGAGAGGTGCCCTAGGCTGCAGGCCTACACAAGGTCCTCTCTGCGAGCCAGCAGGGCCCCGGGGGTGGGGGAGGATGCAAGCCTTCCAGCTGGGAAAAGGCATCACAACCGTTTTGTGTGCCCCTTCAGACGGCCACCTAGGACATTCCCATTTTTTTATTGAAAACAGCAGTATCATACTTTCATAATTTAAAAAAATTCAGAGAAAAAAACCCACAGCAGTGACGGTCTATTTGGTGGTTGAGCTGCACTGTCTTCCAAGGCAGCCCTCCCTTTACTGCGCTTCACTTCCCGGTGCCCCACAGACTCTCCGCTTTTCTCGGACGGAAGGCTGGTGGCTATCCTCCGGCGAGCAAGTCTACGGGCGCCATTTTCCCAGCTGCGTTTCCTCACTTCGTGTCCCTGTATCACATTCTGGTAATTCTCACAATATTTCTAACCTTCTCATTTATATTTTTCTGATTTCTGTCATCAGCTATGTTCCCACTACATCTCACTGAAGCCAAGATCATACTTGGCATTTTTAGCAATGAAGTAATGTTTTTAATAAGTTAATTTATTTATTTGATGGTATCAGGTCTTAATTGCAGCACAAGGGGTCTTCAGCTGCGCCAAGCAAACTCTTAGTTGCAGCATGTGGGATCTAGCTCCCCCACCAGGGATCAAATCTCAGCCCCCTACCTCAGGAGCACGTGGTCTCAGCCACTAGACCACCAGGGAAGCCCCACAAGAAACTAGTTTTTAATTAAGGTATGTACCGTGATTTTCTTAAAGAGATGGGGATACCAGACCACCTTATTTGCCTCCTGAGAAATCTGTATGCAGGTCAAGAAGCAATAGGTCAAACCAGACATGGAACAATGGACTGGTTCCAAATAGGAAAAGGAGTATGTGTGCTGTGTATTGTCACCCTGCTTATTTAACTTATGTGCAGAGGACAGCATGAGAAATGCCAGGCTGGCTGAAGCACAAGCTGGAATCAAGATTGCCAGGAGAAATATCAATAACCTCAGATATGCAGATGATACCACCTGTACGGCGAAAATCAAAGAGGAACTAAATAGCCTCTTGATGAAAGTGAAAGAGGAGAGTGAAAAAGCTGGCTTAAAGCTCAACATTCAGAAAACTAAGATCATGACATCTGATCCCATCACTTCATGGCAAATAGATGGGGAAACAGTGTCAGACTTTATTTTGGGGGGCTCCAAAATCACTGCAGATGGTGATTGCAGCCATGAAATTAAAAGATTCTTGCTCTTTGAAAGAAAAGCTATGATCAACCTAGACAGCATATTAAAAAGCAGAGACATTCTTTTACACACAAAGGTCTATTTAGTCAAAGCTATGGTTTCTCCAATGCTCACGTATGGATGTGAGAGTTGGACTATAAAGAAAGCTGAGCACCGAAGAACTGAGACTTTTGAACTGTGGCGTTGGAGAAGACTCTTGAGAGTCCGTTGGACTGCAAGGAGATCCAACCTGTCCATTCTGAAGGAGATCAGCCCTGGGATTTCTTTGGAAGGAATGATGCTAAAGGTGAAACTCCAGTACTTTGGCCACTGATGCGAAGAGCTGACTCATTGGAAAAGACTGATGCTGGGAAAGATTGAAGGCGGAAGGAGAAGGGGACGACAGAGATGAGATGGCTGAATGGCATCACTGACTCAACGGACATGAGTCTGAGCAAGCTCCAGGAGTTGGTGATGGACGGGGAAGCTTGGCGTGCTGCAGTCCATGGGGTCACAAAGAGTCGGACACGAGCAACTGAACTGAAACAAACCTTGGTTGTTTAGACGTATCACTCTTGCACGCCTAGTAAACTCTAGTGAAGTGTGAATGTAACGCTCACATGCCTGGGGAAGCCAAAATACTTTTGTGTCTCCTTTTATTGCGATACTTGCTTTATCATGGTGTCTGGAACGGAGCTTGCAGTATCTCTGAGGTCTGCCTATAAAATTAAGCTTGAATTCTCTCCTAAAATTGTAAAGAATTAAGCACGTGAACAAAAACCATAACAGTGAGCATCGTACATGGAACCTGGCACTTGGGCCAGTATTTATCTGGAGTAAGATACCCACAAAAGGTACCGCTGGACCCAACAGCCCAAGTGTTTTCCCCGCTGGTGGGCCTTACCCAGGTGCTTGCCCGCCCCTCGTGTGAGAGTGAGGGCCTGACTCCTGACCTTGTCGGTACAGGCTGTTTTCTGTCTCCTTGGGTTTTGCCATTAGGAGAATCATTAGAGCTGAGTATCAGGCATCTACTGGCCAACCTGTGAACTGCCTATTCATACCCCTCCCCCATCTTCCTGGGTTAGTCCTTCTAATTGGCTGCTGCTGCTGCTGCTAAGTCGCTGCTTCAGTCGTGTCTGACTCTGTGCGACCCCATAGACGGCAGCCCACGAGGTTCCCCAGTCCCTGGGATTCTCCAGGCAAGAATACTGGAGTGGGTTGCCATTTCCTTCTCCACTGCATGAAAGTGAAAAGTCAAAGTGAAGTTGCTCAGTCGTGTCCGACTCTTAGCGACCCCATGGACTGCAGCCCACCAGGCTCCTCCACCCATGGGATTTTCCAGGCAAGAGTACTGGAGTGGGTGCCATTGCCTTCTCCACTAATTGGCTGCAGGAGCTCCTTATTCATTCTGAATACAGACCCTTGGAGGCTAGGTGGGCTTTGACCCGGTCCAGCCCAGTGGTGGAAGCGCAGAGCCCAGGTGAGGTGGGGGTAAGAGGGATGTTCCCAGCCTCTTGCCTGATCCTGGCCACTTCCCAACTGGCCATGGCCAAGCCTGCCCCCTGGAACACCTTCCTTTTGAGATCCAAAAATCTACCTGACTCATTTCACAGGTAAGCGACTGGCGCTCGGACAGGTGCAGTCACACACAGCTGGTGAGCAGTGACTAGCACCCAGCTCATTTGGCACCAGCCTCCCCCAGGAAGCTCTGTGCCCCCGACTCCCTGCGCAGTGCGCACCCCGAACTGTGCTCCCAGGCCCAGGCCACCTGCCACCTGCCCTCTGCTCTGATGCCACGGGCCAGGCTTGCTGGCGGCAGCTGGGACTCAGGTCAGGAGGATCTCCGCGTGGTCAATGAACTCCTCTCCAGCCCCGCCCTGCACCCCTTGTCACGCTCAGCAGATGACCTTGGAAACAGAAGCCATCAAAGCAGACCTCTGACTCACCCGTGCGCTCATTGGCACCCATGCCCAACCCTACGCCGCCCAGGAAGAAGGGTCCATGCTGGAGGCTGGGGGCTCCCCTCCACGCCTGGTGGCCGTCCCCGAGGGCCTGAAGGTCCTGGCGCCACAGGTCTTTCCTGCATTGGTGTCCTGCTCACATGAGCACACAGGCACACTGCACACGGACACGTGTACACACACGTGCACACAGCACAGCCAGCCAGGACCTGGCGCACACGTGTCTGCACGTGCACCACTTATGTATTCCGTGTTCACTCTTTCATTCATTTTGGCCCAACCAGGAGACTTGTGGGATCTCGGTTCCCCTACCAGGGATGGGAACCCGGCCCACTGAGTGGAAACGCCGAGTCCAAACCACCGGACTGCCAGGGAACCCCCGTCTCTCGCATTCTTTAGCCCTGCTCACCTCCCGCCCCTTCTCCTCTGCTCCTACACATCTTTCCCAGCCCTTCCCCCAGTCCCCTCTCCACAGGCTTCTCCAGCCGCCCATGACCTTCTGGAAAGGGCACCATGACCTCCGTGTAGCCAAATCCTCCCGACCCTCTGGTGGCACTTGCCCCAGGTGGCCACTCTCTCCTCCACAGGGCGCCTGTGCCCTCCGACCCCTGACCCCTGGCGGCCTCTCCCAGCTCCTGGCTCTGCCCACCTCCTCTCCCTACCCTGTGTGCTAGGTGTCAAGCCTGGCCTCCCAACCTTCCCTCCCATGTCAGGCTTCCAGTACCTTCTCTCTATCGCCGGCCAGGGCTTCTCCCTCCACTTCCTGTTGCCATGAGACCCCCCAGAGCGGCTGACAGGCGTCTTTGGGGGCGCCCTGCTCCTCCCCACGCTTCCACGTGCTCAGCCTGACGGGGAGGCATTCTGGACTGTGCTCTCGCCCTTGGACGCTGCCCAGTTGCCCCGAGCACACACAGGATTCCCTGCTTCTGCTTCTCCCCCGTGAGCTCCCTGTCACTCACCCCAGCCACCCCTTCCCAGGCCGGTCGGCTACAGGGGCTTCCACCCTCTGCCCCTGGGGTTGGCTCCCTGCAGCCAGAGGGGCCTGAGAAAAGACCCCCAGCCCCTGCTGGGCCCCTGCTCAGAGCCCTTGCTCCCCTAGTCCTCGCACTGACCCTTGGGTCCCTCTTGACCTGGGCGCACGCGGACACCTGCCCGTGGGTGAGACAAGCTCTCCCAGGAGAGAGGGGAGTGTGTCTTGGGTCAGGTCTGATGCGAGCATGACAGGGTCAAAGGTCAAAGCCATATTTAGAAGGCTGACTGCCCACCCTCAGATCCCCTCTTAGTCTGTGGAAATTGAGCCCTCTGCCCCGGCTTGTGCCCGCTCCCCACCCCCAGGCCCTTCACTCCCCACCAAGCCCATCTGCCCTCCTGGGGAAGCTCTGTTCACAGCCCCGTCCACAGCCCGAGACGGCAGGATGCTGCTTCTCTGGGGTGGTGGGGGGACCTGCCCCCACGGCCACCCTGGACGGCTGGCAGCCGTCACAGCCCCACGGAGGCGCGGGGAAGGCGTTCACAGTAGCACCAGGGCCCCACACCCGCGCTGGGCACAGGCAGCTCTCGCCAGCAGAAGGTTCCTCTGCAGGGATGGCACGGGACCCAGAGCAACATGTACCCCAGGGGGCGAGTCTGGAAGTGACCTAGGAGAGAAAGGCAGCCTGTCGAGGCTGGTAGCTGATGGAGCTGACCAGAGGGTTACAAGGTCCGCCACCGCTGTGGGGAGTGCCAGCGCGGGGCTGGGCCGCCGGACGGGCACATCGGCCTTCAGACGTCCCCACAGGTTCATTCCTAACCGGGTTCATGGGTTCCCAGGTATTGAAAAGTTATCAATACTATTATTTATGCCTGAAATAATCCACCCCCCTCCGCCTCCAGGTCCTCGGGACAAACCCCAGCTCCTCGTCCTGGCCTTCAAGGCCTTAGGATCCCCTCCCGCTGCCCTCTGCAGCTGCCCTCAGTCACGGCCGACCTTTGCCCCGGTTGTGTCCTGACCAGGATCACCTTTCCTCTGCCTCACCTGGTCTTTCTGGCTAAGTTCATTTCTGAAGGCAGCTTCTAAGTAGCAACGGGGCCAGATTTTATGTTGAGAGAGGCCTTCAAAAAGGCTCTTTCCCTTTAGGAAAGCCAGCAGCAAGCAGTGGGGAGGGCAAGTCGAAGCAGAGGGCCAAGGGGGCTGGGGGTGGAGAGACAGTTGCCCAGAGGCCAGCTGCACAGCAGACACCTACAGCCGATGCCCCTTCACCCTCAGCCCACTGGTGGCCGTGGAGACGGTGTGAGGTCTCACCTATAGCCCTTGAGGAGCAGCCTGGGCACGTGGGAGCTGTGTGGTTAGTGTCTTGAACCACAGGGAGTTCAGTTGGGACACCACCTCCCTAGCTTGTTTCCCAGGGCCTGGGGGTATGAAAGGCCAAATGTCAACCCCAGAATTTCTATCTGCTTTGCTCTTCCTAGTGGCTCAGAGGGTAAAGCGTCTGCCTGCAGTGCAGGAGACCTGGGTTCGATCCCTGGGTTGGGAAGATCTCCTGGAGAAGGAAATGGCAACCCACTCCAGTACTCTTGCCTGGAAAATCCCATGGACGGAGAAGTCTGGTAGGCTACAGTCCATGGGGTCGCAAAGAGTCGGACACGACTGTGCGATTTCACTTCACTTTGTCCTCCGTCAGAAACATCAGCAACCTGACAGCTGAGAGAAAATGTAGGAGACTGAGGCCTGGAGAGGGGAGGACACAGTGAGAGGTGAGGCGGGGCAGAGGCGGAGCCTGGACTCCCAGCCCGGTGCTCCCCGGACCCCAACCGTGGTCCACGGCCATCTCTGTTCATCTGGTGCTGATCAGGGCTGCCCAGGTGGCACCAGTGGTAAAGAATCTGCCTGTCAGTGCAGGAGATGCAAAAGACATAGGTTCGATCCCTGGGTTGGGAAGATCCCGTGGAGTAGGTAGGATATGGCACCCCACTGCAGTATTCTTGCCTGGAAAATTCAATGGACAGAAGAGCCTGTCAGGCTACAGTCCATGTGGCGGCAGAGAGTCGGACATGACTGAGCAGGCACCATCATGGATCCCCGCCCCCACCTCCCCTCAAGGTATGGTAAGGCCTGCAGGGCCTTGTTGCACTAAGGTAGGCAGCAGTTTGGGTGGCAGGGTCTGGTGGGATCTTGGGCATGCGTGTGCTACTTGTAGAAAGGCCAGGTGGGCAGGGCCCCTTCAATCATAAATGTCTGAAGAAAAGAAACACGTGTCTAGCTTCCCTTTTGTGTGTTCCTCACTTGAAGGACCGATGCTGAAGCTGAAGCTCCAATACTTTGGCCACCTGATGAGAAGAGCTGACTTATTAGAAAAGACCCTGATGCTGGGAAAGACTGAGGGCAGGAGGAGAAGGGGACGACAGAGGAAGAGATTGTTGGATGGCATCACCGACTCGATGGGCTTGAGTTTGAACAAGTTCCGGGAGATGGTGAAGGACAGGGAAGCCCAGAGTGTGGCCGTCCACAGGGTCGCAAAGTCGGACAAGACTGAGCGACTGGACAACAACAACGCATGAAGGTCACCTCCCTGTGAGACCCGATTTCATGGTTGGTGAATCAGGGGTCATAATTCCCACCGCCACTGGCTGTGGAAATGAAATCAAGCGTGTTTAGCACAGAGATTGGTGCAGCTAGGCGCTGATAAGTGACTGTTTGCATCCGGTTCACCATCCATTCCCTGGGAAAGTCAGCCTGGAGCAGGGGCTCCAGATGCCCGGACCCTCTGGGGCAGAACGCGGCCGGGGACCCTTAGGGGTCACAACCCCTTCCCCCTCCACGTGCGGTCCCGGGAAAACAGTCCCGGAGGTCATCCCCAAGGTCACAGAGGGTCAGTGCAAAGGGGACGTGGAAGACGTCTCGTGGGGTGCCGAGGAGAGTCACGCTCGACGGAGCCCGGGCGCCTGAGTGCGAGCACAGACTCGCTGAGCGGAGGCACCGCAGGCCGAGGGGCCCTCCCGGCGCGGGTGGCCAGCCGCCGGGAGCCGGGAGCCCTTCTCCGCCAGCCACTCGGGTTTCCGGGAGCCCCGCCCCGCTCGCTCCCATCGCGGCCCCGCCCCCCGTGCGCCCGCAAGTTTCTCCCAACTTTTCCGCGGGTCCCCCCGGGTGCCCCGCCCGCCGGCCGGTGACGTAACAATGGTGCAGCGCGGTGGCCAATAGGCGCCGGCGGAGGCCGGCGGCGCGGGCCAATGGCGGCGGCGGGCGGCCCAGCGGTCCTGCCCGGCCCGGGCCGCACTGCGCCGCCCGCCGCCCGCCCGCCCGCCGCCGGCGCCGGCACCGCAGCCCAGCGATCCGGCAGCGGCGGCTCAGAGCGCGGCTGAGGCGGGCGCGGGCGGCGGCGGCGGCCTCCCGTCCGTCTGTCCTGGGAGCTTCGCCTGCGCACGGACCCGCGGGGAGACGGCGCGCGCTCCCGCCCGCCGCGGGGGCGGGGACGCCAGGCTCGCGGCCCCTCCAGCCCCCAAGGTGAGTCCCCCTTCCTCGGCCCGCTCGGCGTGCGGCTCCCGCCCCAGGCGCGACTCCCTGGCCACCGCCCCCCCCCATTCTCCCTGGACACACGCTCACGCAGGTGCAGCCCTCGCTGCGCCGGCCACTGGCCTGCAGATACTCTGGCCTCGCCCCCCCGCGACCCGGGGTCCGGCCGTGCGGCCGGTGGGGTCCGGGGCGGAGCTGGCGGGCGGCCCTGGGCGCGCGGCCTTGCCCTCGGTGGCCCAGCCCCCACCCCCCATTCACTGAGCCGCGACCGTGACTCGCTGCCCAGTGACGTGAGGCCGGCCCAACTTTACGTAACCCGCCCGGCGCCCAGTGTCCACACAGGGTACACCCGGGGTGCGGAGGCCCCGGCGTGGGGCGCCGCTTTCCAGTCACGGTGCCCCCTTAAAGGGCGCTGTGGCTCCAGCTCCCCTCCGCCCCCTGCCCCGTGCCCGTCTCTGTAACTTAAGTTACCCGGTGTGTGTGGACTCAGCCTACCCGCTGACCCAGGGCCCTTGTGACCCAAGGGCTTACCCTTGACAAAATGCGGTGGGGAGCTGGGGCCAGGGGCTGGAAGTCAGGGCTCAGGTTGGTTGGTGCAGGGGGCTTTGGGGACAAGGTTAGGGCTCAAGCTGGGTTTCCGGTGGGTTGGCGGGTCCCCCCACTTCTGGAATGAGCCCGAAATACGAGGTAGGAGATCTTGGGTCCAGGCCTGGCTCTGCCATGACTTGCCGGCTGACCTTGGACAAGTTTGTCCCTTGCTGGAAAGTGGGATGCCAAGCCCTGCTTCGTCCAGCCTCTGGGAAGACCAAGGGAGCTAGCAGACCTGGGGCGGGGTCTGCAGGCCCTGAAGAGTGTACACACCGGTCTCTTGGTTGATTTCATCCCCCTGCCTCCTCGCGGGAGCTTGGGGCGGGGACGGCACGGAAACACCATGTTTGGGTGGAAGGCTGGAGGCCCCCCTCCCTGCTGTGGCTCCCAGCCTGCCTTCCCTCTTTCTTACAGATGAGGAAGCTGAGGCTCAGAGGACAGTGATACACCCACCTGCACAGAACTTGGTCATTGCGGTGCACTAACCAGGTAGGTCTGAGTCAGGAGCTCTGCCCCTGGGCAGGGTCTCCTAGCTGCAGACAGGGGTCAGATGGCAGGGTCAAGGTTAGATGGAGTTGGGGAGAGGGAGTTTGGGCTACAGAAAGGGTTTGGTTCAGCTTGAGATGTGAGATGCAGCTCTCCTACACCCCCACCCCCGACCTGGCTTTTTCCTTAATTGGGGTTGGGTGCAGCTGCCGCAGGTGGGAGCAGGAACTCTTCTGGCGGGTCCCTGGGCTGGAGGGGGTGTGAGGTTTCAGTGTGGTCTTGGCAACGGTAGGTGGGGGGCTATGAGGGCAGAGGCAGGGGAAGGGGGTCCTTAGTCGAGGTACCAGATAAGGAGACGATCTCAGGGAGGGCCACCGTCTGCCGCTAGATCCAGGATGTGGGAGGTGGTTCAGGGCCTGGAAGAGAAGCGAGCTGTTGAGGAGTGACTGGGACAGCCCGTCGGAGGCTGGGGGTGGGCGGGGGAGGCCGGTACCAGACAGGCCCAGCCAGGTGGGGAGGCGTGGGGGGCTTCGACAGGAGACCCCCCCCCTCCCGCCTGGATCCTCGACCCTCACTGGACCTCTCTGCTCGCAGGTGGTCGGCCCCCGGGGGCCCATGCCGTGAGGTGAGGACGCCCAGCCAGCATGCCGTGGGACGCGCGACTGCCGGGGGGCGGCGCGGAAGGCGGGCCCGAGGGCGCGGGGGCGGCGCGCTCTAGGGCACAGAAGCAGTGCCGCAAGTCGTCGTTCGCCTTCTACCAGGCCGTGCGCGACCTGCTGCCCGTCTGGCTGCTGGAGGACATGCGCGCCAGCGAGGCCTTCCACTGGGACGAGCGCGGCCGTGCTGCCGCCTACTCGCCGTCCGAGGCGCTGCTCTACGCGCTCGTGCACGACCACCAGGGGTACGCGCACTACCTGCTGGCCACCTTCCCGCGGCGCGCGCTCGCGCCTCCGAGCGCTGGCTTCCGCTGCTGCGCGGCGCCGGGGCCGCACGTGGCGCTGGCCGTGCGCTACAACCGCGTGGGCATTCTGCGCCGCATCCTGCGCACCGTGCGCGACTTCCCGGCCGAGGAGCGCGCGCGCCTGCTCGACCGGCGCGGCTGCAGCCGCGTGGAGGGTGGTGGCACGGCGCTGCACGTGGCCTGCGAGCTGGTGCGCCCCGAGTGCCTCTTCCTGCTGCTCGGCCACGGCGCCTCGCCCGGCCTGCGCGATGGCGGCGGCCTAACGCCGCTCGAGCTGCTGCTGCGCCAGCTGGGCCGCGACGCCGGGGCTGCTGCCCCTGCGGCCTCCGGGGCGCCCGCGCCGCCGCTTGGGGAGCCGCGCCAGCGCCGCCTGCTGCTGCTCGACCTGCTGGCGCTGTACACGCCCGCGGACGCCGCCGGCCCGGCCCGCCGCGAGCTGCTGGGCGACCGGCCACGCTGGCGGCGGCTGCTGGGTGAGGAGAAGTTCCAGTGGCTGGCGGGCCTCGCGCCGCCCTCGCTCTTCGCGCGCGCCATGCAGGTGCTGGTCACCGCCATCTCACCCGGCCGCTTCCCCGAGGCCCTGGATGAGCTGCCGCTGCCGCCCTTCCTGCAGCCGCTGGACCTCACGGGCAAGGGCTAGAGCGCGCTCCAGACCCTGGACTTTTGGAGCATACAATTTTTAAGAGCGTTGTACCTGGCACTTTACATATATTGTTTCTGGACGGCAGAACCTCTGTTTTCGTCTGTTGGCGTGCTTCGGGGGGCCAGGACAGGATGGGCAGGCGAGCCGTGAGCTGCGGCTTCCGGATGCGGCCGCGCTCAGCTCCACACCTCCCTGGGTGCGTGGAGCGGGGCTGCGAGGTCAGGCAACTTCTGAGAGCCGGGCCCTGTCCTCAGCTCCCTGCGCAGACCCGAGGACCGGAGCCCCGCCTTGATTTAGAGCCTCCGGAAGGTGTTCCAGAGGGAGAGACAGCTGAGCGGAGGAGGAGTTGGGCAGGTGCTGGGGGCCGGCTTGTGCAAAGGCCTGGAGGCTGAGGGAACCGCCGTGGGGGCGCTGGCTGGAGGGCCTCTACCCCGGCAGCAAGAGGGGCCTCGCCAGCTGCCCTGTGGGCTCGGGCTTGGGCTCGGGTTCTTAGAGCTGAGGACGGAGAAGGGCCTGCGCGCCAGGTGGTGGGGCCAGGACCCAGGCCGTGCCTCCTGTTCCTCCCCACCCCACCCTGGCCACTGCCCCTCCTTGGGTATCGCTGGCGCTCTTCCCACCCACACAGGCCTAGGCCTGGACTCGCCCTCTTGTCCCTTTTTCTTTCCTCTGGCAGTTGGTGTCGGGGCCCCTGCTTCTCACCTCTGTTCTGGTGGATGCAGCTGCTTGGGGCCCCTGGCTCCAGCCTCCCCTCACCTGGGGTTAGATGTGCCTTCTTCCAGGCCTGCCGCTTGCCCTGGGCATGGGCTCCGAGGACCCAGCCCCCGATGCTCGATGGCACCTGTGGGTGCTGGCAACACCCTGTGGGCAAGCTCTCCTGCCTCAGCCGGTAGAGCTGGTTTCTGCTGGAAGGGTTTGAAGATGGAGACTTGTCAGCAGATGTTACCATAACCCTTAAGGATCAAGGGAAAGCAGCGTCCATGCCTGGAGGAGTGTTGGGATCAGGGATGATGGCCAGGTTGTTGCGCCTGGGAGTTCTGCAGGGCAGTGAAATTCAACCCATGCCTGCTGGGCTGGAGAGCCACGGTGTGCTGCCAGGAGTCGAGGGCTCAGGAGCTGCCTGATGACCTCTGACTGCTCAGCCAGGGGTGCCCACTCCCCACCTTGCCCCTGGTGTCCCTGAGGGGAGCCTGGCTGGGGGTGGAAGAGGCTTGGGGGCTGGTGGCAGTGCCAGGGTGGTGGCCATGGGAGGAGAGGGGTGGGGTGGGAGTGCCCTGGTTCTGGTCTGTATCTGCCACTTCTTCGCAGGATGACTTTGGGCACATCCCTGCCTTGGGCCTCAGTGTCCCTGACTGCCCTCAGAGGGGTTTTGGAGCATCTCCAAGCTCCCTACCTAAAAGGATGTTTCTGGGAAATGTAGGGTGGGCAGGAGCACAGCCCTATGGGGGAGGGGACAGTGGGGGTCAGTTCTGCCCAGTGCTGACCCTAGATTCTGGGTGGGGGTGAGGGTGCCTCCCTTCCCACTGTGTGTCCTGGCCCAGTTAAACAGACTTTCTGAACCTTGACACTTGGCGGGCAGTGGATACTAACATCTCTTCTACCTTAAAGTGTGGGGCATCAGGAGCCCCGGGGTATGAAGGCAGGGAATGTGTTGCTGGGGAGGCACGCTCCTTGGAGGGGATGGCGAATGCAGACCACGTGCTGTGGCTCCTAGGGGCCGGGCTTGGGAGGCGCTGGGGACTCAGGGCGCCCTTGTGCCCTGGAGCTGCTGCCTGCAGAGAGCCCAGGCACGTGCAAGGCGTGCAGACTTGCCCTCGTGTCTCCCTGCTCCCAGCTCTGGCCCCTGTGGGCTGAGCCCTCCTGGCCCGAGGCCCAGGGCTAGGCCCTCACTCGCTTCCCCACTAGACCTACAGCTGCCCCGTTGGTGACAAACTCCTTTGAGCTCCCTGGGCTGAGGATGGGGTGATACAGGGTTGGGCGGGCTCCCTGGTGGGGACCCCACAGAATCCATTGTCCAGTGAGCAGGAGGTGGCCCTTGGGAAGCTCCTTGTGTGCAGGGCAGGATCCGGGCAGGAGTTGTGGGCACCAGAGCGGGGGTGGGGGTGGGGGGTCCAGCCAGAGCCTAGCTTCATAGCTTAGGGGGTGGAGGGCAATGGGGGTGTCCTCGCTGTGGCTGGGCGGGACAGGGAGCCGCCAGAAGGCCGAGGACACCCTGTGGAAGCAGAGTGGGGCCTGATTCCTGGCGCAGCTCCTGCGGAAACTGGGGCTACCTGGCTCAGGGCGCCCTGGTGTCAGTGAGTGCAAAGAACCAGAGCCCAGCACGGGGCTATCTGGTCTCGGGGATATCTGGTTGCTGCCGCTGGCCAGCGCGAGGGCAGCTGGGTTCCGGTGCTCGTCTTATCGCTCCCCGGGGCCCTCCAGCTCCTGCAGGGGCCCCTCCCCAGCCCCATCACCACCGCCCTGGCAATGAGCCTGGGGGCCTGGAGGGGGTCAGAGGCAGCCGGGAGATGCGGCTCTCGGCTGTTGGCAGGTGGCCTTGGTGGCTTCTCACAGGCAACGGCTCTGCCTGGAGCAAGGCCCATGTCTCTGGGCCAGAGTTCCTCTGTCCGCTTCCTTCATTCCACGGACCTTGTCTAAGGAAACCTGGCATTGACCAGATTGCCTCCAGCATGCCCACCCCTGGGGCCTGGTGAACTCCCAACAGGAGAGCTCTGGGGCCAGAATCTGGGCACCCCAGATGCCCGTTGGGGAGGTGCTGTGACTTGTTCCTGGAGCCTGGGACACACGGCCCTGAACCGCGCCCCACTTCGGCGGTGGCGACACAACCCCGCGCTGAGGCCTTGCTTCACCTCCTCGTGTGCTGACCTCCCATCACTACCTCGATTTCCCCACTGATCTCCTTTCCTCCTGATTTCTTCAACCTTCAAATATTGTCCTGAGAGCAGTTTTCCCCAGTCCTGTTCAGAACAAGGATGCCTCCTGAAAGGCGAATGTGGGGTTAGGGGAAGGCAGTGGAGAACCAGCTTCTGCTCCAGGAGACCGAGTGGATGTGGGGACTGGTTTTGTCCCACTCCGTTTTAAAACTGAGGCATGACTGACATGTAGTAAGTGCAGACTTCAGTTGTGTGGTTTGAGGAGTTAGCCCCCTGTCAGTACATGTGTAACCACCCCAGTCAAGACAGAGGTGAAGAGATGTCTATCTTCAGTGTTCTTTTTAGGCCATGCCTTGTGGCTTAGGGGCATCTTAGTCCCCCCCCCCCCCAGCCCCCCAGGGATGGAACCTGGGCCCTGGCACAGGAAGCCTGGAGTCCTGCAGCCCTAACCACTGGACTGCCAGGGGATTCCTGTATCTTCAGTGACTTTTTAAAAAGAATTTCTGCTTATAGATGCTGGCTCACGGTAGAACACTCAAACTGTGCTTGGGAACCCCAGGGCAGGATGGATCAGAGCCCTGACCACGCAGCTCCCAAGTAAAGGGGCCGCCGGCCTGTGGGCCCCCCACCACCCAGGCGACTGCTGCGTGCATTTTAGTGTCCTCTAGCTTTTTT
Source organism: Ovis aries (assembly GCF_016772045.2). NCBI lineage: Eukaryota > Metazoa > Chordata > Mammalia > Artiodactyla > Bovidae > Ovis > Ovis aries. Next base: position 64,883,132 of record NC_056071.1, on the reverse strand, counting down.
CTATGCACTTATATACATGTGCTAAGATTTTTTTCTATGGTTATTTCTTATGTACAGATTGGACATCAGATCAAATTGAGTATTTAAAAACTTACTGTAGAATAAGCATTTCCATATGTTGTAAAACATTGTGTAAAACAGCCTCTGGTGTTTATTTTGTGATTATTTAATTCATCTAGTATTGGTATGATAAGGAGTTGACGTTAGAGAGAACTGAGTCTTTAAAATGTAAATTTTATTTTTGGAATAAATAATACATTTACATGGCTCAAATTCGAAAGATACAAAAATGTACACACTATAGGCGACCACCAGCCACCAAGGCCAGCTGTGTGTGTAGTGTCTGCCCCTCCTGTGTGCCCTGGAATTACTATGAAAGGTTTCAAACCCACCAGAAGGCAGAAGAGAGCAACGCGAACGTTGTGTTATCTTCCTGTGTAGGAAGTCCTACAAAGCCACATTCTCCTTACCACACCCCAGAGATTTAGCGATGATACAGTAAACGGCCTGAGAGGCTGCTCAGCACAGATTTCCTCCAGGGCACACGGTTTTAACAGCTGCAAACTGTTTCACGAGAGGAATGTTCCCAAAGGTCAGCTGCTGTTGGTCAGCTGTTTTTAGCGTTTCACAATTACTGCGGATGCTGCTGGGGTGTGCCTGACTTAGGGTTTGCTCTTGAGGACAGGTTTCTAGAAGTAGGGATTTCAGGGTGTGAGGGCCGAAGGCTGCTGCCGGCTCCACGTGCACCCTGGGGGGTCAGAAGGCAGTGCCCTTTCGCCTGTTTACAGGTGCGTCTCAGCTGTTCCTCTGACTTGCTGCAATTTTTTCCCCTTTTAGTTTTATGGGTTTTTAAAAAGTATAAGATTGTTATAATTTGAAGAAATTAATTGAAATAATACACTATTTTCCTCTGACTTTCCCCACCACTTTGGGGTTTAGAAAGCGCTTGCCATCCAGAAGTCAGCTACTGTCCTTTGTCCCCTGGTTTTAAGGTTCTCTCGTCCACTTGGTATCTGCTTCACCGGAGCGGTCAGGCTGAGGTCCACGCCAGCCCGCAGTCTCCCACCTCCATCTGGCTAACTCCCCATGGTCCTTGCTGGGCTGCCTGATGTCACTGCCCACCCACCTACAGCCCGTCATCACCCGGCACCGCTCACCTGTTTCTTCCCAGCACAGGCCTGGAGCCCCCGGAGCTGGGTCCAATCCCAGCACGCTGTGCTGCCTCGAGCAACTTACTTTCCCTTGCCGGGTCTCACTGGAGCCCCAGTGAGCTAGGAGACCCTCGGGGCAAGTCTGTGGGCACAAACGTTATTTTACGGAGTCTTCCCTGCCTCCCCCAACAGAAAGAATCCCAGTGGGGAGTCTGACAGAGGGATTGAACGCCGTAAGTGCCTTGGAAAGGACTGGCATCTTTGCCTGGTGTCTGTGGCCTTCCCCGGAACGCTGGCCACGCGCTCTCGGAGTCTCACGCAAGGCCCAGCCGGCTCTTGCCCCAGTCTGGCGTGTCTCATTCAGGTCATTTGCTGGCACGCGGCTGGCCGTCCTGCTGTGTCATGAACACGATCTTTCTCCACCTGCTGGTTTCCACCAGGGCACTTCTGGTATCTGGTTTTGGATCGTGGGTGGAGATTCAGGCCCATGGTCTTGCCCCCAGGGGCACCTCTTGAGTGACATTCCCCCAGGACCGCCCCCGCGCACACCCTCCTGGCGGGGAGCTGGGCCAGGAACGCCAGCAGCAGAGTTCCGGTGGCACCGGCGGGAACAGCCTGCACGAGCGCCACTCAAGGCAGCTTCTCCCCTTCAGACGTCAGACTGCACTGGGCGGGGAGAGGTCGAGTTTATTGCACTGTCTCAAAGCACAACTGAAAAACCAGAAAGGAAATTCGTACAAAGCACTGAAGTGAAAGTATTAAACCAGACGGGGGCTCACTGCCCTGAAGTCCCGCGGGTTCAGCAGAGCCGAGCGGGAGAGGGGCCGCGCAAGGCACAGCGGGCGCGGGACAGGGGCCTCCGCTGTCGGCACGCGTGAAGCGCTGGCCGGGTGAGGTGCGAGGTGCAGGCGGGCATTGCGACTGCTCGTCCTGGCTGGGTCCTGCCACAGAGTGCTACTTCCCGCTTTTCACCTGTGGTCCACGGGCTCTCGGACACAGTTGCCTAGTAGAAAACAGGCATCGAGTAACAGGGTCCCGCGCCAAGGGCAGGCTAAAAAAAGCAGCTCAGCCGGAGTCCTGCCAGGGCGGCGCTGGCTGCCGCTCAGAGCCGGGCGACGCGAGTGGGCCCCGCGGGCCGAGGCCCCGGACTGAAGTCTGACGTGGCCACACGCAGCAACGGACCACACAGGCACCAGCTGCGGCCCTGTGAAGGCATCTACCCTCCCGAGGCGGATGCCCGCTGACGGAGGCTGCCCTGCCCGGGGAGGACACGCAGCGGACAGCGCGGGCTCAGGACAGACCACGTGAAGAGGCGAGGCCTTCCACTGGGTCCAGAAAATACATTTCAAACGTGTAAGATCGGACTTCAGATGAGGTATCTCATGTAGGTTTGTAATACAACAAACAAAAGGCAATCACTAGGGGGTTCGCCTCTGAGGTGCCCGGGTTCTGCGATGCCCCAGCAGCGCGGGCTGTCACTGAGGCGTTCCTGCGCCACAGCGGGGCTCAGGCCGCACTGCCGGCCGCGCCGCCTGGGATGCACGCGCACACGTCACTGCCAGTTCCGTTCGCCCACCGGCCTTTATTGTTCCGGCTGAGCTGTCTGCCGGGGAGGGCCAGGGCCCAAGGCGGGGGGTGTGTGTGTGCGCGCGCACGTGCGTGCGTGCGTGCATGTGCCCCCATCCTGGCACAGCTGGCGTCCCATCCAGCGGGTCCGCAGGGAACGTGTGCCGGGACCCGCGTCTCAGAGGCGGCGGGGCCCCGGCGGGAGTGCGCTCGGGAGAGGGCAGCGCTGACCCGGGCTGGGGCCGCGGCGCACGGCGGGGAACTAGCACACGCGACCGCAGCAGCCGCCGGCCCCAGCGGGGAGCCCAGAGGCCCTGCTGCTGCGGCGACGGCTCGACTCTCGGCTGAGGCTGTGGGTTCCGGGACGAGACGCAGACGAACACGGATGAAAGCAAGAGTGGGCCGTCCGACCTGGCTAGACGTGTCTGACGGGGGCTGGCGAGGTGTGTCTGGGGCGAGTGACTCCGAGGCCGACTGTGTCCCCACTCGGGACCTGGCGTCTGCCCTCCTGGGAGCCTCTTCAGATGACCTCCCACTCGTCCTCCAGGTCCTCGGGGTGGGGGGTGGCGGCGTGGCTGCCCTGGGCCCCATGCGAGTGGCTGAACGTCCTCGTCAGCCGCTGGAGGAGGTAGCCGGGCGGGCCCACTGCCCACAGCTCGTCTGACGAGGTCACTGCGGGCGAGAGCCGGCCATACACGGTTACTCCCCAGCCGGGGCTCCACGACTGCAGGCACTGCCTAGGGGTGGCCCCGGGCACCCCTCAACCTGCGCCGTGGCCGCCTCGGCCTCCAGCGGGTGGGCCTGCGGCCCGTCCTCTTCCTGGGAGACGACCCTGGCAGAGTCCGGGTGCCGGGCGTCTGCCAGGCGTGCCGCTGGGATGGGTCTCGTTTGGGAGAGCCAGCCTAGTGGGAGCAGCCCCCCTGCACCACCCCCGGCACCCTGGCGCCCAGCACCTGCCTGTGACACACGTCACGTTCCCAGGGATCTTCTTCCAGTAGTCCCCAGCAGGGTTCTTGTCGGTGACGCCGTACCGGCGGGCGAGGTCCCCGTTGGGGCACCGGGCCCACACGGTCCTGGTGCTCAGGGCCAGCTGGCAGGCCTGCAGCCCTGCAGGCAAATGGGGCGTGTGTCTGTCCTCAGACCCGGGGTGCAGCAGGGATGGGCCGACCCTCCCCGAGAGCCTGCTCTCCCCTGGGCACAGGGTGGGAGACCCAGGAGAGGACGCCCTGTTGCCTGGGCAGGCATGGCCGCGAGCCTCGGACCAGAGGCCCCCGGGGTCCAGGAATGGCTGTCTCACGAGGAACCCCAGGGACCGGGAGCTGGCGCTCTGCTGGTGGGGACCCCACCCTGGGGCGACGGGGCAGAAGCCTGCTGTCGGTGGTCTGACGAGCCCCATGTGTCCGCCGCCTCTACCTGGCACGTGCTCCCAGTCAGTCCCCACTGGCATCTCCTCGGTGATCCCAGCTCGGACATGCACGTTCCACCTGCTGTCCAGGGCCCACAGCGTCTGGTCGTCAGGGCTGCAGTGGACGCTGACCAAGGTGACCCCGGCAGGCTGGAAGTAGGGAAGGAGATGGGGGCATGTGATTGCAGGGGGCAGTCCTTCCCCAGCCCACGGCAGCCTGCCGCGGCGGGAGCAGCGGGCACAGGGGCAGCCCTGTGGGGACAGAGGCACCCAGCAGACCCAGACCAAGGGACACCCTCCCAAACACAAAGCCTGGCTCTCCAGTGGCCGCCTGTCCCGGGCCCAGTGGTGGGCTGGGTGATGCGAAGGGGGGGTGCCAGGAGAAGACGTATTGGGTCCAGGGCTGGGGAGGGGGGTGTGCTGCGTGCAGGCGGGGACAGACGGCGGGGGCCACCGGGGAGGGAGGTGGTGGGGGTCTGGCCTCTGAGGGCACTCACAGCATCACGCCTGGAGAGCACACACATGGCCCCGTGCAGGCATGACTCTGGGTGAGTTGTCAGAGTTCACAGTACCTGCCCCTGAGTTTGCTTTATTTTTTTTGGCTGCACTGTGCTGCATATGGAACTTCCCTGACCTGGGAGCGAACCCGCAGCCCCTACAGTGGAAGCACGGAGTCTTAACCACCGGGTCAGCAGGGAAGTCCATCGCCTCTACGTTTCCTGTTGGTTTAAAGACGTCAAAATGAAAGCTTAATCTTAGATAAAAGTCACCGGAAAACGCACTTGCTGTCGAGTGTGTTGGGACAGAGGGCCCCTGGGCAGGGGGCAGGTGACCCTGTCCATGAGCTCAATCTAAGGGGGCGGTGGTCTGGGGAGGAGGCTGAGGCGGGGTCTGGGAGATGGACCTCCTCATTCGCACCCCAAGCCCCTCTCTTCTGCTGCTTGTCAGGCCAGTGGGACTGGGCCAGCCGTGTGGAGCTGCCGAGAGCATCGCAGGACACGAGCTGGCAGACGCGGTGGGCAGACACCCCGTCCCACAGAGGGCTCGGGGCGGGGACGCTCACGCTGCAGAGGCCTGAGCAGAGACAGCGGGGCTGCGTCCTCATGGCGCTCCGAGTACCAGGCCCGCTGACACCCCCAGGACCCGGAGCCGGCCGGTGTGGGCATGAGCCGACCACAGCCCGCAGCACCCTGTCCGTGAGGTGCGATCAGAGCTCCGGGGCTGGGAGCTGAGACGCACCCTAAACCGGCTCAGTTGAGAATGTCACCAGTAAAAGGGCCTCTGCTTTCCCGTGTCAGGTGGGGCCGTGAGTTCCTCGGCCCCACTGAGACAGGGGTCTGTGCCCAGCCCTGGAACCCCCACTGTCACTTCTTGGACCAAAAGAATGTGACGTCAGCGTCGAGGAGGCAGGGCAGAGCCTGGTCTGGAGGGGTGTGAAGTCTGCGGTGTGGACATCCCGAGGAGGGAGAGAACGCTTGCCCCCGAAGCCCCACTGCAGTGAGGCAGGGAGGAGACGCCCACGCTGGACTCTGCCCACGCCCCGGACCCAGGCTCCCGAGAGGCGACAGCTGTCAACTGCGGCAGAAGCCGCGGGCTTTCAGAGCCATGTGCTGTGGATGAGCGGAACATGGAGAGACAGACGGCAAGGCTGTGCTGGGGTGAGGGGACCAGGAAAGGGAGGCGGCAAGGGCTGGTGCAGACACAGGGGGAGGGCGGGGAGGAGGGAGGAGGGGGACCACCCCCACCCCTCCAGCCCCTCTGCTCTCCGCCCTCGGGCTCCCCAACCCCCTGGACGGCTCTGAGCTAACTCAGAACCTCTTGGCCCCTGCCCCGCTGCCTGTCAGCAGCCTTCCCAGGGCACTGTGGGCCCACAGCACAGGTGTGGGACCAGGCCCCTGCCACCTGGAGAGCCAGGCAGACAGTCCTCAGCAGCATGCCCCTGTCTCCTTCCCAGCCTGCCCCTTGCCCACAGGGTCAGCTGGAGCCCACCCTGCTCAAGTGCCTCCCCACCAAGCTCCCTTCCTGCCTCTTCATTCTCCTATTAAAGACAGCGTATTAAAAAGCAGAGACATCACTTTGCCGACAAACATCTGTCTAGTCAAAGCTATGGTTTTCCCAGCAGTCATGTATGGATGTGAGAGTTGGACCATAAAGGCAGCTGAGTGCTGGAGAACTGATGCTTTCGAACTGTGGTGCTGGAGAAGACTTTTTTCCCTACTTAAATGAAAACCATTACTCCAGGTGTCGCAAGCCATTTACAACACTTGGGGAAAATAATTTACTCCATGTGTCTAAGGACGTAGTGGGGGTGGCGGCTGCTCCCTGCACCCCGGTCACCACACAGGGGTCCCGTCCCAGAACACGCGGGTCCCCCACGGCTTCCCCCATGGCCTCTGGCCTCTGTCAGTTGGTCGATCACGGGGCCCAGCACGAGGAGGGCGGTGGGCGGGTCCCGGGCGCCCGCGGGCCGAGAGGAGGAGCCCGGCAGCGCCCCCGCCATCGCTGCTGCCTGTTTCTCTTCCCGGCACCTTCAATCCTCCTGCAGCACCCTGACCGGGACAGATGGTGATGGCATCCTGAGGCCGTAGGCCCGCCTCTCTCGGAGGTTCTGGATGGGCCTCTGCGTGCTCAGAGCAGACTCTCACGTGTCTCCTTCCGAGGCGCCCAGTCCTCCCCCATGGCTTCTGTGGACACCCGCGGGCTGGGCCTCTGCTTTCCCTATCAGAGCGGGGGTCTGCAGGGTGAGGGGACGCGTCACCAGGTGCTCCTCCTGGTCCCTGCTGTCCCGAGCGCCTCCGTGCAGCCCTCTACCCGGCACTGGGACATGCCCTGTGCTCAGCCAGGATCTGGAGCGGCGGGTTGTGCCACTCCAGGACGTGGGGGTCCAGCAGGTGACCGGAGGGGAAGGCCCGCCTGCAGAAGGAGCAGACGTGTCCGTGCAGAGCGTGGTGGTGGTGCTCACAGTCTTCCAGGGCGCCCGGCGCCCGGCAGCAGCTGGCCACCTGGCAGATGGACTCAGCACTCGGGGCCTCTCAGGCTCCCCAGCCACCCGCGTGAACACCCTGGAGGCAGAGTGGCCTCCGCACGTCTCTGTGCTCGAAGAGCGCGTGCTCCCGGCAGCGGTCCCACCGCACGGGCAATGGCTCGGCCATCCCAGGTGCCCCCGCCAGGCGGGCAGGCAGCACCTGTATCGCCCTGCGTGCCACCGTCTGCACACTGGCCAGGGCAGGGCTGGAGAAAACTCTTGAGAGTCCCTTGGACAGCAAGGAGATCCAACCAGTCAATCCTAAAGGAAATCAACCCTGAATATTCATTGGAAGGACTGGTGCTGAAGCTGAAGCTCCGATACTTTGGTTGACTCATTGGAAAAGACCCTGATGCTGGGAAAGACTTGAAGGCAGGAGAAGGGGACGACAGATGGCTGGATGGCATCACCAACTCGATGGACATGGGTTTGAGCAAGCTCCAGGAGATGGTGATGGACAGGGAAGCCTGGTGTGCTGCAGTCCATGGGGTTGCCAAGAGTCGGACATGGCTTAACAACTGAATAACAAAAGTGTCTTCAACGAACACCCCCCATCCCACCTGCACACCACAGCCAGAATGCCCAGTGAGGCATCTCAAAGGCCGGCTCTCTGGGTGGCTGGTGTGAGCGGCCTGTTGAGAACCAGAACGTGGACAGCCTCTCCAGGGCTCTGAGATTGGAGGTGTTCAGACAGACAGGTTTGGAAACATACCCAAGGGCAGATGGCAAGAAACAAGACGCAGTGAATAAGACAGCCTCCAGCTGAATTGAGGACTCAGCACAGGTCTGACGGGCACACCGCCCTGGCCTCCAGGAGAAGAGGGGTTAAGCTGGAGGCAGCAGCGGGAAGACAGACACCTGCCCAGGGAGAGCCCATGAAGCACACCCACCCTCTGCCACCTGCCCTGAAAGCTCCTGAACATGGCCCAGCAGAGGTTGCTTCACAAAAGTCACTGGAACAAGTTCCAATGACCTAACTCCCGCAGTCAAACAGGGCCAGAATGCCAAGAGGGGCTGAACAGGAGATGGCTGGGAAGACTTTTCTCTCAAGAGATGGCCATCTCAAACTGGGACTCACTCCTGCTGAACCCGAGACCCTCCCGAGGAAGATGAGTAAGAACACAGTGGTTCTCAAAGCTCGGAAGTCCCCAGGACTCGTGTGAAACCGGCACCCTTGTGGGCCCGGGGTCAGACCTTCCACATCAGACTTTGGGGCTGGAGCCCAAAAGGGACCTTTCATACCAGCTCTCCAGGTGATGTGGGCTGTAGCCTTCTGTAAAACACCACTCTGCTCTATGGTGCAGAAGCAGGCAAGGCAATACTACTCAAAGCCATCTACACGTCTCAACGCTATCCCTATCAAAAACCCCAACTAGGGTTCTCAGAGAAAGGAAAAGCTGATCCTAAAATTCACATGGAATTGCAAGGAACCCTGAACAGCCAAAACAATCTCGGAGAAGAACACAGTTGGGGATTTCCCTGGTAGTCCAGGCAAGAATCTGCCTAGCACTGCAGGGGACAGAGATTCGATCCTGGTTGGGGAACTAGGATCCCACATGGTGTGGAGCAACTACGCCTGTGTGCCAGAGCTACTGAGCCCGCAGGCAGCGCCTAGAGTCTGTGTGCCTCAATGCAAGATCCTGTGTGATGCAATGAAGACCCGATACAGCCAAACAAATAAAATTAAATATTAAAAAAGAATACGCTTGGAATTTCAAAACTATTATAAAACCACGGTGATTAAACAGTGTGATACTGACATAAGACAAGACATGTAAATCAATGGAACGGTATTGAGAATTCAGAAACAAATCCATTATAGTCAAGTTATTTTTGACAAGGTTGCCAAGATTATTCAATAAAAAGAGCAGTCTTCAACAAATGGTGCTGGGACAACTGGACAGCAAACACATAAAAGAATCAGGTTGGATCCTTACTTCATACCGTGTATAAAAATAACCTGAAATGGATCAAAAATAATCGTAAGGGCTAAATCTCATAATGGTTTCTTAGATAGGCACCAATAACAAAAAAGATAAACTGAACTTTATCCAACTTAAAAATTTATGTACATCAAAGAACACCATAAAGAAAGTAAAAAAACCAGCAGGAGAAATTTCTCCTTATAAGGATCTAGTATCCAGAATAAAGAACTCTTAAAATTCAACAAGAAAAATAAAACCCAACAACAAAAAGGCAAATAGCTGAATTTTTAAAAGGGCAAAGGGCGTGAGTGGACTTTTCCTCAAAGATGTACAGACAGCCAACAGAGATGTGACAAGGGGCTGAAGGTCATCGGCCACGAGGTGCGTGTAAGTGAGACCCAACGAGGCTTCACGTCACACTCAGTAGGATGGCTAAAAAAGTGTTAGTAAGGATACGGGGAAACACAAACCCTCATATATGTCGCTGGGGAGGTAAAACGGCGCAGCTGCTGTGGAAGGCACTTTGGCAGTTCCTCCAAAGGTTAAACACAGAATTCCCACGGGACGCAGAAATCCCACTCCTAGACACACACCTCGAGAACCGGAGCAGATGTTCAAACAGAGCTACACCAGTGTTCAGGGCAATGTTCTTCACAATAGCCCCGAAGTGGAGACAACCCGAACGTCCGCCCACTGATGAGCAGGGGGCAGAGTCTGGCCTCAGCCACACGATGGAGGGCCTTGAGCAACAGAGACGAAGGAGGCGCTGACACCGATACGGCACGGATGAGCCTCGAGAACAGGATGGTCGGCGCAAGAAGCCGATCGCGAAGGCCACGTGTTGCGTGACTCCTCTTACAGAAACATCCAGAAGAGGGAAATCCACACGAAGAGAGGCACATGCGTGCTTGTCAGGGGCTGGGGGGCAGGAGGACTTCACCGGGCACAGGGCATCCTTCTGGGACGACGAAGCTGTCCCGGTAACATGTAGTGACAGAGATTACACACCGCTGTGAACGGGCCAGATGTCACAGATGGTGAGTCTTACATACGTGTATTTTACCACAATTAAAAAAAAATAAAAAGCAGACAGGGCTCAGTTGTAACCATGTGCTACCGTTATGCAGAAAGTCGCCAACTGGGGGAGACTGGGCAAAGGTGCGCAGGGTCTCTGGCTTCTTACAGAGCCTGTGAGTCTGCAGTCGCTGCAATAAACACTTCAATGAGGAAAAGCAACAGGCAGCCTTGAATCTTGGTTTATTCATATTCAAAACCACAAAAATGAAAAAAGAGAAAAGAAGGATGCTGTTTTATAAAATGGGGTAAATAAGGAATTTAAGATTTAAAAATCTTTTGGAAATGCTAAAAACACACACACAAAAAACAACAACAAAAAAAACATGTATCTTGGTGTGCTTCCAAAGGCTGGGACAGACTGCGTGTGTGTGTGTGCGTGTGTGTGGGTGTGCGCCTGCTCCTTAGTTTTAAGTCCCCTTTAAAGAGCAGCTGCAGGGCGGGTGATGGGGAGGGGCCACACCTGCTTTCTGGAAGCACCCAGATTACAGCCACCAACACGCTCTGATGTTTACAAATCAAAGGGGCTGCTCAGGCCCATCAGCACCTCAAGCTGCTGTCCCATGTTCTCAAAAGATAAACACTCGTCACTAATCTTTACCAACAAGTAACACATTTTATTTGCTCCGAGTCATCAGTGTTACAGGACAAGCCATTACTCTTTCCTAGAATTTATTTTATACACTGAGATCCTGACTAGACACAATGTTAAGGGGTGTCTGAGGTTAAGGGGTGAAGTTCTCAGCGAAAGACTGTTCCCAAACCAGGACTCCAAAGGCCCTGCCGCCTTGGGCCCCGGCTTGGGGCCCGGGGTGACTGCTCTCAGCTGAGGGGATCCATAGTAATTCCCAAGTGCAGAGAAAGTACTTCTGAGCCTCGATAACATGTACTAGAAGCGTGACGGGTTCTGTGTTCCCTGGCATCCAGTTACATACAGTACTTGTCAACGTGACTCCGAGCTTCTCATTTAGTAGATGTCCCAAGAATTTGGACGATTGCTAAGGTAGCTGTAAGACCACACATTCTGAAGATATACAGACAGCCAAAAAGCAAGTGAAAAGATACCCAACACCACTAATTATGAGAGAAATGCAAATCAAAACTACTGTGAGGTACCATGTCATACCTGTCAGAATGGCTATCATCAAAAAACCTACAAACAATAAATGCTGGAAGAGTGTGGAGAGAAAGGAACCCTCCCACACTGTTAGTGGGAATGTAAATTGGTGTAGGCACCGTGGAGAACAGTGTGGAGGTTCCTTAAAAAAAACACTAAAACTGGAGCTACAATATGACCCAGCAATCCCACTCCTAGGCATATACCTGGAGAAAACCATAATTCAGAAGGATGCGTGCACGCCAAAGTTCACTGCGGCGCTGTTTCCGACAGCCAGGACAGACGCAACCCAGCTGTCCACCGACGAAGGAATGGATCAAGAAAATGCGCTCCATGTACACAATGGGATATTACTCAGCCATAAAAAAGGACAAAATAATGCCTTCTGTAGCAATGTGAATGGACCTAGAGTGAGTGAAGGGAGTCAGACAGAGAAAGACAAATTTCCTATTGTACTGCTGATGCGTGGGACCTAAAAAAGGGGGTACAGATGAACTTAGTTACAAAACAGAAGTATGGCCACAGATGCAGGAAACAAATTTACAGTTGCCAAGGGCGTAGGTAGGGAGGGATATATGGGAAACTGGGATTGACCCACACACACTGCTATATATAAAATAGGTAACTAATAAGAATTTCCTGCTGTTGAGCACAAGAACTCAGCTCGATGCTCTGTAATGGCCTATTTGGGAAAAGAATCTAAAAAAACACAAAAGTGCATATATGTGTAACTGATTCACTTTGCTGTACAGCTGAAGCTAACACAACACTGTAATAAATCAGCTACACTCCAATGAGAGTTTAAAAACAAAAACAGACCACGCCCTCACAGGGGAAATGGTGACTAAAGACAACGCAGAGGGCGCCGACGGCCCTGGTCGCCTGGCTCTCCGCTGGTGGCACCGAGGCAGAGAGAGGGCTCACCCACAGGTCCCCCACCCTTCGCTCTGCCGTCTTCATCAGCGCTGGCTTTCTACCCTGTTTCACGAGACTGCCAGCTCGGGGCCTGGTGGTGCGGCCTGACGGCCTCGGGGGCCTCCGAGCCGGCCTCCAGCCCACGCGGCTGTGCGACTGGCTGGCACCACAGGCTGAGGCCCCTGCCATCTGCAGGTCACCCCTGCCCCTGTGCGCTCCTCGAGCAGCAGCACCTTCCGGCCCCACGGCTGGCCAGGCCCTGTGGCTCTGGTGCCAAGCAAACAGGCCGCATGAAGGAGCCGCTGCCCCCTCCACCAGCGCAAGGGGACCCGTCCAGGCCCACCCCAGGCTCACTCCCCTCAAGGCTGGGTGGACTCAACGCATCATGCTTTTTCATTTTCACAGCCCTCAGAGCTCCACATATGGCTGGTGGCACAGAGCCTCTGCTCAAGAATCCCGCACGTAACTGGCGTCTGAGGCACAGAAGGCTCGGAACCCCCGGGAGGAGGGTGAGTCAGCACCTCCTCTCTAGAACACTCTGGCTGGTCTGAGCCAAGGGCTTGCCAAAACCAGTTTGGGGCTGGAAGGGCCCTAGGAGACCGGTTAAGCCCAACTCCCTTACGTACTGGGTGAGAAAATGGACAAAAACTCAGGCTGAGAAGTGAGGGTCCTGCCCATGGCCCGAGCTGAGGCTAGAAATGAGATGTCCAGGGCTCAGACCAGAGGGCTCCAAACTTCCGGCAGACGGGCCTTTTTCCCAAGGAATGAACACACACGTGTGCATACACACGCTTCCCTCGGCCAGAATGTGAGTGCGCGTGCGCGCTTCGCCGCTTCAGTCGTATCCGACTCTTCACCACCCCATGGGCTGTAGCACCAGCTCCTCCGTCCATGGGACTCTCCAGGCAAGAATACTGGAGCGGGTGGCCATGCCCGCCTTCGGGGGGTCTTCCTGACCCAGGGAGCGACCCTGTGTCTCTTACATCTCCTGCACTGGCAGGTGGGTTCTTTACCACTAGCGCCACCTGGGAAGCCCAGGAATGTGAATAAATCCAAGCGTAAAGAAAAAAGTCAAAAATTCTGCAGCCAGAGTTAAGTGCTTACCTAGACAAATCACTCCAGTAAGGGCTTCATGTGACCTGGATAAAGTTCACACGAAGGAACATTTCGGGGACACCGAAGTGAACCGGGGAGCTTGCTGGGCACGCAGACCCCACTGAGAAAGACACTTCTGAAGAGAAACCTGACCCCGCACGGCGGCCAGTCATGCTTTCCTTCCCCTGCACGCTCCCCCAACCTCAGTCCGAATGAACCTCGAGCCCACCTAACATCTGGGAGATGTGGTAGACCCTGCCTTTCCTGAGGATGCAGGGTCTGGATTGAGCACCGCAAGGCAGCGGCGGGAAGCCCCAGCCGCCAAGCCTCTGGCACATTCAGCCCCTGGGCACGTGGCCCCAGGCTGCCGCGCTTCCTGAGTTCTGTCTGGTCACTTCAGTTCTTCCGTCGCTTCCCTGGAGCGGATCCCGTGCCGCCTCTCGTCTACTCATTTCACAGGAGCCTGAACAGTGGACACTGGGGTGAACAGCCCGTATCTACATACAGGGCCAGTGGGCTCTCAGCGTGCTGCCTGGGGCAGACCCGCCCTCCCCTCCTGGGCTCTGTGTCCTCAGCTGGCAGAGGGCAGATGGCCCGCGGGGCTCCCCTGTTAGGTGCTCGTGCTCCGGGGCTGGGGCATGGTGGTTCCGGCTGCCCTGGGGCCTGCGGGGCAGCCTGGGGGTGTCTTCCACCCGAGGCCTGCAGACCCCGCTCGGCATGCTGCCTTCGCCCCCAGGGCAGTTGTGTGGGAGCCACTCTGCTGTCAGTGTTAAAAGAGTCTGGCTGAAGTCCAGGATTTTCTCTGGAGGGTGAGCCGTGCTGCTGGAACTGCTGACCCAGTTGGGCGAGGCCACCAGACTCAGGCTCTGGACTGGAGCAAAGTTTCCGGCTTCTTTCTTCCTCTTGCTGCTGACGGCAAAGCCAGAGGGTGACGGGTGACTCCTGTCCCGGCACGACCTCGGAATCCAGTAAGACACAGCAGCTGCCAGCTGCTGGGGGATGTGCCAAGGAAAACACTCAGAAACAGGTTTCCTGGGCAGAGGTCACTTTCTGTGTCTCTTGAGCCGGGCTGGCGGGGGCGACCGTGCTGGGGAGCGGACTGCAGGCCGCGTGCCGGGTCAGCGAGGGCGCCGGCGCTGCTGTGCTCGGAGTCCGTGGAGACTTGACCCCGGGGCGCTGGCCCAGGTGCTCCAAGGGCTTCTCACAGTCAGCAGCGGAGCTGAGTGCCCAGTGCTGGGGGCCTGCTCGCCGGGAGAAGGCCGGGAGAGCCCCCTGGGGGGCACTCGCACACACCTGTAGGCTGGGACAGGGCCCCTAGGCATTTGTTTCAGCCTCTGGGTCGACAAGTTGAGAGGTGGTGAGGGGACGGCTGGAAGGCCGGGGGGTCTGGCCGGGAGTCACAGCCCCCCAGTGAGAGGAGAGAGGGCAGGGCCAACCCCCGCCCCCCGCCCAGGGAGGACGGGGTCTGAGGAGATAGAAGCTCAAAACAGCAGGTGTTCAAATGGAGCCACGGCGGGGTGGGGTGGGATATAAAGGCAGTTGTCAAAAAGTGTTTTTCCTCAAAATGGAGCTGTGCTGGCCAACGGCGTGAGCCTCCATTTGTGGAGGTCTTATCCCCGCCCTCGCAGGCAGCACCACCGAGGGCATCAGACGACCACGTGTGTGACACGGGCCCCTGACACCTTGACCCTGCCCAGGGGTGCTCAGGAGAGCCGGAGAAGGGGCGCAGGAGGGGCGCGTCCTCGGAGGGGCCCCGACTCGGCCAGTGGGGGGCTCTCCAGGGCATGCGACGCCCTGGTGTTTAGTGCGGGGCGTGGGTGCCAGCTGCCGAAGACGCCCAGAGCCTCCCGGGCAGTGATCCCCCTGTCCTCCCCTCTCACAGGAGTGTGGGGAGCCCAGGGGTGACGACGTGAGCAGAGCTTGGCCACACCGCGCACGGGGCTGGGAGGCAGTGGACGAGCACGACAGGGCTCAGGAGCCGAGCGAAGCCCCTCTCCCCCCAGCAAACCACACGGCCTGACCACCACGG
Source organism: Ovis aries (assembly GCF_016772045.2). Taxonomy (NCBI): domain Eukaryota; kingdom Metazoa; phylum Chordata; class Mammalia; order Artiodactyla; family Bovidae; genus Ovis; species Ovis aries. Next base: position 64,867,830 of record NC_056071.1, on the reverse strand, counting down.
AGAGACCACTGTCAGCAAGCCTCACGCACGCTCACCCCCCACCCACCCAGTGCACAAGACCACCACTGTCTAAGGAAAGCTCTGTGTGGAGAGGCCACAGGAGAGACAGGAAGCACCTCGGGGACATGGGGTCTCAGCCCGGGAGGAAACTTCAAAACAGCCTTGGAGGGCCTCCCTGGTGGCACAGTGGATCAGAGTCCACCTGTCAATGCAGGGGACACGGGTTCAATTCCTGGTCTTGGAAGATCCCATGTGCTGTGGAACCACTAAGCCCAGGAGCCGCGAGTACGGAGCCCACACTCGAGGGCTCCGTACTCTGCAACAAGAGAAGCCCCCGAAATCAGAAGCCTGTGCGCCACGACTACAGGGTAGCCCCCACTCACCCCAACGAGAGAAAGCCCTAGGACAGCAATAAAGGTCTGTGCTGTGCTCAGTCACTTCAGTCCTGTCTGACTCTGTGAGTCCCCACAGACTGTAGCCCGCCAGGCTCCTCTGTCCATGGGGTTCTCCAGGCAAGAATACTGGAGTGGGCTGCCATGTCCTCCTCCAGGGAATCTTATCTCTTATCTGCATTGGCAGGTGGGTTCTTTACCAGTGGCACCACCTGGAAAGCCCCAACAAAGACCTGCTGCTGCTGCTGAGTCACTTCAGTCGTGTCTGACTCTGTGCGACCCCACAGACGGCAGCCTACTAGGCTCCCCCGTCCCTGGGATTCTCCAGGCAAGAACACTGGAGCGGGTTGCCATTTCCTTCTCCAATGCATGAAAGTGAAAAGCAAAAGTGAAGTCGCTCAGTCGTGCCCGACTCTTAGCGACCCCATGGACTGCAGCCTACCAGGCTCCTCCATCCATTGGATTTTCCAGGCAAGAGTGCTAGAGTAGGGTGCCATTGCCTTCTCCGCAATCAAGACCCAGCAAAATCAAAGAAAGGAAAAAACATCCTTGAGGGCAAGAGAAGACTCAACAACTGTGAAACAGCAACAGGAGTGTCCAGAAATTAAAATATAATCACGGAGGGAATTTTCCGGTGGCCCAGGGGTTAAGAGTCAGTGCTTTCACTGCCAAGGGCCTGGTTTAACCCCTCGTTGGGGAACTAAGATCCCACAAGTCACACAGAGTGTGGAGGAAAAAAGTATATACAAACATATTTTAACATTTACATACGTATATTATATACATACATATTTTAACAGGCATAATGCCTGGAGTCCGCCGCAAACTCCCCAGGCCGACAGGCGAGTTCCCTGGAGCCTGAGCCAGAGGCCCTCGCCAGGCTCCTCGGGCAGCTGATGCTCCTCCTGTGTCCTCCCCTGTGGAGAGGCTCACAGGGCAAGGCTTGGGACTCAGCGCCGAGAAGAACAAGAAACTGATGTCTCAACAGGCTCAGACAGCACCCCGTAGAGGGACTGCAGGATGAAGAAGACGGGATAAAAGTGTAAGAGAAAGAAAACAGGAGAGAAAAGGTAAGAGAAGCAGCGCCCTGGCGCAACAGCAAGAGGCCCAGGAAGAGCATCTGCAGGGTGGGGGAATGGGGTTGGGGGGGGTCGGGCAGAGGCCTGGAGGAGATGCCAGCACAAGCCAGCATGAGCACCGGACATACCCCAGAACAAAGGCCATGAGCGCCAGGCTGGAAGGCTTCCTGGCACAAAGACTAAAACAGACTCTCCCCCAGGCACATACCACTCTCGGCTCCCAGGACACAGGGAACAAGGAGATCGTACAAACCTCCTGGGAGAAAACGCAGGTCAGATAGCAAGGATCAAGTATCAGAATGGCTTCAGACATCTCGACAGGAATACTGGACGCCAGGAGATGATGGAAGAAAACCTACAGATTCTAAAGGAAAATGATTTCCAACCTAGATTGCTCAACTCAAGACAAGGTCAAGGACAAACGTGAGCAAAGACTTTCAGACATGTAATGTCTCCAAAAGTTACCTCCACAAACCCTTCTCAGGAACTGACCAGAGGAGAAACTCCACCACAGCAGTGACAGGCAGAGGAAGACACAGGATCCAGGAGAGAAGAGATTCCCACACACCAGCAAGACAAAGGGTGACCCCAGGAGGACAGAGCAGCAGGCCAGACTGCAGCTGGCCAGCGTGTCCAGGGAGAAAACTCCAAGAAGGGGATGGAACCGATGTGTCTGGGCGTATGGAGGGGAAATGGACTCAGCTGGCGGGGAGACGTTGAGGCTGAATACGTAAACCATATAGAAAACCAGATGGATAAATAAGACAATGCTCAAGCCCAAGAAAAACAGAGTCACGCAGATAAGACAGTGAGGCGCAGCTCTCTGCCAGCTCAGCTCTGAAGGGTGTGTGCCCCATCGCACCACCGCAGCGCTGGGAGGAGGTAGGTGGGAGGCAGGGTGGACGGCTAGGGGGAGGGGCAGCTCCTACTTCCAGCAGGAGTCAAATGAAGACCCCCAAAGCTAGAAGGATGGAGACACACAGATTCCTACCAAGCTACTTAGGGAGACAAAGCTAAGAGGCAGTTGTTCTCGAGTGGGGACCATGGAGGGGACATGAGGCACCTGTGGCCCACTGGGTAGACCCAGCCGACTGGTGAGCTGTCCTTGCCGGTGCGCCCGCAGCACTGCCCCCTGTGGCTGAGGAAAGGCCGCCCGCCACACCCTCCCGCGCGCCTGTCCCAGGCACCTGCGGACAGACAGCTGGGGTGGCGTCCCACGGTTTGTACACACACACCGCGCTGCCTGGGTGAGCCCTGGCAGGTCAGCCACAGAGCTGGCAGGGGCACACGGGGGCGGCCGGCCTCGTCACCGGGAGAAGCCTGGGCCCCAGCACAGACGGGCTTATGTGCCCAGACATTTGGGGTCTGGGTCGCCACGCCCCTCCCCCCAGTGCAGTGATCTCACAGATGTGCATTCCAGATCCAGGGGACCGGGCTGAAGAGTCTGGCGGCTCCGCAGGACGTCCTCACCCAGAGCCATTGTACCGGCCACCCAGGATGCTGGCTGCCCCTGGAGTCCACTGAGGACTCTCCAGGCCAACAGTCAAGTTCCCTGGAACCTAGGCCCTGGCCAGGCTCCTGGGGAGCCCCATGTTTCTCCTGCGTCCTCCTCTGCAGAGCACCTCGCTGGGCAAGATTCAGGACTCAGCGCTGAGAAGAACAAAAAACTGATGTCTCAACAGGCTCGGACAGTGCCCAGCTACAAACTGTCCCTAGCAACAAACCACCCTACCCAACACACCACGAAGCAGCGCCTTTCCCTGCTCAGAAACACTGGCCAGACCAATTTCTTGCTGCTGACCAGAATGCACCCTGGCTCTGCGAGTTCAAGGCCGATTTTATCCACAGAAGCCACAGCTGGCAACCCTCAGTGACCTGGGTTTCCTTCCTGGCTGGGACCCTGGCCTATCCCCGCTCTGCCTGTGGTCTCTTATCACTTCCCTCCCTCCGAGGCGGCCTCCCTCCTCACTGCCCCCCCAGCACAGCTCAGTGCACCGTTCTGCATCCATTTAAACATTTTCACTGTTTGATACAAGTTTTTTTTTTTTTTTTGGCTGTGCCCCACTGGCAGGCGGATTCTTAACCACTGAGCCACAAGGGAAGCCCTTCTCTTTCTCTTATTAAAAACCAGGGGGACTTCTCTGGCGGTCCATGGCTAAGACTTTGCAAGGGGCCAGGGTTCCATCCCTGGTCAGGGAGCTAGATCCCACATGCAGCAACTAAGAGAGGGCCACAACTAAAGATCCCACATGCTGCAGTGGAGATCAGAGATCCCATGTGCTGCAGTGAAGACCCCGTGCAGACGAATAAACGAATAGATGAATGAATAAACAAAGAAATAAAATATTGAAAAACCAGGGACTGTCAGATGCGACTGTGTCCCAAGCCTGGCATGCGGAGCTCCCAGCTCCCCATCCCAGGACGCTGTGCGGTGTTCCTGTGTGATGTCGCTCACTGGGCTGTGTGGAGGGATTTAGCCCACGGTGCCACAGATGCAGTGAGAGGAATCTGGTTTAATTACCCCAAGGCCTTGTACTTTGATGTTACGAGGGAACATGAGTCTTCAGAATACCCCAAGACTCTCGGAAGAAGCACTGCAGAGGTGCACGTTGAGCTTGTAGCTACAGAACTGGTTCCTGTGGGGAAAACCAGGACCTGGTTTTTCCAGGTCCTGGGAAAGCGTTGGACCTGCAGCGCTTGGCTTTGGGGTGTGGGTGCCACCTCCTTCTGCCATCTCGTCCCCGCCTGAGTGACCTCCGCCAGCCATGCGGGGGGCTGGTGGTGGTGGAGCTGCATCCAGGGATGCCCACGCGCCCTGGCTGGTAGTAGAGAGGGTGAGGACCGCTTTCCCTGTGAGGTCCCAGCCGGGCAGGGTCCCCTCTCACTCTAACACCTCTCTGAAGCAAGCCTTACTGCCCAGAGCTGTGAACTTCTCTGAGATCTGGTTGTGTAAAGTAGCATCAACTTACGTCCCCACCGACACCACCTGTGAGCGTGACATTCTCATGGGATTACCTGTTACCACGCTTGTGTGTTTGTTTTTTTTTAGTTGTTGTTCATTTAGCTAAAAATACCTACAGTAGTTGAATTTAAAATAAGTTTTCACCATTTGCCAGTCACACGAGTCTTGATTTTGCTGGTCTCTCTCTTTTCCAGACAAAGCTGTAATCCACGCCAAGTGAATGACCCCGGAGGCCGGCTGGAGCCACCCACCTTGGGAGGCCTGGACACCGGGCATGTCGAGGAGGAGCAGGGACTGTCCAGAGGTGAGGCGGGGAGCACAGGAGGGCAGGGAAGCCCCTCTGAAGGCAGTGGTGGGCAGTGCAGGCGGCAGGGCTCACGGTGCCCACGGTGCCCACGGTGCTGTGAAGTCACACCGTCAGCCGTGCTGCTTTAGAGGCACCGCTAGTGCGGACAGAAAACGCTCCCACCAAAGCAGCAAGCTCCGAAGAAACGATGCGAAACACAACTATAAATATTTTTTCCAAATCCTTCCAAATGTTAGCAAGTCTGCAAACTGAGTCATTTGTTTTGAGTACTTGGTTAAAACTTCACCCCAGAGCTACTGCAGGAGGGAGGTGCTCCCAGAGGAGAGCGCAGGACGCAGAGACAGGGAAACTGCTGCTGGTCCCGGAGGCGCCTGTGGCCTCGCCGCTCTGTGCCCTGCGAGGCCTGCTGTGGCCTCCACAGACTAGCTGCACACACATCCTACCTGGAGACCAGGACGCTCATGCCCAGCAGTAAATAAAACAGAGCAGAAAGAGGTCGATTATGACCAAAACACGGAAACACCATCCACATTCTGATACCTGCATTCAACCAAACCATCCCGACTTTCTAAACCATTTCACAAGGCCTCGTACCACATCCCCACTCTGCCACTGGACTAGTCTTCTCAGGAACTTCTGCAACTTGAAGGTTAATCTGAAATTCAATTTAAAGGCAGGCTTTGTCCTAAAGGCCCGCCGGGGGGCTGCCGGCCAAGCCTGTGGCACGCGGCCTGGACTTGGCGCTCCACTGCGGCTCCTGAAGTCAGTAGGCGGCCCAGGCCTTGATCCTCAGCAGAGCGTGGAAGAGCGCAGCAAAAGGCCTGGGCAAGCGTTAAGCCTGGTTTTCCCCACAGGAACCAGTTCTGTAGCTATAAGCTCAACGTGCACCTCTGCAGCACACTGGAAGCTACTGAATAAGAGAATGTGGTCCATTCAACAGAAGTGCCTGAAACAGTTAATGTTGAACAGCCCACTGAGCAGTCACTACTTTACTCAGAGCACAGCTTTGAGGCCCTTTCATTTGAATTTGTTCTATTTTGGCATTTTCTTGGGCAAAGCTTTGATCAACCCACAGTCAAAATTAGTTAAAGTGAAAGTCGCTAAGTTGTGTCTGACTCTCTGCGACCCCACGGACTATACAGTTCACGGAATTCTCTGGGCCAGAACACTGCAGTGGGTAGCCTTTCCTTTCTCCAGGGGATTTTCCCAACCCAGGGATCGAACCCAGGTCTCCCACCTTGCAGGCAGATTCTTTACCAACTGAGCCAAAAGGAAAGCCCAAGAATAGTGGCGTGGGTAGCCTATCCCTTCTCCAGCGGATTGTCCCAACCCAGGTATCGAACCGGGATCTCCTGCGTTGCAGGCAGATTCTTTACCCACTAAGCTACCACGGAAGCCCACAGTCAATATAGCACTCCAAGTAAAGCTTACATTCCCCCAATTTTAGCTTTGCTCCCTAGAGGTTCTTCCAGAATCTAGATGCTGAAAGAAGAGGAGCTTATGGTTTCATGTCATTCTCGATGACACCAAAAGTATGAGCAACTGAAGGAAAATGGAGGTAAGATGGCCTTCATCAAAATTAAGCAATTCTGTGTGCCTTAAAAGACACCATAAAGAAAGTGAAGCAACAATCCAGAGAGTGGGAGAAAACCTTTGTAAATCATAATTCTCATAAGGGTCTGGGACAGGACTGAGCAAGTGGGTATGCACACGTGAGACGCACACATCCAGAATATATGAAAAAGCCTTACAGCTCAGTAGTAAAAAGACAAATAACCCAATTAAAAAATGAGCAAAGTACCTGAATATGTTAGTTCCCCAAATAAGATACATAAATGATGAATAAGCACACAAGATGCTCACGGCCCTTCAGGAAACACAAATCAAAACAGCGAGGACATGGGACTGCAGTGGCCAGCACGGTGGCCACGGTCAACGCTGCACCGCAGGCCCGTAAGGCCGAGAGGCCCGAAGCCCGCAGCGCAAGAGAGGACTGCACCGCGACAGGCGCACTAGACTTGCTGCGCGATCACTTTGCAATATATGCATGACCATCAAATCATACACTGCCTGTGAGACTAATGCAGTGCTGCACATCAGTTACATCTAAATTAAAAAGAAACTCAATTGAATTATAACAAAAACTGCCAATTTGAATCAGATCAGCTTTCCTTTCTGTATCAGTTCAGTTCAGTTGCTCAGTCGTGTCCGACTCTTTGCGACCCCATGAATCGCAGCATGCCAGGCCTCCCTGTCCATCACCAACCCCCGGAGTTCACCCAGACTCACGTGCATCGAGTCTGTGATGCCACCCAGCCATCTCATCCTCTGTCGTCCCCTTCTCCTCCTGCCCCCAATCCCTCCCAGCATCAGGGTCTTTTCCAGTGAGTCAACTCTTCGCATGAGGTGGCCAAGTACTGGAGTTTTAGCTTTAGCATCATTCCCTCCAAAGAAATCCCAGGGCTGATCTCCTTCAGAATGGACTGGTTGGATCTCCTTGCAGTCCAAGGGACTCTCAAGAGTCTTCTCCAACATCACAGTTCAAACGCATCAATTCTTTGGCGCTCAGCCTTCTTCACAGTCCAACTCTCACATCCATACATGACCACAGGAAAAACCATAGCCTTGACTAGACGGACCTTAGTTGGCAAAGTAACATCTCTGCTTTTGAATATGCTATCTAGGTTGGTCATAACTTTCCTTCTAAGGAGTAAGCGTCTTTTAATTTCATGGCTAGAGTCACCATCTACAGTGATTTTGGAGCCCCCAAAAATAAAGTCTGACATGTTTCCACTGTTTCCCCATCTATTTCCCATGAAGTAATGGGACCGGATGCCACGATCTTCATTTTCTGAATGTTGAGCTTTCAGCCAACTTTTTCACTCTTATAGGACTGTTCTAATACAAATCAGAACATTCAGTAACCCCCATAATATAAAAATTAGCTTTTCCTGTTTCAATGAACTTTTTACCCTGTTTTTTAAAGAAAACCACCATGAAATATTGTTTTATAACCACTAAGACAGGCTTTTTAAACTGGGCCAAAAAAAAGTTTTTAATTAAGGGTATAGAGAAATCAGAACCCTCATACATTGCTGGTAGAATGTAAAATGGTACAGCCAGTGTGGAAAACAGTCTGGCAGTTCCTGAGAAAATTAAACATACAATCACCATATGACCCCACAATTCCACGTAAAGTTATAGACCCAACAGAACTGAAAACAGAAGTCCGTATAATTTTCTACAAGAACGTTCACAGCAGCATTATCCACAGCAGCCAGAAAGTGGGAACCCAAACATCCATCAGCTGACGAATGGGTAAACAAAACATGGCAAATCCACACAATGGAATCCTGAGGGAAAGTCGCTCAGTTGTGTCCAACATGAACTCTACAGTCCATGGAATGCTCCAGACCGGAATACTGGAGTGGGTAGCCTTTCCCTTCTCTAGGGGATCTTCCCAACCCAGGCATTGAACCCAGGTCTCCCTCTCTGCAGGCGGTTTCTTTACCAGCTGAGCCACCAGGAAGCCCTGGTAGAAAGGAATGGAATGGAATACTATTCAGTCATTAAAGGAATGAGGTACTGACTCGTGCTACAGTGTGGATGAACCCTGAAAAGATGACACTAAGGGAAAGATGGCAGATAAAAACGCCACCAATGACAAGATCCCATTTACATGAAATAGGAAAATCCAGACCAGGCAAGTGCATAGAAACGCAAAGGAGACGGGTGGCTGCCCAGGCTGCGGGGTGAGGGTTCTGAGAGGAAAGGGGAGAGGTTACCGGTGGGCCAGGGGTTTCTTTCCAGGTGAGAAAGTTCTAGATTGGAGAGCAGGGATGGTTGCAGAGCTTTGCAAATATACTAAAGAGCTCTGAGTTGTATACCGCAAAGGGTGAGTTATAACCTTTAAGATACAGCTGGTAAGGCGGCAATGACTACCAAAGGAGCCAGACAACAAGAGGGAGCCGGCTAGTCTAAGGAGGGTCGAGAACAGTAGAGAAGCCCTCGCCACCCATCAGCAGAGTGCCATATGGCCGGCCGGCCACACCTCCTCCCCTGTGCTGTGTGGACTGCACAGGGCAGCTGTCAGCCAGCTCTGTGTGCAGAGGAATGTGGGGCTGGTGTGCACACGGCACCGTCAAACTCAGACACGATTCCACTCACTCTTGCCATGACCCTGTGAAAGGAAGATCCGTGTGGAGCCTCCCTGTGGCCGTGGCCACTGGCCTGGAAGAACTTGGCATGGGCCTCTGACTGCAGAGGCTCCCAGCACGCGTTCCAGGTCTCCTGGGCAGGATAGGCGGTCCTCAGCCATACACCCTGACCTCTGTTGCCGCATCCCTAGGGGTTTAAGGTGCCCAAATGCAGACGGCCAGCAGCACCGGCTCCCGCCTGGCACTGGGCTCCTCACCTCTGTTGACATGTCTGTTCAGCCAGCCACTCCCGCTGCCCCTGTGCGTGAGGCTTCAGTTTTTTTTCCCAACAAAGTCACAAACGGGGACTAGAAAGCACTGGAGTAAATAACTCATTAAAGCACAACCTTCCGTGCAAAAGTTTTAATAGAAGTACACTTAGCATAGTCACCAGGGCCACTAGCTATTTAAGGGTAACTAAAGAGTGTACGAAAATCAGACTTCAGCTTTTGAGTTGAGTGGCAGAGCAGTCAAACGAAAAACATTCAGGATACATGGTAAACTAAAATATGGCAGGCGCTGGGGATGGGATGGATGCACAAGGAAACTATTTTCTGGGGACTCCCCTGGGCGCCCAGTGGCTAAGAATCCCCCTTGCAAGGCAGGGGACGTGTGTTCAATCCGTGGTTGGGGAACTAAGATCCCACATGCCTCAGAGCAGCTAAGTATGTGCACCACAACTTGAGAGTCTGTGCCACAGAGAGAGACCTCACACGATGCACAACTTAAGACCTGATGCAGCAAGTGAAATATTTTTAAAAGGAAAAACAATTTCTTCAACGAAATAGAAAAGGCACTCACAAAATAATAATAGGCTCTCTCATCACAAGATCTTTATGGGACTTTTACTCTCTTCCCTTTGGATATTACTTGCTTAAAAAAAAAATGCTCATTTTTAAAAGGAAACAAAACATTTTTGAGAAAGAAAAAGCAGCCCTGGCTCAGATAATCATGAACCTGTTCAGCTCTAAACTCCACAAATACCAGATTCCGAGTTGGAATGCCAGGGGAATGAGCGTGTGCAGACCCCGGGCACACTCAGCCCCCGGAGCCCGGAAACGTGCCTCCGCCCTGTTTGCTGGGAGGCCCTCGCCGGCAGGTGTGGCCTCTCCCCAGCTCAACACCTCACCGGCCAACTGGGGAGCTGGGATCAGGCAACCTCTGCTTACCTGGACAGGCGGCTCAATCGCTATCCAGGCCGGAAGCATCAGACTGGGGTTCAGTGGCTGGGTGCCAACGCGGAAGTAAACGCCACCCCTGGAGTCGCAGGCCCAGACGTGCTGGTTTCCACAGGCCAGGCTTGTCAGTTTCACAGCTCCTATGAACACAGAGAAGGCACACGTGCTAGCCACTTTCGTGTGATGACTTGCGGCTCACGTAAGCTATGAACTTTGATTTTGTTCTTCAAAGGAAGAAATGACACTGCGTGTGCAGCTGAACTCTATGGCTAGAGAATATCATCGCGCACGAGAGTCCTCAAGGCCTCCGGGTGCCCGGCCACCCGCCTGGTGCCACACTGCAGCCCTGCCACGCCAGAGACAGGGGAGTCAAGACGCCATCAGCACACGCCCTGAGCCACCAAGCACGGGTTAATACTTCAGCACGGGCCTCACAATGAGCTTCATCACATACACAACCGTTAGCAGCAAATCCTGGGTCTGGGGTGAGAGAATTCATTCTTTGCGTAATCTTGATCCTAATCAGAATTCAGTCCAGTTCAGTCGCTCAGTCGTGTCTGACTCTTTGTGACCCCATGGACTGCAGCACGCCAGGCTTCCCTGTCCATCACCAACACCCAGAGTTCACTCAAACTCATGTCCATCGAGTTGGTGATGCCATCCAACCATCTCATCCTCTGTCGTCCCCTTCTCCTCCTGCCCTCAATCTCTCCCAGCATCAGGGTTTTTTCAAATGAGTTAGTTCTTTGCATCAGGTGGCCTAAGTACTAGGAGTTTCAGCTTCAGCATTAATCCTTCCAATTACGATTGACTAATGAAGCCTCCTGGAATCTTCATTTTCCTTTTTACATTTCTCCTTGTTTATTAAACTAACTTTAAGAGGAAAAGAAGTGGGAGGAGCCTTTAAAGAGAAATTATATTTGATTAAGAGTTTATCTGGGAGAAAGAGCAACAGCCAACAGTCACTGAACCTCATAACAACCATACCCGGTTATTATTGCCCCAGCTCACACATGAGGCCATCAGGACATGGACATGAAGAGATCTGCCCAAGATCCCAGAGAGAAGGTGGCTAAGCCAGGAGGCAAAGGTGCACTGGGGTCTGAACCCAGGCCAGGCCAACTCCTCCCTGTTGGCTGCTCTGACCTTGGGCTCCACACATGCTGAGTGCACAGATCTTACAAGGTCAGCCTCATCACTGCTGACAAGTGAATGTACCCAAGTAACCCGTGTCTTACCCCGTCACGGAACATTTTCATCCCCCAGAAAGTTCCCTCAGGCCTCTTCTGGCCAACACCCTCTGCCCTGAGGCAGCCACTGTTGTCAGTCTGGTCTAGATGTCCAGGGGAACAGGACCAAGGCCCGCACTCCCCTGGCCCAGCTTCCTGCACTCAGTGTAATGTTCTGGACGGGACACTCAGCCATTCACCCCTCCTCACTGCTGAGTAATAGTCCGTGCCTGTAACAGCCACAGTTAGTGTCTCCTACTGGCGGACACTTCGGTCACTTCCACACTGTGCTACTAGCAGCAAAGCTGCCATCGTCATTCCTGGAGAAGACTTTTTGGTGAACATGTGTTGTTTTTCCTGAATAACACCTAGGAGTGGGACTCTGGGCTATGACGTTTATATGTTTAACTTCCAAAGAGGCTGCCAGTACCCCATCTTACACACCCACCTGCAGCCCACACCTCACCAGCAACCACTCTGGGTACCTTTTCATGTCGGCCATCCTAGTAGAAGTAAAGTGGCGTCTTGCCATCGTTTTAATTTGCATGTTCCTGATAACAAGTGATGCTGAGAACCTTTTAATGTGCTTATGGGGGGCACTTCCTCTGTGAAGTATCCATCAAGCCTTTTGCCCATTTTCCAGGCTGAACGGTTTGGCTTCTGGTGCCTAAGTTCGAGGATGCGTCACTGACCGTAAAGCAGGAAGAAGGTGGTGTAGCTAGGCTCTCTGGCGGGGGGCTCTCGGCCACCCCACACAGTTGTCACCTGTCAGAGGACAGCCCATGTCATCACCAGATCGTACAGGCACGGATCCTGCAATGGGAAAATCTCACCACATGCATTTAGCTTAGAAATATTAGTCTATTACTACTGGAAAAACTTCCTAAATATGATGATTTCTCTATACCAAAATGAACTGTATTTTAAAAATCTTTTACAGAGTTAAATTAGACATTCCATGGCTCCAACATTACATATTAAAAGATCTGTAGCAATCCAAATAAAGTATTTCCAGCAGTAAATTACAGAAATAGCTGAGAAACAAATTCTCACTTTAAAATGTTAATTTAAAATGATTCTATGTTGGGATCGTCAACCTGCCCTACTAGGAACTGCTCCTGTGAAGAAAGGTCCGTGGTGAGAGAAGCACCCTGGGTCAGCACCTCAAAGTGAGCAGCGAGCTCCACCCCTAGTGAGACACAGAGTTCACATGACAAGGTCAGCGTCTTCCAGAACAAGTGTAAAAGCCTGTGTATAAATGAACTTATTTTGAACGGGAGAGACAGGTCAAAAGAGAAAACATTTAGTTGAGGGCCTTTCTGTGGTGTCCTACCTCCCAGAGGGTCTCCTGGGCTGCCGGGACGCAGGCCTATGGGGTGCAGACAGGTGGCGCCAAACACAGCTCCCAGCACCCCAGGGCTTGTCACAGCCCCTGGAGTTAAGAGCCCCGCCCCCCACAGGTTCTGCACAATGGGCTGTGAGCGGAAGTAGTCTGAGCTGAAGCATAAATGAGCTGGCGAGAGGGCCTTCCCTTCAGTGGTCCCTGCTGCGGTGGCCACAGTGCACAGCAGGGGCGCAGTCACCACCCGCGAGACGACGGGGCAAGAGCCAGCCTCGTGGGAGCAGAGAGCAGCAGGCATGTGTTAAGTCGCGGGTATCTGGGGCTTGTTGACTACAACACTAGACCAGCTAACACAGACACACTGTAATTTTCCTGTTTCCTGTTTTGCTTTTCGCTTCCATGTAAAAAAAAAAGTTTTAATTACTTTATTCAACAGATCAGACATTTTCCCTTAAAGACTACTTTTTAAACATATATTTTAGAACAAAGGTGGCATTTATTTGGTTTTCACTATTTATAAAATTGCTTTTCTGCAGAAATTACAGTATAGTCCTATTTGTTACCTACAGGCATGAACTGACGCTGAATATGTCTTCATTAAGCGCTGTGACCAGATGAATTCAGTTACAGACTGCGTTAGCTCGCTAAACATTCTAGTGCCTGACACAGGCATATTCACGTGTACTGGGACATGAAATGTTATGAGCATCTTAAATATCTGCTAAACGATGCTACTTTTCCCTAAAAACTAGGCTTGTCATAAACCATAATATTTCACGTTCAGTCTCTGTAACTGAGCTCAACAGCTAAACATTTAGCTGAAGAAGTCTCTCAGTCTAAGAAACGCAAACTGAAACCACAATGAGGCACCACCTCACAGCAATCAGAATGGCTGTCACTAACAAGTCTGCAAAAAGTAAACACTTAAACACTGGAGATGGGTGTGGAGAACGGGGCCCTCCTGCACTGTCGGTGGGAACGTCAGCTGGTGCAGCCACTGTGAACAGTATGGAGGTTCCTTAAAAACTAAAAATAGAGGTAACAGGATCTAGCGATCCCACTCCTGGGGATGTATCTGGACAAAACTGTACTTCCAAAAGATACAGGCACCTGTATCTTCACAGCAGCACTATTCGTAACAGCCAAGACATGGAAGCAATCTAAATGTCCATCGATGATGAATGGATAAAGATCTGGGATAGTGCCAGGAAAGCCACTTGCAGCAACATGGATGCAACTAGACATTATTATATTAAATGAAGTCAGAAAGAGAAAGACAAATATATTTTTTGTCTATATATATAATTTATACATGTAATAATTATATACTATAATAATTTCACTTACACATGGAATCTGAAACTTGACACAAATTAACTTATCTATGAAACAGAAACAGAATCAGGGACATAGAGAACTGACTGGTGGTTGCCAAGGGGTTGGTGTTAAGGGAGGGATGGATTCAGAGGTTAGGGTTAGTAGATGCTACGCTATTACATGTAGAATAATAACAAGGTTCTACTATATAGCACAGGGCACAACAGTCAATATTCTATGATGGAATTTTCTAATATTCATAGAATATTCAACATTCTATGATGGATAAACCATGATGGAAAATAATATATATGTGTGTATGTATGTATAACCGAATCACTTTGCTGTACAGCAATAATTAATGCAACATTGTAATATGGGAATAGAATCTAAAAAAGGGTGGATAGATGTATAACTGACTTACTTTGCTATAGTTGTTTGCTAGACTTACTTTGCTAAATTTGTTAGTAGCAACTAACACAACACTGTGGATAAACTATACTCCAATAAAAACTGACTGAAAACCTCACAACACTGTAAATCAACTATACCTGAATTTAAAAAGAGAAAAATAATTCTCTTAATCAAATCCCAAAGCAGCGATTTAGTAATGTGTACAAGGACAGAAAAGAGGGATGCTATATCTTGAAAAAGACAGAGAGAAAAGACAGAAAGCATGTTCATGATTTGATACTTTGCTAAAGTCATTCTGAAAACTGAAATACCTGCTTACACTGTAAGAGGCGGTGACATTCCAGACTTTAAATGACCTGGTGCTGCCCATGGTCAAGGCCGCCATGAGGTAGCCTGGATCACACTGCTAGCGCTGGGAAGATGGGTTTCTGTTTTTTTGTTTTCAGGGTCAGAACATCCGTAAAGAGGCCAGGACTGAAAGGGAGCCAGGTAATAAAGCACATCTCTGAACAGCTCTGATAAGCCAGCATCTCCTACCTCACGCCCTGGGCAAGCGGATGATAACGTGGAGCTGGACTAATGAATTATGGTGAAGACATCTTGTACCTGTTACTAGTTTTATTTGTGATGATCAGCAACAAGGAATCAAAACCCATGTTCCAGAATTACTTAGAAATGGAGTTGCAAAGTGATGGCAGCCTGCCTGACAGTCTAATTTCTGCTGCGGGTGGATATGGCCATGCACGGGGCCCTCCACCTCCAATGGAAGCTCCTCGAAGGTCTGAAAGGAGTGCGTGCTGGGGCAGCGTGGGGACAGGGTGCTGACTGAGGAAGGCAAGAGCAGGGTGGACGCTCTAGACCACAGGGAGAAAGGGGAGCCCGGCACAGGAACAGCAATGGCCAGCACGGGGGACCCCACTGCACCAGGCCCTCAAAAGGCAGCCGGAGCTGGCCAGGCCGCCAGGGTGCGGGTGTCACCGCAAGACTGAAACTTGACTCCAGGGCCTGTGGAGCCATTTAAGGTCAAGCACGGGTGGTGTCCTGAGCCGAGTTTTAGGAGGAGAGCTCAGGCAGCTGCGGCGGGAGTGGGACACCCTGGAGCCGAGAGGCGGTGATGGCCATGCGGGAGTGTGTGCAGGAGTGTGTGCGGGAGTGTGTGCGGGAGTGTGTGCGGGAGGGGCAGAGCTCTGGCCCTGGCAGCGGTGGAGGGAAGCAGAGGATAAGACAGCCCAGGAGACCTTCTGGTGAAGACGGAGAGACACACTGTAGACCACACTGACCAGCAGAGAAGCAGAAACAGCCAGAGAAGTTAATGGAACAGAGAAGTGAAGTCAGGAAAGAGAGTACATTCTGGACCATCAACAAAATGAAAAGGCAACAACATCCTGGAGTGTCAAGTCAAGCAGGCTTCAGGAAGCATTACTATGAACAAAGGGCTTCCCAGGTAGAGCTAGTGGTAAAGAACCCACTTGCCAATGCTGCAGGTCTGAGAGATGTGGGTTCAATTCCTGGCTCGGGACTATCCCTTAGAGAAGGGCATGGCAAGAATACCCACTCCAGTATTCTTGCTTGGAGAATCCCATGGACAGAGGAGCCTGGTGGGCTACAGATTATAGAGTCACAAAGGGTCAGAAACGACTAAAGCGGCTTAGCACTCACACGTGTGTGCACTATGAACAAAGCTGGTGGAGGTGATAGAATTCGAGTTGAACTATTTAAAATCCTAAAAAAGGATGCTGTTAAAAGTGCTGTACTCAATATGTCAGCAAATCTGAAAAACTCAACAGTGGCCACAGGACTGGAAAAGGTCAGTTGCCATTCCAATTCCAAAGAAGAGCAATGCCAAAGAATGTTCAAACTATCATACAATTGCACTCATATCACATACTACCAAGGTTATGCTCAAAATCCTTCAAGTTAAGCTTCAGTGATATGTGAACTGAGAACTTCCAGATGTACAAGCTGTGTTTAGAAAAGAGGAACCAGAGATCAAATTGTCAACACCCACTGGATCATGGAGAAAGCAAAGGAATTCCAGAAAAACATCTACTTCTGCTTCATTGACTACACTAAAGCCTTTGACTGTGTGGATCACAACAAACTGGAAAATTCTTAGAGATGGGAATACCAGACCACCTTACCTGCTTCTTGAGAAACCTGTATGCAAGACAAGAAGCAATGGTTAGAACAGGACATGGAACAATGGACTGGTGCAAAACAGGAAAAGGAATACGTCAAGGCTGTATATTGTTACCCTGCTTGTTTAACTTATACACAGAGTACATCATGAGAAACGCTGGGCTGGATGAAGCACAAGGTGGAATCAAGATTGCCGGGAGAAACATCAATAACCTCAGATATGCAGAATGACACCACCCTTATGGTAGAAAGTGAAGAGGAACTAAAGAGCCTCCTGATAAAGGTAAAAGAGGAGAGAGAAAAAGCTGGCTTAAAACTCAATATTCAAAAAACTAAGATCATGGCAGCTGGTCCCATCACTTCATGGCAAATAGATGGGGAAACAATGGAAACAGTGACAAACTGTATCTTGAGGGGCTCCAATATCTGCAGATGGTGACTGCAGCCATGAAATTAAAAGACACTTGCTCCTTGGAAGAAAAGCTATGACCAACCTAGACAGCATATTAAAAAGCAGAGACATTACTTTGCCAACAAAGGTCTGTCTAGCCAAAGCTATGGTTTTTATAGTAGTCATGTATGGATATGATAGTTGGACTATAAAGAAAGCCGAGCACCAAAGAACTGATGCTTTTGAACTGTGGTGTCGGAGAAGACGCTTGAGAGTCCCTTGGATAGCAAGGAGATCCAACCAGTCCTTCCTAAAGGAAATCAGTCCTGAATATTTGTTGGAAGGACTGATGGTGAAGCTGAAACTCCAATACTTTGGCCAACTGATGCGAAGAACTGACTCATTGGAAAAGACCCTGATGCTGGGAAAGATTGAAAGGAGGAGCTGAAGGGGATGACAGAGGATGAGATGGTTGGATGGCACTGCCAACCTGATGGACATGAGTTTGAGCAAGGTCCTGGAGTTGGTGATGGATAGGGAAGCCTGACGTGTTGCAGTCCACGGGGTTGCAAAGAGTCAGACACGACTGAGCGACTGAACTGACTGAAGGGGAGAAAGACGAAGCAGCGACACACTTTACTTTCTCGGGCTCTAAAATCACCGCGGACGGTGGCTGCAGCCATGAAATTAAAAGACGCTTACTCCTGGGAAGGAGAGCAATCTAATCCTAGACGGCACAATCAAAAGAAGAGAGATCACTCTGCCGACAAAGATTCGCATAGTCATAGTTTTTCTAGTAGTCATGTATGGATGTGAGAGTTGGACCATAAAGAAAGCTGAAGAAGAATTAATGCTTTTGAACTGTGGTGTTGGAGAAGACTCTTGAGAGCCCCTTGGACTGCAAGGAGATCCAACCAGTCAATCCTAAAGGAAATCAAGCCTCAGTGTTCACTGGAAGGACTGATGCAAAAGCTGAAGCTCCGATACTTTGGCCACCTAATGCAAAGAGCTGACTCATTAGAAAAGACCCTAACGCTGGGAAAGATTGAAGGTTAAAGGAGAAGGAGGCAGCAGAGGATGAGATGGTTAGATAGGATTGCTGACTCAATGGGTATGAATTCAAGCAAACTCTGGGAGATAGGGAAGGACAGGGTAGCCTGGTGTGCTGCAGTCTGTGGGGTCACAAAGAGTTGAACACAGCTTAGCGACTGTACAACAATGATAACTAAATGGGAGATGTTTGTAAATGATGTTTGATGAGGAGTTAATATCCAAACTATATAAATTATTCATGTAACTCAAAATCAGATAAACAATCCAATTTAAAAAAGGGGAGAGGGCCTGAATAGACATTTTTCCAAAGAAGACATACAGATGGCCAACAGGCACAAGAAAAGATACTCAACATCAGTAATGATTAGGAAAATGCAAATCAGAGCCACAATAAGGTATCACCCCTCACACCGACGAGAATGGCTCCCATTAAAAAGACAACAGATAACAAATGTTGACAAGAATGTGGAGAAAAGGGGACTCTAGTACACTGTTGGTAGGAATGTAGACTGGTACAGTCACTGTGGAAAACAGTAATACTCCACAAAAAATTAGAAAGAGAACTATCATATGGTCCAGCAACTCCACTCCTGGGTATTCATCTGAAATAAAGAAATGAAAACACTAATTTGGAAAGATATATGCACCTCATCAAGCTGTTCACAGCAGCACGATTCACAACAGCAAGACATGGAAGCAACCTGAGTGTCCATCAGCACAGGACGGATGAAGATGCGGTGTATACACACGGCGGAGCATCAGCTGTGGGAGAACGGAGCCGCGCCGGCTGCAACAGTGCGGATGGGTCTGCAGAGCGCCGTACTCAGGGAAGCAGGCAAATACAGACCCCATGTGGTTCACTTACAAGTGAAAGTGAAAGTCACTCAGTCATGTCCAACTCTTTGTGACCCCACAGACTATACACAGACCATCGAATTCTCCAGGCTAGAATACTGGAGTGGGTAGCCTTTCCCTTCTCCAGGGGATCTTCCCAACCCAGGGATCAAACCCAGGTCTCCTGCAATGCAGGTGGATTCTTTACCAGCTGAGCTATCAGGGAAGCCCTTAAATGTGGAGTGTAAGTAAGAAAACAAATGTAACAGCACAGAAATAGACTCACAGATTCAGAAGACAAACTAGTGGTTACCAGGTGGGGGTGGGGTCGGGGAGGGGGCAAAACAGGTGAAGAGGATTAAGAGGTACAAACTACCAGTTATAAAATAAACTGACTAAAGATGTGATGTGCAACATGGGGAACACAGTCGGTATTTTATAGTTGATAACAACTTTGTATGGTGTGTAACTGAAAAGACCCTGATACTGGGAAAGATTGAGGGCAGGAGGAGAAGGGGACGACAGAGGATGAGATGGCTGGATGGCATCACTGACTCGATGGACATGGGTTTGGGTGGACTCCGCGAATTGGTGATGGACAGGGAGGTATGGCGTGCTGCGGTTCATGGGGTCGCAGAGTCAGACACAACTGAGAGACTGAACTGATACTATTAAAAGATATTGAATCACTATATTGTACATCTGAAGCTAATATAATACCATAGGATGACTACAAAAAAAAAAAAAAAATAGTGCATTTGGGAAAGAGAAGCTGCTGCTGAACAGAATCCTCACAGGCAGAACCACGGGCTTGCAAAGCTGTGCTTCCTGTTCCTGCCGTTGAGCACCACCACAGCCAGCTTTTAGAACGACAGTGGAGCATCCCAGGCCAGCCCAGGTGTGCAAGCCAGGCAGCACCCATGGCCTCCGCATTACCACACGCCGTTCACTACTGTTCAGCAGAGCCGCCTGACGAGCATCTGCCACAGACACACAGACAAGGGTCTGGGCAGGGAGCACACACCTGATCTCAGAATCTGCATCTCCCACTCTAAATAATAATTCTGGAAACCCTGATTGAAACCTCACTGTCCCACAGGCTCCACAGCCCAGCCCTGCAGAGAGCCCAGCGACAGAGGAGCCGGCAGCCCAAGCGGCCTTTGCCGCCCCCACCCTGGCCCAGCACCCCTCGAGGCTCCCTGTACAACCCCCTGCTTCCCAACTCTGAACACGCTGCTGCCTTCCTCCAAGATGTTCAGAAGACGGTGAAACGGTCTTCATCTGTCATCTCAGTATCAGCCAGTAACTCAGGTAAATAAACTCAGAGCTCAGGCACAATAAAGACCAAAAAAGTGGAGCTTCCTGGAATCACGCCCCCGACCCCACATTCCCCAGCAGCCGTCGCCCCTGCCTGAGAGAGACAGCATTCACACAGGATGCTTCCTTGCAGCCTCCATCTGGGGGGGCACTGTTGTTACTATTACAAAGGTGGGAGCAGAGGCTTCAAGGTGACCCAGAAGCTCGCACAGGGCCCAGCCCCATGCACGACCAGCGCGAGCTCCTGCTGCTGTGAGCCCCTGCGTCTTGGCTTGCCCACCTGCATGTGCCGTCTGTGACCCATTCCAGCCCTGGCTGGATTCCAGACACTTCTGCTGACAAGAGGCAGGGCAGCTCCGTGAGCCCCTGCCCTCTACAGGCTGGGAAGGAAGTGCAGCCTGAACTCAGGATGGTCTTGGCAGTGGGCTCCCACTCTTTGAACTGAAACTCAACCCCCACCACCAAGCTGAGTTTCTTCCCTCGAAGGAATGGCCACCAACTCCAGGGAAACCCAGATGGGCAGCTCCAAGACCTGTGACAGGCCAGCCAGTGCGCCACCGTGGGAAGACTGGACGGAACTAGGTGGGAGGCCCAGCAGGGCTGGTTCCACAGTGGAGCCGGGCTTGACAACTGCTCATGCTGTGCTCACAGCGGCCTCTCTACAAAGACAAGCGCTGCTTCTGATTCAGACGGGGCGAGGGCGCAGCCTCCCACTGCTCTCAAGACTATAGCAAGGACACAAACCTCGTGCTCACCTTTGCACCTCCAGAAACTCCCAAGCTGGCCTGGTTGGGGCTGATGGCAAAAGGCTCAGGCCAGCAGAGTCTGACCCAACCAAAGTGTCCCAGGGAAGGCAGGAGGGCGCCCCACAGCGCAGGCGGGAGCACAGCCAGCACGGCCTCTCCGGTTCTCCCGGGGGTGGCGGCGGGCGAGCGCTCTGCTGGCTAGACCGCGACCCGCCCTGGTGTGGGGCTTAGGTTCAAAACAAGGAGATGCCAAAAGCATAAATAATCTAAATGACCCTGGAGAATTCCCAGCTTTGGAACAAAGCTTGCTTCTTTCGTTGAGAACCAGCCTGCTTCCCCAGCTAAGCTGATTACACTTGGGGGCCTCGTGGACCAAAGAGCGATGGTGCTCCTGCGCATTGCGGCATGGCGAGAGACCGCCAGCTGGAGGTGCGGCGAGGGCCGCCGCGGCGGGAGGCAGACAACGCCCCCCCCTCCTTTCTCGCTTCCTCATCCTTCCTTTTTATTTGTTAAATGAGAACATGTGGTTGAATTCTCAAACGTTAAATGGTTGTAAAATTCAATTCTATCGCCTAACAGAATACTGGTGGTCAGTTCACCGGGTGGGAACCCATCCAGCCGAGAAGTATTCCTAAGGCTCACAAGGGCCCTGGAGTGGCTGGGGGAGCCTCGCCTCCTGACAGCCATGCCTGACTCTGTCCGGAGGATGACCTGAAGGTTTGGCTCACTCTCTTATTTCCCAGAATGGGAATGAATTACTTATAAGCAGCATCAGGCTGCTTAGCTGCCCTGCAGCCCTGGCGGGGACACTCAGAGCATAAGGGGATCCGCACAACCCAGGCAGCCGGGGGAGGAGGGCTGTCCCGGCCGAGGGCCTGGCCCCGGCGCCCAGACCAGACGGGCACCGAGCAGCAGAGGCAACCACACCGCAGGATGGGCCGGAGCAGCTCTCCCGGCCCCTCTCTGGGACATGCTCCTCCTGGGTTCTGAACCCTGCAACCTGGAGAGGGTGGGGAGGGGAGGCTCCTCATGAGACTCTTAGGAGGCCCGTTAACCCGCAAGAGCGGCTAATCAGCCTCCTGCAATCTAGTGAGTGGCCTCCAAGAAGTCACATGGTTGAACACAGGGACCCCGGGAGGCAGGTCAGGCCTCCCGTCTCCACTCGGCTGAAGGCGGGCGGGCACGGCAGTGCAGGTGGCCTACCTAGCTGGGAGAGGTCCAGCCGGGCCCAGTGCATGCCTGTGGGGCAGCTGGCGGACAGAGTCCGGATGAACACCTGGCCGAGGCTGTCCAGCGCCCACAGGGCGTCTTGGCAGGCAGCGTAGGCCCTCATCTCAGCGTCGGGGGGCAGTTGCACGGTGGATGGGCGGCACTGGGCGTGCTGGGCACTCACACGGCACAGGTCCTTACTGCTCTGGCACAGCCACAGCGAGCTTCCTGCAGAGAGGTCACAGCATCACCATGAGGCCCCGGCTCGGCACCCACCCTCGCTCCCCACTGCGGGGCAGGAGCAGCCAGTAAACAGGAAACCAGCCCGACACACTCGGAAGAAACAAAAGAAGTCAGATCTTGGAAGCCCACATCACTGGCTTAGTGGCCTAGACCTTGGATGTTCTATAATGAACTGGGAAGCCTTCATCGTGGTGTGTTGGCCAGGGTCCTGAGGAAGCAAGCTCAGCGACTCCTTGGTAGTACGCCACTGAGGAGCCTCTGCCTGGGTGACAGAAGGGTGGCGGGGTGAGGGTGCTGGAGGAGGCCCAGAACGCCAGGAAGCCTCTTCTCCCTTTCCTCACCCTCAAATTACAAGCTTTCATTCTCTCCATTTATTCAGAGTCCTTGAGGCTCAATTCACTTTAAAATGCAAACCACACTTAGAGAAGTTTTACAATCTCAGTCAGATTATCTAAAACCTGGGGCCAGATAACAGTTTAAAATTAAATTTTTTGGGGGATTTTGAAAACATAAGGTCATGGCCATGCCAGATATTTAAGTAACAGCCCTGAGGAGTCAGTTGGGAACCCTCCACCCCGCCACCCCAAACCCAGGCAGTGCAGTGATGCTTCTCTAATGCAGTGTGTCCAGTCATGACCTGCAGGATAGACGAGGGCAGGAGGGGCCTCCTGTCAAGTCAGTTTTGAGGCCGCATTCAGGACACCTGTGGTGTTCAGAGCTCTCTCCCTCGGCACTGCGGTCAGACCGTCTGGCGAGGGAGGGTTCTGTTGCACTGACCGAATCCTCCACATTCTGGTGGCGATAGGCTGGACCTCGCTGGCCACTCCCTCTGAACTACAGACTCGTGGCATCGTCTCGTTGGACTTGGCACCATCCTGGGCGGACGCTTTGGCCACCAGCAGGGCCACCTGACTGCCCTGAGCTTCAGGAGGGGCCCTGAGTTCTAAGTGGAGTTGGGAGGCGTGCCTGCCAGGGGGACAATGGGTCTGAGGCCAGCAGGGTCTGTAAACGAGGATCACAGGGGAAATGGCCCAGCGCCCGGACAAGCCTGGTGACGACTGGCCTGTGTTATGGCCCCGAGATGTGCTGCTGGAGTACCGGCTGCCAGCCTCAGCAGCCACACTGGAAGCGCCTGGCCGTCAGGAGGAGCCTCGCCTCCAGACTCCCTCAGCACCCCAAACCAGGCCCTTCTCTCCTGTCCAGCTTCGGGGGCCCTCGCTCGTGACACCGCCATGGCCAGGCTCCCACCCCAACTCGACCACGTCAGACCACGGATTTAACCGTTCAATGGCACCCCAACCCACCTTCCTTGGTGGGGGCAGTGGATGCCAACACGAAGGCCCACTTTGTGGCAGAGGCAGTCCCCCGGGGAACGACATGATTCCAGTAAGTGCCTGGAAAGAATAAGGGAAGACTGTGTTAAAGAAAGAAGAACTTCAGAACGCTTCAGAACTTCAGTTCTAGGCCTCAATTGGTCTTCAAAACCCCTCACAGAGGAGGGGTTCTAGAGGGCCCTTAACGTTGGAGACCCAAGCCAGCACTGCGAGAGCCAGCCCAACAGGCAGAGCCGCAGTCCTGCCTAGGGTGGGGGGAGGCCACCCAGGGGAGACGAGCTGGAGGAGACCCACTGAGCAGGGCTCACTCACAGAAACGAAGGCTCAGCTGGCACGTGAGCACTTACGCCTACGTTTACAGACCTCGCCCGAGCCTCGCGTCTCCCACAGGGCAGTAATTTTCCCTCTTGGAAACAGACTATTCTCTCATTAGACTCAAGTATGGGAGGAGTTTTTCATGTAAATGGAAACCGCTGACATAAAAACAAGCTCCACGTGCTCTCCTTATATCCTACGACATCCCTAGTGGAAACTGAAGACACACCAAGTAGACACTGGTGTCCAAGTTGTAGGAACGACAGACAAAAAAGAGGACACTGATCAAGAGCACAGAGAACGCCTCCATCACACACTTCATACCACTGGCACTACACGATCTTTTCAAGCGGAAATCTTAGAGCCGTACTTTAAAAGCTGACTCTAAGTGGAGCTGCCCATCAAGCTGACCGAAGTAATTCACCCACCGATGAGACTCCCTCGAGCGACGTGGAATTCATTCTTGCCCGAGGAGATCCAGACGCCACTGTTGTTGACGCCCAGCAGGCTCGGCTGGCACTGCAGCTGCTGGGACCAGAACGCCGTGCGGAGCCTGTCCGCCACCTTCTCCACGGGCACCTGGGCCGCCGTGGCTACCGAGTGCGTGGCACGGATGACGGTCTGGAACAGGCTGCACTGGTCGAACACCACGTAGTCCGTGACGCTCACCTGGAGGGAGGCAGGCAGGCGCCCTGCTCTCAGTGCAGTCACAAGCGCCTTCTGTTTGCGCGAGGCCTGAGAGCTAAGGCCCCGCCCACCTGCACGTGCGCTAGTGTGAGGACTGGGGACAGGTGTAGGGACGGCCCCGCCGCTGAGTGCAATTACCCCCGAGGGGTCGATCGGGGGATGCTAACGTCTGCCTTCAGTTTACATACTTTTCTACTGCTCGCACCTCTCACGAGCATGCATTCCTAAATATCACCCTGCCACATCCCGGAAGTCTTTTATTCTAAATCAGTGAGAAAGGATTATTTTGTTTTGAAATTTAGGAATTTCCAAAGGACAACCGGTATAATACTTAGAATCATAACACGGTTTTTAAAAAGGTAGTGTAGATAGAGTGATGGAGCAATTCGTGACCTAACAGGAAAATAAACGTGTTAGTCGCTCAGCGGTGTTCGACTCTGCAACCCCATGGACTGTAGCCCGGCAGGCTCCTCTGTCCACAGGATTCTTCAAGCAAGAACACTGGGGTGGGGGCTTCCCTGGAGGCTCAGTGGTAAAGAATCAGCCTCCCAATGCAGGAAGCCTGGTTTTGAGCCCTGATCCAGGAAGAACCTGCATGCCTCAGAGCCAGCTAGGCCCGTGCGCCACAGCTACTGAGCCCGTGCTCTGGAGCCTGGGAGCCACGACCACTGAGGCCTGCGTGCCGAGAGCCCGCGCTCCACGACAAGAGAAGCCAGTGGGCGGAGAAACCTGCTCTCTGCAGCGGGAGAAAAGCCAGCGCAGCACTGAAGACCCGGCATGACCAGGGGAATGCTGGCGTGGGCGCTGCGCCTCTCGGGGCCTTCCCGGCCCAGGGGCTGAAGCCCGTCTCCTGCTCTGCAGGCAGAGGCGCTCCCACCTGAGCCACCAGGAGGCCCTGGCCTCACCAGCATGGCCAGTGACTACGCCAGAGCAGCAGCACAGACTGGACCTGTCCTGGACGTGCGGAGCACAGCCGGGCTCAGGCTCTAGACGCGCTTCTCTCACTTTCCCGAAAGAGGCCTTTCTCCAGGCTGTCTAAGGAAACCTCTCCTTGCTGGGCAGCTCTGGTTGCTGAAAAGCTCTCTGTCCACCCTGGTGGATTTAATTACAGAGAATGTCACGGCCCCACTCTTAGGACGGCCTTGTGCAGGCCACACTCCGAGGTCATGCACAACAAAATGCTGAGACGTGAAATCACCCCCGACAGGGAATCTCACGTGTAATAAACAAAACAGATGCAACAGGAGCAGCTATGAAGTCAGCACTGCACTCCGTGTGGGCGCACAGCCCCTCCTCACAGCAACGGAACCCGGGCTGACTGCGAGTTGCTGTTTGCACTGAGGTTCAAGCAAATGGCGTTTGTTAGCTGCAGAGCCTGTGGCCTCTTTCTCTCTTATGGGCAGAGCGCATGCCAGCTTGGCCAGGCAGACTCTACCAGAGTCCACAGGAGGCCGGCAGAGCCTGGGGACCACTGCCCTTCCTTGTGGGGTACGGCGCCAGGCCACACGGAAAGCCTGGGACACATTCAGTCCTAGCACCCAGGCCTGGCCGATAAGTAGAATGCAAGTTAAAAAAAAAAAAGAACGGTTTAACGGCCAAACATAATGCTGACTCGAGCACTAGAGAGAATCAGTCCTGCAGTGACTAACGCAGCTCTGCTTCCAAATGCCCCAGAGATGACTGTCAAATCCCTCTGAAGATAATGTTCTGAATACTACGATAAAATGGTATCTAGCTTTCTTTAGGCGACTTAAACACAGAATTTTGTACATATATGCACTGTGTGTGTGTGTGTGTGTAAAACCATATGATACAGTTACAAATACACAGACTATTTCTGAATCATTTGTATAACTTTTCAAATAGCACCTGGCATATCAAATCAGAGTCATAGAGCAAACATGACTTCCTCTTCCCCACACTCATCTGAAAGGCCTAAGAGCGGCCGGTGGAAGACCTGCCCTCGAAGAGAGGCCTGAGGGGCAGCGCCTGGCCCAGTGGGGCCCACACAGGAAGAGCCGCTGCGCGCTGCACGGCCCCACCGCCCTGCTGGGGACTGCGGGCGACTCGTTTACGCTCAATGTTGCCAGAGGGGTAAAGAGAGCTTAATTATACCATCCTATTTGTCAGTGTTTACTTTTCTGGGAAAAATTCTCCTTTTCTTTGTTGAAATACCATTTATTTACAGGCCTTCTGTACAAGCAGGGATAGTGAGTTTTAATTGTGGGTTGGGTTTCTCACACCTATTATCTAATCTCTTTTCTTAGTACATTCTTTCAGAGTTAAATATTAGTATTACCTAGGTCTTCAAATGGATGTCACTAGGTTTATTTAGCATGTAATATCAAATTTCTAAGTAACACCAAAATTTAAAATAAATAAACAAAGCCTGCATATTTAGGCAGAAAGAGCTGTCCAAGTCACTTTCTGTGAGAAAAGCCCTGACATTCCTAACGTGCTCAGATGGAGACTCAGGGGTGAAGACTCTGTCTGCAGCGCAGGAGATATGGGTTCGATCCCTGGGTCAAGAGGGCCCCCTGGAGAAGGAGTGGAAACCCACTCCAGTATCCTTGCCTGGAAAACTTCATGGAGTTCACAGAGCTGCGAAGTGTCAGACACGACTGAGCACGCACAGCTCATCAAACAGCAAAAGTGAACACTTTTGGTTTAACCCAAGCTCCCCGAACTCCGTAAGAAAAGGGAGGGGCGCTGCGTGGGAGGCGCCCTGGCGCGGACCCTGGAGCTGAACACCTACTTGCCACCAGTGGTCGTCGTCTCCTTGGGGCTTCTTGGAAACGATGCCAGTCCGGAACCACAGGTTTCCTCGGATGTCCAGGGCCCACAGGCTCTGCTGGTCCCCAAGGGTTATACAGACGGGCTCCAAAGCCTGCCGCTCACTGGAAACAAGGACAATAGCGTGGTGTCAGCACCCAGGTTCTTGGCCCCCAGCGTGTCTGGGACACTGACATCAAGTGTCTGGGGGGGGCCTCGGTGTGGGACAAGAGATGAGCCGCACCCGCAAGTCCCAAGGAAGGAAGCTTGAGTTCAGAGTTCAATGGCTGTGCAGTCCGCACCGTTCAGACGTGTGGCGGGACCTGAGGGACACACTGCAGGCCCAGGAGAGCGGGGAACACTCCTTAGAGAAAACGACCCGGGAAGAAGCACAGGCGCCTGAGGGACACCAGGCCTGTGTGGTCCAGCGCCCCACCCCTGCCTCCACCAATTAAGTGAACAGAACCTGCCAGTGCCAGGCTGTGCGGGGCAGCAGCAGCCTGGCAGACCTGTCCTCTCAGCGGACAACACCCTCCCTCTGCCATCCAGTCGTCCCCGCCAGCGTCAGGGATTAGCTGTGGTCCCCCAAGCACAGCGCCTCCCTGACCTCTGCAGGGGAGCCGGGGCACCCCCGTGAGGCATGTCCCTGTCCAGCTCAGGACCATCTACACCAACGGGCGGTGGTTCCCCCAGACGGGAGCTCTGTGAGGCCAGGGCAGGTCACGTTCACACTCTCAGCCCAGCACCACCCCCGGCTCTCAACAGCAGCTCACTCAAGTTTCCTGGGATGCTAAACTCAAACCAAGACTATCCTAACTTTTCTAAGGACTACTGATAATTTCACGCTAGAAAAATGACCTGACAGTAATTCTGCAAGGAAAATTCTGACTGGTAGAAAGCAACCAAATAAACTGTAATTCATGGATAATTTCAGCTGACAAGGAGGATAATAAATGAAAATATTTGGCTTAGTCATCTGAGACTCTAAACAGAAACTTTCTGATGCTGGGCACTTCTGCAGAAAGACCACCACGAGAGAACTGTGAACATGTGGGGCTCAAGGTCACACACAAATGCTGCTCAAGGGTAGAAGCATTTTTAAAACTGAACTCTGACCCAACGTCCAGCCTGCCAGTCAGAGGGAGGCACAGGGTGCCTTCAAGGCCAGGCTGCTGGCATTGACTCTGACAATCCCAGAGAACACCACGACCTTGGAAACCTTCAGGGAACCAGCTCTGCCTGGGAGAGGCTCACATGGGTCACTTAAGGGGTGTCAAGCTGACAAAGACCAGACAGGGACAAGGAGGACACAGTGTCTGCCCCTGCGCGCATACCTGACAATGTCGCACTTCCAGAGCTCCCCCTCGGGGCAGAAGCTGCTCACTCCCTCCCGGTACAGGAGGGCTCGCTGCTCCGTAAGCGCCCACACCACACTGTTGCGGGCAGTGACCTGGGACAGCGGGAACGGACAGTCGACCTTCACGGCTCTAGCACAGGGGCGATCCACGCTGAGACCTGCCGGGGAGGGCGGAAAGACCCCAGAGACACACCTTCAGGATTTCACTCCCCATTCTCATCCTGTTGCTGGCTTATTTTTCTTTTTTGGTATTCTGTTATTATAGCCTTTCCTTTCATAGTAAGCGTTTTCTCTTTTTAAGGTTTAGTCAACCTAAGATGGTTAAATTGTGCTTAAATACAACATCCATCTGAAGTGTTTTTGGATGCTCTTTGGAAACTGGAATAACAAAAATTCAGGACCTTCTAGTGTCCCCAAGTAGCTAAACAAGTTCTGAAAGAACACGAAAGCCCAACACAGGAGAGCAGCCAGACCCGAGCCAGGAGGGCCCCGGCCCAGAGGAGCTGGTGCGCAGACATCCTCCGCCCTCAGTGGCCACGGCCCTCGGAGACTCTGCAAGTCCTGTCTCCGGAGCCCTGAGGCCACTCCTAAGGGAGCTGGCAGAGCAGCTGCTACCTGAAGCCCGTACCTGCAGCCGGGCCTCTGCTCTCCCCAGCGTGTCCCTACTCATCACTCAGGCGCCCCTCGGTATCACAGTCCTTGGGCTGCACTTCTTCCTCAGACTCAACACGGTGGGAATCACCTACAGGACTTCTTACCTTACTAACCCTCAGGCCAAACCCGGAGCCTCTAACCCGGTAGCTCTGGGTGGGTCAGAGTTGGGCTGAAAATCACTGCCCAGGTGATTTCTAAGGCCCTCCTCATCCCCAGGCCAGAGTGCCCTCTTTCCCCAGCAGGAACGATATTCAAATGCCTCTGGAAGTTGGACATGCCTGTCTTCCCAGCTATTTTTCACTTTCAAGGAAGCCATGGGAACAGGCTGGAGAGACTGGTGGGCACACGGGCCCGAAGCTGGCAGGGCTGCCCTCCAGGCTGAGGCAGGAGCTGCTGGTACGCTGGCACCCCACACCCGAGAGCAAGCCAGGTATGGAGGGCTTCCAGTCCCAGAGCTGTCCCTGGCTGACTGTTTCCAACAGAGATGGAAACATCCTCTTGGAAGCAGCAGTATTAAATGGTCAAAAGACTGATCTTTACGTAAATCCAACAGGGCCTCTTGACAAGCGAAAAAGAGCTCCTGCCCTGTACTCATTTCCAGGTACTGCTAAACCATGTTGCTTTTGGAAACCCATATCCCATTTTGCTGACAGTACATAAACACTGACTCTCATTACAGTTTATTTTTAATAAACAAGTCCCACTGAGTCTCTTCCAACAGCTAAAGGTTCCCCTCAGGGCAGTTTCCTAGGACAAGATAAACTGCTATTTGGAGCAGATTATTTCTCGTTGTTTTTTCCTGACCCATGTGTAAATAAGGATATGGAAGCAGGGCTTTGACTGGGCTGAAAACACTCAGTCATGAGTTAAAGGGAAAAATGATTCTAATGTCATTTCTCTGTTACTCTTTCCTCTTCAGATTTGATACCACAGGAAAAGGGACATGCAATAGTTAGCCCTATAAGATTCAAAATAATTTTATTAATTCCTGCCGTAAATATGTCCTGGGCTGAATGTGAGTGAATAGCAGAAAGCTGGTAATAGATTTCAATGGCAAATACTCTCTTTCCGGAAATGTTTTAACTTAGATTCACATCCAGCCCCTCCGTCACCGCCTCCAAGCACATCGCCACCAAAGTGCAGTCACCCGGGGGCAGCCACCTGTCTGCAGGTACAGGTCCCCGTTGGTCCTGATGATCCAGGCCGTGTCGTCGCTCAGGGCCACAAACACCGCCTGGGGCAGAGCTTCGTACCAGTGGCGCTTCCCCTTGATGGCCACCTTTCCGCACGCGAAGGCTCGGTTAGACTTCTGTTCGATCTTCCAGAGAAGGGCGCCTGTGGAGATGAAAACTCTATCCACGGGCCAATGGACACCGAGAACTCTTACCTGCTAAGCTCCCTTCTGGGCACTGCGGGCAAGCGATTTCTCCAACGCGCCCCCTTTGCTGCTACGCCGGCCGGGGAAGGGCAGTGCTGAGGCGCAAGCCCCCGGGCCCCTCAGCCGCCACCTCATGTGTGAAAGGGGATCAGTGGCAGCACGCAGGCCGTCAGGAAGGCAGGAGGGGAGATCGCCTCAAGGACACAGCACACAGGGCGGGCGTCAGGGGCCCACACCACGTGGGAGAGGGGCAGCGCCGCCAGGTGTGCTGGGAGAGGACCCGGATGGCCATCCTGAGGCATAGTGCGTGTCCCAGGAAAGAGAGCACCTGAAGGGACTCAGAGGGACAGGGTGAATTCTGGACCAGCCAAAAGGATACGGTGCAGGAAAAGGGCGCATCTGAGCTGGGCTGTTCCTTTTTCCACTTAGAAAAGGGTTCTACTAAACAGAAGACGGGGAGGGAAGGAGGAAAGGCAGACAGGAAGCCCGTCTATGGAGACAGAGGCAAGGTGTAACAAACCACCAGTGTCACCAAGAGCGCACAGGCTGGACAGAGGGTCCGAACGAGGCACAGACGGAGGAGAGGCAGCTGGCCCAGCCCGCAGCCCCGAGTGCCCACTGTGGTTGGGGCCCTGCAGGACGGCTCAGCCAGAGCACCAACCTGGTGGAGACAGAGCTCCCACTGGAGCGGTGAGGGCGTGAATGGTGTGTAGACACAAAGTAATTCACAGAATCAGGAAAGAACCAATGTTTATAACTGGCTGGGGAGATGAACCCAAAGGTAAATGAGAGGGAAAGGGTTAAAGTGCACAACTATATAAAGTCAGCTAATGGAAACAGATTATCTAGTCCCTAAGGAAAAATATTTTTCAAACAGGCCAAAGATGGAAGAAACCCCTGAACAAACTAGCAGTTTACATAGTGACAAAGGCTAGGGGAGTCGGAGGGAGTCTCTAACAGACGTCACAGGCTCAGTTTTGTCTGCCTTCCATTCTGATGCTCTAACCAACTAGCTGCTACTGCTGCTGCTAAGTCACTTCAGTCGTGTCCGACTCTGTGAGACCCCATAGACGGCAGCCCACCAGGCTCCCCCGTCCCTGGGATTCTCCAGGCAAGAACACTGGAGTGGGTTGCCATTTCCTTCTCCAATGCATGAAAGCAAAAAGTGGAAGTGAAGTCGCTCAGTCGTGTCCGACTCTTAGCGACCCCATGCACTGCAGCCTACCAGGCTCCTCCATCCATGGGATTTTCCAGGCAAGAGTACTGGAGTGGGTACCATCGCCTTCTCCAAACAAACCAGCTACAACCAGGCAAATACACATACATACTTTTGTTCTATTCCCCTCGCCAAATAGGTAAAGCAGCCAACATTTTGACAGACACAAGATTCTGTACAGATGGGGGTGGGGGTAGACCCTCACCCAGGAAGTGTCTGTCCCAGCCCACTGACAACGGCCTGATCACGGCTTGAAGGACTGAATGCATTTTCTTTTCACAGCCCAGGAGTAGCCTGTTCACCCAAAGATGTATGTAGCTCATTAAAAAATAATTTCTAAGAAAGAAACCAAATATTTCAAATTTATCCAACATATCCATGGGCCAATCTTCATTAGTTCAGTTGCTTTAAAGCAACACTAAGAAACATGAACACATTTATTCTTATGAGAAATTTGTACGTTAATATTTCTTTAAAAAAAAAACCCTCAAAATTCAAGCTATTTGCATAACTTAACACAAGTATATTCATGTGTTACCACTGCAATTAATTAAAAAAACTAATAACTGAACTGTATTTGCACAATTTTTAGTTGATGTCAAATGAAGCAGTCCATGTCCCATGGCAGAAAGCCCTTAAACCTGCAGGAAAGGCCAAGGTCTGCTGAGTGGATGGTCCTGAGTGCTTGGGTGGCTGCGTGGGGTGGGGAGGGGGCCGGGCGCAGGGAACCAGGGGGCGAACCTGAGGGCGAGACTGCCACCTGCTGGACGGCATCTTCGAACTTCTGCCAGCGCAGCCCAGCGCCAGGCAACGCGCTGCAGAACAGACCGCCTTTGTAGTCCAGGCACCAGAGGTACTTCTCGGAGACTGCCAAGCTGAGGATGCCGTGGCCGGGCCCGGAGTAGCCCATCCAGCTTTCTGCAAACTGACAAGGACAGAGCCTGCTGAGTCGGCGACAGAAGACACAGCTGCACGTGCCCCACACCCGGCAATCCGAGAAGTGCGCCAGCATTTAAGTCGCGGAGCTGAAAGGGCTGTGTACGTGCCAGTGTGTGTGTGTCTGTAAAAGGCCCTCTGAGCAGCCATGCGGAGACCGGCCCCGCTGTCTCTGGACCAGCTCTAACAGAAACACTGTGAGACGGGAGCTGCTGTCCCTGCAAGGACCCCACCACATCCCTGGATAAACACTTTCTCGTAGATACTGAAACCTCTTCCCTAACCCGGGGCTCACACCGACATTCTGCAGGTACGCCTCACTTCCCACTTGAACGCAGCCTGGTCTCTGTGTGTCTACAGGAGAAACGGCATTCTCATTACAGGAGAAACGGCACTGCCACTGCCTTTGTTTTCTCACGGTATGGTTTTGAGTTCTGCTCCAGTCACCACAGGTGGCCCACCCTGTGGTTGATGGACACCTGGTCAGGACACCGCCTGACTGGAGTTTGGAGACTAAGGTTTAGCTGCGAGGAATCTTTCAAAAAGCAAAGCTGAATAAAGCGTGTGCTTTAAAAGTTTGCCAAGACTGCAAAAGAAACCTATGTATTTGCACAATTAGCCACACGAGGACGTTCACTGCTCCATAGAGCATGATGCCCAATTCTTCTCAGCTGGCCCTGCTCCCAGGACACGCCTTAGCTGTGCCCTCGAAGCCCACCAAATGTGGCTTTCAGATGGCTGGGCTGGGTGAAGGCAGGCAAGGTCCTCACAGTGCTAGGGGCCCTCTCACCAGGGACTTTCTAAAACTCTGCCCAGAAGCCCAATCGCACAGGCCAGAGCTGCCCGGCTAATGCCGGGGTGGGTGGGGGCCCTGTGGCCACCCCCTCTCTCCGCCCTATGCTCATCACCAGCGCCCAAGTCCTGCTCCACTGCGAGGCTCTGCAGACTGTCTGGCTCCTCCCTGACTTGGACTCTGGGACCCAGGACTGTCCGTCACAGGCACTGCAGCATCCCAGCGCCAGACGCAGACCTTGGCAGCCGAAGGTACTCAAGAAAGGACACACACACAGAAAACCGCGGGAAAAGGCCCGCTCTCTTAAAGCAAGTAAGCGCGACGTTTTGCTCTCAAGGCAGGACAGACAGCACTGAAGTCTGAGAGAGGGGGCCCTGGGGCCACCCTGGCCCCACCTGCTACGCGACCCGGTGAAGCCAACAAAGTGTCTGATTCTCTACTTCCTCCTATGAAATGGGAGCACCTAGCTTGTAGTTTTTGTTTCCAGAGAAGTAAACGAATTGAATTTGTGAAGTGCTGAGCGTGGCACCTGACCCCTGTGGGTGCTGCCGTGCCTCGGCGGGACAGAGGTTCCAGAGGCACCTGGGGACGGCACGTGTGGCTGTAGGTTCCCCTGCAGGCCACACCTCACAGCCACACCACAAGAAGAGTTGCAATACACAGCTTTGAACCCAAACACATCTAATGATAATTACTTGCTGGTCTTCTCTGTAAAGAATCCACCTGCCAGCAAAGGAGACATGGGTTTGATCCCTGATCCAGGAAGATCCCACGCGCCAAGGAACAACTAAGCCCAAGCGGCACAGCTACTGAGCCTGCGCTTTAGGTACCCAGACCACCGAGCCTGCGCTCCAGAGCCCAGGGGGCACAGACCACTGAGCCTGCACTCTCGAGCCTGGGGACCCAGACTACTGCAGCTCGTGCGCCTGGAGCCCAGGGTCGTCCATGCCCTGCTGTCTCAGGCCCCACGGGGACCAGCTCCCTTCTACGCCCGTCACACCCTGGCACCGATGTTGAGTCAAAGAGATGTGCATCTGAGGGGAGGGGGTCGGGGACTGTTGGCCTCCAGCCTGCTCCATGCCTTCTCCTCCACGAGGGGATGGGCCTCTGCCCACTGGGTTCCTGGAGTGGCCCCAGGCCAACCCAGCCACTCTCCAGGATGATGAACACTAAGTGCCCATGCTGGGCCGGCCCCCCCGGGTCAGAAGCAACGGTGAGAGGCCGCTCTCTTGTTGGTCACTGTTTGGGAACGACAGGTCAGCAGGAGCCCAAGCCATTTCAGATCCTGTGCTGGAGACCCCTCAAATCTGGGCCTCCAACATTCGGCTTACAGGGTTGACAGTGGGAGTGTAACTTCTTCCCAGTGTCAGTTTGCCAGTGACTTCCCTTAAGGAAGGAGCCCTCGTACCTGATCGGCCTTGAGCAGCCCAGGGTCGTCCGTGCCCAGCTGCCTCAGGTCCTGCAGGGAGCGGCCCCCTCCCAGCTCTGTCACGCTCGTCTCTGAGGACGAAGAGGGCAGCCCATGGCCGTAGATGTCCTCCTCATCACTGGATGTCAGCACCTGGTCCCGTGAGGGCTGCTCCTGGGTGCTGGCGGCCGAGGTCGAGGCCCAGGGAGGTGGTCGTCCTCCCCCTCCCAGGTCATGCTCGGAAGTGACGACCGCTGTCTGGCCCGTGTCAGCGTCAGGAGCAGCGCACCGGGGACTCGGGCTGAGGTGGCGGGGGGCTCCCATGTGCATCAGGAAGCCCTGCTCTTCGGGGGGCTCCTCAGCCCTGCCTTCGTCAGCCATGGCCCCCAGAGGGCGCTGCTCTGCACTGGGGGCCCAGCTGAGGCGGGAAGGCTCCGGCGCCAAGTCCAGGAGGCAGGCTTCTGAGAAAGCGCCCAGGGGGCCATCAGGCTGCAGAGCCCCATCCCCCCGGGCCTCCGCCGCGCTGCCCGGCCCACTGTCCGCAGGACGAGGCTCCCCCTCAAGCTCCACGATGTCCTCAGTGTCCTCTGCGCACTCCGTCGGACGCCAGAAGGAGCTCCCTGCCCCACCGGGGGGCTCTGTCCCGCCCTCGCCGTCGCCCAGGGGGCTTTCAGTTCTCCCCTCGGCTCCTCCGTTCAGCAGGTCGGGGGCGGGCAGGGGCACCTCCAGGACACTGAAAGCCTCGGGGTCGCTATACTCTGGCAGCACACCGCCGGCCTCCCCGCTGAGACTGCTCTCCTGGTCAGGAGACCCTGTGCTGGACTGGTCCACGACGCTGCCCAAGCTGGAGGCCGCAGACGGCAGGTCCGTGCTCACGGACTGGGGGCTGTCCCCAGGACACTCATGGCCGGGGGTTGACTCAAGTGAGCTGGGCCCCGCGGTGCTGCTCCCGCCTTCTACTAGAAACAAGAACGGTTAAGATCAGGCAGGACGCCACACAAGCGGCAAGACAAGAGCTAAGAAACAAAAACTTGGCCTAAGGAAAAAAGCTTCTTAAATGAAGGAGCTGTAATTGGTGAAGAATAAATCTCTCAAGTACAAAGTACCCCAATGCAGGGGTGTTTTAAATGGATGCAGATACTGTACACATGATGGGCTCTGAGGCTTCCTTCAATAAAAGTTAACTAAGCAAAAACAAAGGAACAAATGGATCCCAGAACAATTTTTTAAAGTTATCAAAATATTAAGGCATCTGATAACATTCTCCTTCAATACTGCAGCGATGTTTAGTAGAGAGGCTCAACAGGCATCAAGGAGTAAGTAATAAGTTAAAAAATTTCCATGTTAAATCCCGTATCTGGGACTTCCCTGGTGGTAGGTTAAGAATCCACCTACCAAAGCAGGGGATGTGGGTTTGATCCCTGGTCCGGGAAGATCCCACATGCTGCTGGGCAACTAAGCCCATGAGCCACGACTGAAGGCCGAGCTCTGGAGCCTGTGAGCCGCGATGACAAGCCTCTGCAAGAAGCAGCCCGTGTGACACAACCCCCACTCACTGCCACCAGAAAAGCCTGGGTGCGGCACCAAAGACCCAGTGCAGCCAACAGTAAGCAATTGAAAAAATATCCCATATCTGGGGACTTCCCTGGCAATTTAGTGGTTAGGACTCTGTGAGTTCACTGCCAAGGACATGGGTTCATACCTTGGTTGGGGAACTAAGATCTCACAAGCCCCACAGGATGGCCAAAAAAAAAAAAAAAATCCCGTATCTGATGACACACCCAACACTAAACATAAACTGATGCATCTGAAGATTTCCACAGCTTTCCTTCCAAGTCCACAGACTCTCTGGTCCGACAGATGATATACATGAATAAACCAAATTCTTAACTTAAGTATTGGAAGTATATCACTTTGTGTTAAATACTGGATAAAGCTTTCACAGTGAAACTCCTCCGAGGAGGACAGACGCTGCTGCCTGTGCTCTCGGCAAGCAGCCCCCGCCCGCCAGGCTGGTGAGAGGCCCCACGCGGCGGGAGGGGGCCCCAGGCGCTCTGCCGCGGAAGGTACCTGTCTTCCTCGTCCTTTTCTTCTTTTTCACTCTGAGAGGCTTCACCACGAGCTCCTGGTCGAAGTCCTCCGAACTGATCACGCTGAACCTCTTTGAGGTGAGTGGGCCGCCCCTGCCCAGCTCAGGGGCTGCCTGCAGCCCGGAGCCACTGTCCGTGGAGTTGAGTGAGCTGCTCCTGCTCCTGGGCTGGCTGGCCATGGAGCTGGCCACTGAAGAGCCCCGCAGCCTCGTCTCGGAAGGCGTGGCCGCCGGCAGCTTCTCCGCATGTGGCCCGTGGACTTGCTCTGTGCACGCCGATGTCTCCAGACTGTCCCTCACTGGTAAAGAAGCTGGTTTTACTGTGGTTATCGGAGGGAAAGATGATGTGCTCTTATTATTAAGGGTAAAACATGTGTCCCAGGTGACAGACTTCAATGTTCGAAAGTCTTATGCATCAATCCCACAGACTGGGTCAGAGCATCAGATGGAGATTAGTCAGGCGGGTGCCAAGTTCCCCTTCCTATCCACTCAACCCCCAACCCTCCAGACCCACAGAAACGATTCCAGCAAATGTGAGACCCTGACTGAAAGTAGGTGATCTTCAAGAAAAGTATCATAAACTGATTTTTAAGAATCAAAAGAAACCCTCTGAATAACTCGTTTAAAGCTACAATCACTTAATGAGTAAATGAAAGTGGTAAGTTTTCTACATTATAAACTTTAATTACATACATTTTATAACAAAGTTTTGTAACAAATACATTTTATAACAAATACAAACCGATTGATGCTAGTCCTTCAGGCCTGCTTGAAATTCGTATAATGTTCCTGTCTCCCTTTAAGAAAAATATTTCATTTTCTGTGCAGGAAACAGACACGATATCACCTGATCCTTCCAAACCAGCAATTGTAGCCTGTCCAGAAAAAGAAAATCACAAAACCAGGCAATGGTAATAGCTCAATCTGTACAAGCACGTGCTGGAGTCCAAAGAAGTCAAGTAACTGCTGTTTGCTGCCATGACTTTCTGAAACTTGGGAGTTATTCAACCCAAAGTGAGGGAGTACCCGACAGATGGTAGCTGAGTACCCGTCAGTACCTTTCTGGGACCGAGCTTGCAGTCTCTCCCCGCCCCCAGCCACACTCTCCACTGGCCCCGGTTGTGCTATCGTGCCCACCCTGCGGCAGGTGCATCCACTGGCCCGTCCGGACCCTGGCCCTGACCCCATGACGCCACGCCCCCTACTCGGATTCTCTCACTGGCCCTTGGTCACCGGGAGTTTCAACTTGATTCAGATGCCACCTCCTTGGGAAGAGTCCCTGACAAGCTGGCCTTCCTCAGCAATGCCCAGGACTCTCAGAGCTCACAGCCCTTTACACAAACCCCTGCCCGGCCCGTCTCTCCTGGGCTGGATGTGTGCTGGCCGGTCTAGGGCCCCTACCATGTGGATTCCCGCGGGAGAGGCCAGGCGGGCACTGCGAGTTGCGGTTGTGAATGAATGAGGAGGGAGACAGGACTCCTCCAACGCCATCTGAAAGCCGTCAGCACCCAAAACACAGGACAACCCTGAGCCCTTACTGACCGAAAAACATTCTTGCTT
The DNA here is from genome assembly GCF_016772045.2 of Ovis aries. Lineage (NCBI taxonomy): Eukaryota > Metazoa > Chordata > Mammalia > Artiodactyla > Bovidae > Ovis > Ovis aries. Next base: position 64,828,983 of record NC_056071.1, on the reverse strand, counting down.
CCCAGTCAACAGCAAATAGGAGACTAGCTCAATGCAGAGGAGAAAATGGGTCTAAGTCCTCTGTTAATTCTTAGGTAACCCTGACAGTGGTCTGAAAGCTTCCCACCGTGCTGCCACGTGCAGACTGTCTGTGCATGCCCCGCCTCTCTGGCTCCACTCCTCCACCCACAAAATGAAGCTAATTACACCTACTGGAGAAAGCTTTGGGTAAGTGTTCAGAAGACAGGAACTGATGTATAATTACAGTATACCTTGACCCCACCAACTAATAAGTGCACATTAAGTTCAAAGAGGACCCAAAGAAAAAAGAAAAGCTGTGTTCTCTAGACCCGGGGAAGAATACAAAAGTGTCTTTCAAACGTTCTTTAAGAAGAGAAACTCAGGGCTAAAAGGCACCTTGGTGATTCCCTAGGCCAACTCACCCGTCCCTGCCCCATGTCGCAACAAAGACTTAGTGCAACTAAAAATAAATTTTTAAAACAAAGAATATACCAAAACTGAACAGTTTTAAAAAAATCCTAAAGCAATCTCTATTGGCAATAATCTCATCACCCTACTTTAAACAGAAATTGTTTCCAACCATGATTTAATAGTGCTGGAAAGATGTCCAAATACATCATCAAGTAAAGTGGGGGGAAAATAGCAAAACGAAGCAGCTCCACTCGGGAAAAGAAATAAGGGTAAAAGAAGAGGGTAGAAAGCAAGCTAGAGAAAGGGCCCCCTGCCTCACTCAGCCTCACCCTGGGGAAACCCTGGGGAGTGGGCCCCTGTCTCACTCTTTCTGTTAATGTTTGAGTTTTGATCTCATTTCATTATGCTCACGGTAATTTGGTAGCCATAAAACACATGATCCAAAGAAATTATAAAGAACAAATTTACTTTTCTGCTTAAACAAAACACACACACACACACACACGTACACACTTTCTTAGCAGGGGATAGGACTACAAATATTTAAAGCAAATATTTTTTCAAATCTACAAAACCAACCAAACCTTCACCTGGTTTCCGTTACCAGCTCAATGGAAAAGGCAACACACAGGACCCAGGCTGTTCCACCCTCTGAGAGGAAGCAGAAGGCCTGTACACACCCTCCTGCCTCTAGACTCAAAGGTGCAGTACCATCCCTTTGCTCACCTGGTTGACGGTATCCAGGAGGTAAATACTATATTCATTCCAACTCAACACCCAGCCTTCTTGGAAGAAGCACGACACGAGCCCCAGGTGCTTCTCAGGTGAGCTGCACCCTCCGCGCTCGGCCGAGTCCAAGCGCGGGTAAAGCTCGAAAGGCTTGACTCCTCCGGCGAAGACGTCTTTTAGGATAAACGTGGCCTGGACAGTCCCGTGGATGTCGGCCTTCCACAGCCGGAGCCCAGGCCGGGACGCGTACAAGGTTAGATCACTTTGCTTACAGAGTCCTGGTATAAAGCAGGCACCAAACTTCCCAGTGCTGAGACGACAAGGAAAAAAGGAGGGAAGAAAGAGAGAGACATGGACTGATTCACAGTGCTAGCTGTCAACCCCTCATTTTAAGTCCAAAAGGAATTTTTGGACTAAGCCAGAACAAGATTGATTCTTTTTCAAACCCTTTTCTACAGTGTGTGTTTTGGTTACGTGAACCACTGGTCTACCCCGAGCCCACAGAGGACACAGCCTCTGCCTGCACCCCCTACAGCAGCCTCAGAAGTGTGCACCCCACGGAGCACGCGTCCCAGTTACACACACCGAGCCACAGCCCTGTGAGGCTGGAGTCAAGACTCCTGTACTAGAGAAGAGGACGCAGCGGCAGGAGGAGAGGCCCAGGGCCGAGCAGCTCCCCTGCTCTCAAAGTCTGCTCCTCCCGACGCCCGCTGCTGGGTTCACCCAGCACCCCAGGGAACGAGCTTCAGGCCCAGAACTGGGGCAGCCCTTTCAAAACTTCTCTTAAACCCACAATCTCCATTCTGACCCACAGGCGTGGTGGGTTTTCTGGTTTTCCTATGCTTAGTACCATGAAATAGCTAAAACAAACAAGTGAAATGTACACCCAGGAACCTGTCCCTCAACTCTGGAAGTAAAGCCAACAGCCGCATCGTTGATGTTCTCCTGCTCCAAAGGCCCCTGCCCCTCCGGGCCCCAGGTGTGAGTCCTACCCTGAATTCTGTGTTCACTACTCTGTTGCTTCTATCAACACTTTCACCACATGCCTATGCATTCCTAAACGCTACATACTTGGTACAGACACACTTTTGTCTGTCATTTGTACTACAAAGTACGATGCTATTTGTAGTCTCCTGCAACTTGCTTGGAGAAGGAAATGGCAACCTACTTCAGTATTCTTGCCTGGAGTATTTTATGGACGGAGGAGCCTGGTGGGCTACAGTCCATGGGGTCACAGAGTCGGACATGACTGAGCGACTTAACTTCCACTTTAACCTAATAATTCTGAGATTTATCCTTGTTGAAAAAAGCGCTAAGGCTCATTCATTTTCACTGCTATACGGGACTCAGGTTGATGGTTATTTGAATTATTCCCACTTTTTCATTTTTTTTTTAATCTCTTCATCTTGCTGTTGATTCATGTTCTTTATTTTTTTTTAATTTTCAAATCTTTAATTCTTACATGCGTTCCCAAACATGAACCCCCCTCCCACCTCCCTCCCCATAACATCTCTCTGGGTCATCCCCATGCACCAGCCCCAAGCATGCTGCACCCTGCGTCAGACATAGACTGGCGACTCGATTCTTACACGATAGTACACACGTTAGAGTGCCGTTCTCCCACATCATCCCACCCTCTCCCTCTTTTTCATTTTGAATCGTGCTCACCATGAGCATGTCTGCACATAACCTCCCGGCACACAGGTCTGACAGTTGGTCGCAGACATTTCAGAGTGGACTGCTGGACTGTCACGTGACTGCCGTGTTGCTGATTAAGAGCAGATTCAGGTCAGGAAGACAATTCCAACCTTTCCCTGCGTGCTTACACCAGCCTCACCCATCAGCGACCTGGGAGTTCTCACTGCTCCACATCTCTGCCGAACCCCCGCGTCTCCCAGTCGAACGGTGAGTTCAGTTTAACCCTGAGTCCTCTGATTCTCTGTCAGAAGTACTTCCCCGATTCTGAACAGCAGAAGGCATTGTGGCTTGTTTTTAATACTTACTTGGCCGCACTAGGCTTCAGTGCAGCATGTGGGATCTCTGATCTTCATTCAGACTCTTAGTCGTGTCACGCGGGATCTAGTTCCCTGACCAAGGGCTGAACCCAGACCCCCTTCGTCGGGAGTGCAGAGTCTCAGCCCCAGGGCCACAGCGAGGTCCCACAGCCCTGCCACTCACTCCATGCCGTGGACCTCAGCTCCCTCATCTGTAAACCAGGGATAACAACTCCTACCTCAAAGGCTGATGTGAGGCTGAATGACAATCCGTGAAGATGACAAGCAATGCTGGTGACACTGTAGGCCCCCCAGACGCTCAACTGCCTCTTCCGTCATGCTCCTGTGGGTGCCGGGCCCCACCTCACCCTCACCCTGCACAGCAGCACTTGGCTCCCAGGGCGGCATCCCAGCGCCCACCAGGCAAACTCAGCTGGGTGCTTCTCTGCGGTCCAGCATCTCACTGCGTCCCTCTGGAGAGGGTCCATGGAGGACACAATATCAATTCAACTCTGAAGTGAAGACTGTCAGACTAATCCACTAGTAACACCCTGGGTCATTCCTGGACAACTCCACGGTCAGCACGGGGGTGACCACTGCCTCTGGTGATTTGTTCTGGTAAGGTTCTCAATAGAGACGCCCACAAGAGTTCCAGTAGGACAGCCCATAACCTCTTCTTCCTGCCTTTCCTGTCAATTTCTATTTCGTGATCCAATTTTCAAACCAAAGTATTTTCCTTCTACTAATAAGTTCTCTTAAAAATCTGTCACTTCAGGTGGGGTGACTAAAGCCTCCATCTTAGTCAACATTCAGTGAGCTCCCGCACCACGCGAGGAGCTGTGGTGCAGGCAACAGCAAAGAGGCAGGAGGAGGGTCTCGGCCCCGCGAGTAACACACGGTAGACAGACGCGTCAGAAACACGCCACCCCCGCAGCGCCGAGAGCTGCTCGCGGCCGCTAGACAGAGGGGACACACTGTGCCTGGGCCGAGGAAGGCTAGACCTTGGACACTGAGCAGACCATGACCCTTTGGGGAAGGACCAGCTGAGCAGGGCGGGCGGGGGCCCTGCTCCAAGGAGCTGCTGAACCATGTTGGCAGCAGGCTGGGAGAAGGTGGCCGAGCCAGGGGTAACTGGCTACATACCGCTCAGGGCAAACGGCCCTCCACCCCGACTCATCCGCCACCCACACGCAGGGTGACTCCCTAGCGCCGGCTGAAGTCATTCTGAATCAGACACAAAAACTCTAACTTTTAAGGTCCAAGCTCTACAGGATTCTAAAATCACAAATCAACCGAGTTTCTCAACTTTGGTGGGGCTGTTTTCTAGAAATATCAACCATGACTTTAAAAAATGTCTTTATTTCCTTTATGAGACACACCAATGTTGAAAGTAGTGTTTCTAGTTATCAAATTCTAACCATAAATCAGATTTTCCAATTTATGTACAATAACGCTGAGCAAGACAGAGAGCCGGAAACGAGACAAGCCACAGCCTGGATGGCAGGCTCAATAGCCGGAAGCCCAAAGGCACCAGAGGGCATGATAGTGACGCTGCCCCAGAACCCACGTGGCTGGGCAGGGGCCCAGGCTCCACACCCACCCCGGCCCCGCAGGTGCTGCTGACCCGGACGGCCTGCCGCCGGACATGGAGGAAAAGCGGACGGCTGGGTGCTGCGATCGCCTGGGAGATACACACGCACTGCTCTGTTCTATCTGAGGGGGTTCACAGGCTGATCACCCACCAGTCCCTGCAGCTGTCCCCAGGCCCGGCTGCCCCGCTGACAGGACAGCCTCCGCCCCCTTTGGGCCAAGCCAGCCCTCCTGGGCTCAGGGCCGTGACATGCACCATCACCCGGTCACCCCGTGTGTGGGCCCACATGCCCAGACATCCACACCGCCAGACTCCCACACCCCCACACCCCTAGACACCCACACCCCCAGACACCCACACCCCCAGACTCCCATAACCCCACACCCCTAGACACCTACACCACCACACACCCCCACACACCCAGACTCCCACACCCCCACACCCACCCAGCATGTGGCCCACCCCTCCTCCCTAAGCTTCCCCAGCCCCATAGCCTGCACCCCACAGGTGCTTTTTTTTGGCCAGGCCGCACAGCATGTGGAATCTCAGTTCTCTGGCCAGGGATTGAACCCATACCCCTTGCAGTGGCAGAGTGGAGTCCTAGGCCCCCAGGGAAGTCCCCACAAGGAGGTATACCTGGCCACCACGCTGCCAGAGCCAAAGGCCCAGCTGGGTGCATTGCTCAGGGCCAGTCAGCAGCTGCAACACAGCTCTTTCTGACAGGTAAAGACGGAGTGCGTTGGCACACAAGGCCTCCCTTTGCCAGTGACACTCACTCATCAGAGAGCTCCTAGGTCCCAGAGCTTTAAACACCGTCCAGAGGCCCTCGAGGGCACCGCTGTGGCCACCCGCGGCCCGGAGCGCACGTCGCCCCCACCTGCCACCCCAGCCTGGCCCTGGAGGAAGACCACGCCCTGCCAGCAGCAATGCTCTACCCACTGCCCAGACTACCGCCTCCAATGGCTCTCCTCCTCCCACACCCCAGAGCCAGCCAACCCATCAGCTCTGCCTTCAAAGCATCCCTGCCACCCCGCCCTGGTGTGAGCCCGACTCTCACCTCGGTCACCCGGGACCCTGGTAGCCTCCGTGGTGGCCGCCTTCACCCCCCTCCAGAGTCAATGCCAGCTCGTGACTCTCACGGCGCTGAAGTAACACAGCCCCGAGTGGGGCCGTGAAGCCTACAGGATGGGCTCCCAGCCCCTCCTCTGCGCCCCCACACCTGGCCTGTGCTCCTCTGAGGGGTCCTCACGGCTCCCCCGGCCCTCTCCCAGGAATCGGCTCAGACCCCACTGCACAGAAGGGTGGGGACACGTCTGCCTAGGCAAAACACACCAGACAGCCATCCTCACAGCTCCACCCATCTATTATTATATTATTACCGCTGAACACTCTAGAACATGCTTATTTAAGGTTGGTCTCCCCCACAGGAACGTGAGCTCCTGAAGACCAGCGCTCTTGTCCCCCTCGCTCACAGCGTCTTCCCCAGATTGCGAAGGGCACTGGGCAGAGCAGACACCCAGGAAGGATCCTCCATGGCTGAATGGGAAACACGCCCCCAAGATGACCTCATCCAGGCCAGAGGGTTCAGTGGCACCTGCATCTGACGACCTCATCTTCATGTCTGGCCCAGGCCCCCTCTCCTGAGCTGCCAACCTTCGCATGTTACTCCCGATGGGGATTCTGGCTTAGCCACCTAACAGGCATCTTGAACACAACATGCCCGAGAGAGAATCCAGACGTCCAGACCTTAACCCAGGGCTTCCTGTCCGAGTTAAAGGGCTTCTCCCTCCAGCCGGTTGGTTTAGCCAAGGGCACAGAAATCCTTCCTTACTTTGTTCTCCCCTTGCCCCCTGTATCGAATTCATCCCCAAATCACCCTTCCCTCCCCCTCCAGGTGGATTCCACGCCACCCTCCAGACTCCCGCAGCTGCCTCCTTGCTGTGCAGAACCAGGCGTGCTCAGGCCGCCCTCCTCCTGCCTAAAGCCCCCAATGGCTTCCCGTCTGGCCTGGAGTAACTCAGGGCAAGGACTGGCTCAGGTCTTCCTTCCCAGCACCCACCCACCCTCCACAGCTGCCCCAGTCCCCCTCTAGCTCCTTGAACATTCCAGGCCTGGGCCCAACACGGCCTCAGCACTTGCTGCTCCTGAGACCAGAAGGCTCTTCGCACACTGGAGGGTTCAGCCCAGGATCTCTTCCCCAGAGGCCTCTGCTGACTGCCTGCCTCCACCCGACCCTTCACCCAGATGCTGCCTCGGAGCACTGCCCACACTGAGACCAGCATTTCTGAGGGCAGAGCCTGGCTCCCCGCTGAGCACAGGGTGCCGGCCGGTGGGACACCTGGTGACCGAAGCTGCAGCTCCGGGAGGCAGCTGTCACTGGGGTCCTTTTCTAACCACGATCTAACACAGCACACAACAGAGACGAGCTGTCAGGACACAGGCTGGAAGTGTTTCTGTTCACTCTATTGTCCCTTACTTCTCTAACACGGCTCCCTAACAGAAAGGGGACTCAGCACCCTGAGATGGTGACTGGCAAGTGTGCGCAAAGACCCGGCCACAGAGACCCACCAGGAGAGGGTCAGAAGAGGTGCTGAGGCTTCACGCCAGAGCTGAGAAGGCCAGGTGTGAAGGCAAAGACTGCTGGGTACACGATTCACGTGGAGGGAACTGGTTTTTAAGTCTCTCTCTCTGCATGCCACCTTCCTTCCAAAAAGACACAACACAGCGAGACACCGACAGACAGGCCAGGACAAGACGTGAGGGGGAGAGCGGGGTCCCGGCAGAGGGGGAGCCTGGCCAAGTCTGCAGGACCACCAAGCCCGAGTGGCGGGTCCTGCTGGGCTTCCCAGGAGCCAAAAGGGAGACGATCGTTATAAGACGACCAACTGTCGATGGAATTAAGGGGGCGTTCAACATGGAAAGGCGAAGCCGAAGGGGAGATGTGACTGTGTGAACAGCCATGGGCTGTTCTGCCAACAGAGAAAGGAATAAACTTGCACTGTGTTCCTGCAAAGCCCGGGACACAGCATAACAGACGTTGAGAGGACCAGAGGCTGGCACCACCAGCCGCACACTCGTCCACCCCCAGGCTTCTTGGCCGTCTGCTCCCCACCCTCCACCCCACCCCCTCCCAGCTCCCATGCCCCCCCTGCCATCCCCCCACCCCTGGCCTCTGCAGACAGTGGTGCCCCTTCCCCTGGCACTCCTCCAACTCCAGCCGCCAGCGATGGGGCTAGACCGACCCTGCTGCAGCTGTTCTTCCACCAGCAGCAGGTCACAGAAGGGGTCGTCTCGCAGCCAGGAGCTCTGACCCCTTCCAGGCCTGGCCCCCTTCTTCAGGACACCCCACCCTGGGTTACAGCCCACGTCCTGGCCGCACCCTCACTAGGCTCCACAGCAGAAGACACAGCCAGCAGCGCTGAGGTCACCTGAATCCACAGTGGCATGGTTCAAGGAGGGAGTGAGGTGGGAATGCCCACCCGACCCTGACCTCTGAGCCGAGCTGTGCAGGAGGCGGCCTGCGAGGAGCAAATGCCGGCATGAGGCGGCGGGGGGCTGGGGACCCATGTGGAGCCCCGTCCCTCGCGCCGTGACCCCGCGCAGCTCACCTCTTCCTCGGCTGTGTCCCGACCTGCTGGACAGAGCGCTCTTCGGTGTAGAACAGCAGGCTCCTCTGCAGCGTGGAGACCAGCAGCACCTTCTGGCTGTAGTCCAGCTGCACGATGGAGGCCGGCTCCTCCAGCACCAGGTGCGAGTGGCAGACCCCCTGCGGAGAGAGGCGCGTGAGGCCCGCAGGGCAGGCTCCAGGGGGCCCCCAGCTCCCAGGACTGGCCCGCCGCCCTCCTGTGTCTGCATTCCGGCCAATGTCTACCTTAAATGAAGGCTCTCATCCTCACCGCATTCAGTGCCAACTCACTGCGGTGATACCACCCAGAGAAGCCCTCACTGGTGAGAAAATTGTCAGGGTTACCATCTAGGTCAGGCCACAGCAAGGTCACCAAGAAACGCTTAAAACTTCAGTATGATTTTTAAAAAGGTTTTCAGCACGTGTCACCCTGTCCCTCCCTGTTCACTGAACCCAGGGTAGGCAAGGCACGAGCGGGGAAGCTGGAAGACGTGAGGAGCTACAGGAACTGTGACATCCTGCGTTCACAGCAGCAAGGCAGACACGCCTCACCCTCTACCGGCTGACGCAACAGCAACGACTACGACGCAACCCAACACGCCTCCACTCGCCGCTCCTTGAGGGGCTCAGATGGGGCTTATACAGGTCACTGGGCATGCACAGTGCTACAAACGATCTCAGCTGTTACAAAACCATGAATTTACAACTCGTGGGGTGAGAGCGGGAGGCCATGACCACCGCCATCCCGGCTAATTTGCTCTTTCCCTGCAACATGGTTCAGAGAAGGAAGACTCCATAAAGATCTAAGCAGAAATATTGCACCAGGTGTATTATTTTTTCCAACAGAACACAATGGGACTTCCTAAGAAATTATTGTGACAACTTTCACAGTTCATATCACAACCTCCTCCACAAAGGGCTCAAAGTAATTCTGGGGACATTATATCCTGGCCTACGGAAAGGGTCAGAAGAGACAGGTTAGAAAGAAATGAAAATGGTATTAAGTATGTTAAAGAGCCAAGTCAAGCTTTGCGAGGCACTTTATCGCTGACACAAATGGTGTGTCTTTGGGCCAAGTATCTGTGCCTGTAAGTCCCTCTTCTCCTGAAGCCTGTTTCTTTAACAGTGTAGGAAATACTGATGCAACATCGTAGACTTTTGTGGTAAAGGGAGCAGCCATCAGATTTGCTGGTAAGATTTACACACAGTAAAAGTCACCCTTTTTAGATATATGATTCTATCAATTTCAACAAATGCATACCAGTGTGTAACCACCAGCATGATTGAGACGGGGAAATTCCCCTCCACTATCATGGACACGAAGCCAGAGTTCCCTCCCACCTTTACTTACACAAACTGCAGTTTTTCAACTTTCGACTTAGCTCGTAATGGAATTAAATTCATTGTATTGTACTGTGCAAAGGGCTTCCCTGGTGGCTCAGCTGGTAAAGAATCCACCTGCAGTTCAGGAGACCTGGGTTCGCTCCCTGAGTTGGGAAGATCCCCTAGAGAAGGGAAAGGCTACCCACTCCAGTATTCTGGCCTGGAGAATTCCATGGACTGTACAGTCCACGGAGTCTCAAAGACTCAGACAGGACTGAGCGACTCTCACTGTGCAAACCCATACATCTTTCCTGCAAATTTCATGAAACACCTGTGTCTTTAAAAATGGATCAGAACCTCAGTAGAGCTGGGAACAAATGACCAGGATGCCAAGGTGTGGGGAAACTAACAAGATGGCACCGGTGAGGCTCTCTCGCTCCACGTTCTGTAAACGGTGGCTGTGCAGCTGTGTAACAGCCGAGGCTGCTTAAGGCAGTGTGTGTGCGTCACGAGGCGCTCGCCTGGCCACAGGCCACTTCTGCTCTGGTTGAGCATAAACAAGCTTCACCTGGAAAAGCCCTGAAGGATTGTGTGCGGTTACGTTACGTCTGCTGTGCCAGCTAGGAGAGAATAAACGTGTCTGCAGTTCCTACGGCTCCTCACATTTTCTTCCAGCCTCTTCGCCTGCACCTTGCCTACCACGGGTTCAGGGAACAGTGCTCACAGTGAGACACAGCGAGACAATCGGTGCTGTGAGCAGGGCCAGCAGTACACAAGGAGAGTGCTCTCCGCGTGACTTTTTCGTTTCCTGACCTGCATGAGCAATGTTCCCATGACGCAACCCACGCTGTGGGAGTGACAGCAGGAAGGCACAAACACGGGATCCCTGAAAATCTCAACAAAATGTTTTCCTGGAGAGCAGCAGTTCTCAAAGTGTTGCCCACAGTCCCTGAGGGTCCCTTAGGACCTCTCGAGGTCAAAGTCATTTTCATTATGAGGTTTTCTCTGCCTTCTTCATGGAGCAGTGGTTCACACTGCTGGTGGGTAGAGCTCCTGAAAGACTGGGGTGGGGGGGACCCCAAGGCGAGAAGGGCACCAAACTCCAGGAGCTGTCATGGTGCCCCCAGCCACTGGGCATGTGCAGCAAAAACGTGCATTTCCCTTCAGAAGGTCTTTGATGCAGGAAAATAAAAATCCCAACAACTCTTGACCTTGGGGACACCTGTCTTTGTATTCTGTGATGAACCCAGGCCTGCACACAGCTCCCCAGGTGAGGCTGAAGTCCTGTGGTTCTTTTGAGGAGGAGCACTTGGACGACTGTACGAGCTAGGAGCTTAACTTTTTTTCCCCCCAAAATATGTTTTTATTTGAAATACTAGTATTCAAACTTGGGTATTTGTCAGGCATTTTCTCAGAAGGAATAAACCATATCTGTCACTTCAAGGAAAATAAGTGTCATTTCAAGGAAAATAATTATTATTTTTTGCTGATAATAAGACTTGATCTTCACAAATGAAGATCAGAATCTGAAAACCTGTATCCACTCTTGTGAACCTAATATTCCCAACGGCTTAAGACCTTTCTCATCAGAATGATGGAAATATTAACAATGGTGTTGTTTTTGCTTTCAGTTCAGTTGCTTAGTTGTGTCCGACTCTTTGCGACCCCATGACCCGCAGCACGCCAGGCCTCCCTGTCCATCACCAACTCCCGGAGTTCACCCAAACCCATGTCCATTGAGTCGGTGATGCCATCCAACCATCTCATCCTCTGTTGTCCCCTTCTCTTCCCGCCCTCAATCTTTCCCAGCATCAGGGTCTTTTCACATGAGTCAGCTCTTCACATCAGGTGGCCAAAGTATTGGAGTTTCAGCTTCAACATCAGTCCTTCCAATGAATACTCAGGACTGATCTCCTTGAGGATGGACTGGTTGGATCTCCTTGCAGTCCAAGGGACTCTCAAGAGTCTTCTCCAACACCACAGTTCAAAAGCATCAATTCTTCAGTGCTTAGCTTTCTTTATAGTCCAACTCTCACCTCCATACATGACCACTGGAAAAACCATAGCCTTGACTAGATGGACATTTGTTGACAAAGTAATGTCTCTGCTTTTTCATATGCTGTCTAGGTTGGTCATAACTTTCCTTCCAAGGAGTAAGCGTCTTTTAATTGCATGGCTGCAGTCACCATCTGCAGTGATTCTGGAGTTTTTGCTTTATATTATATAATTAAATGTATCACAATTGGAAGATCTGCATCACTTGGTACATCAATATTTTCCAAGTGACCAACACAAAAAATTACAGAATTACAAAATCAAACAAAATGAGTCAAGGAGTCCTTCAAAGTGCAAGACAGACCAATGGATCTCATTGTAACAGAGCAGCAAAAACTCATCCACATGCTTTCAGATTCCATACTGTAACCAACCTTTAAAGAAACTAATTTAGGGATGTGATTAAAGAAGAAGGTAACACAGTTCTCTGGAAGGGCTATTAAAACACTCCTATTTCCCACCACATATCTGTGTGAGGCCCAATCTTCTGGATACACCCCAACCGAAACAATGTACAGACTGAATGCAGAATCCGGCTGTCTTCCATTAAGGCAAATATAAAGAGATTTGCCAAAATGTGAAGCAATGCTACTCTTGAAAGCAGGAGTAGTTTTTTGTTTTGTTTTTTTTCTGTCACACTGCAAGGTATGTGGGATCCCTGTTTCCCAACCAGGGATCAAACCCAGGCATCCAGCCTGGAAGCGAGGAGTCTTAACCACTGGACCACCGGGCAAGTCCCATGTTCCATGTTTTGTTTTTGGCCTCGCCTTGCAATTTGTGGGATTTTCCAACCAGGGACTGAATCCGGCCCTCCGTATTGAGAGCTCGGAGTCCTAACCACTGGATCACCAGGGAATTCTCAGTACTATTTATTTTCACAAAAATATAAAAAAACTTAACCCATACAAACAGAACCTCTCTGGATACCTCTTTTTAAGAGGTATAGTGTAAAGGGGTCCTGGGACCAAAAAGTTTGAGAACTACTGCAACAGAATATTTGTGACAGGTCAGTCTCGGATCAGAGGGACTCAGAGTTACCCAGCTAGTAATCGCTGAATTTCTGGACGCACCTGGAATAATGGCTACAAAACAAAGAAGAAGATGAAAGGACCATACCACCAAGGAGAGAATTCCAACCGGGCAGACGTCTGACAAAACAAAGCACAGGCAGGCTTAAAGCCACCCACACAACAGAAGCAGACCCTCGGCCTGAAGTTGAGCTCTGCTGGGCGTCACCTGGTGCCTGGACCCCTGGGAGCCGGGGGTGCTTATCTACTGACCAAAGATCAGAATGTGAGGCTTAGGGCTCTGTCCAAAGGCTTAAAGAGCAAATACAGGGGTGGAGCTGGCTCCCTGCTGCCGCCAAACCTCCTCCTCCACCACTCTCCCACAGCCAAAGCTCGGCTGGGGTGAGCTCACCATCCACTCCAACCACTGTCCACAGAGTGAACCAAGACTATTGCCTGCCGCGTCAGTATTCAAGGGAGGTGGCAGCCATCAGCCACAGGGCTGTCCTCTCCCCAACCCCAGGGCGCACCCTCAGGGAGCTCAGGGTGGAGTACACAGGCCACCCTACATCAAGCCAACAGCCACTGCAGGCCGCCCCCAACGTGTGGCTGAGGGGTTCAGGATGCGAACTGGCCCCAGCGTGAAGGTGCACATCAAAGGAATGTGATCTCAGGGGGCCCAGACTCTCGCATCCTCCCGCATAGAAAAGCGCTAAATTCGTTAACTTGAGAGATTTTTTTTCTTCTTTAATTAGCACACTTCTTGATGTTTAACAAGCAGGTTTGTTTTTTCAAAGCTCCCGTAGATCCTGGTTCCTCCCCCACCTCTTTGGAAGGATCCCTCAGAGTTATCTGAGACTGTCTCCCAGGCTTAAGTCCTCAGTAAGTCCACCGAAAAAAAATTCTCAACTTTTAGGTTGTGCTTTTTATTTTTCAGTTGACACCTGTCGTGACTTTGAAATGTTCCATGTCCTCCTCTACAAACTGCCAAGGAATAAGGCTTGGTAGTGGCTTCTTTTCTAAGTGGTAGCCAAAGACAACAGGAGAATGAGAAAAGTGTATGTTCGAGTAGAAACAAAGGCCAATTCTTAACACAAAGAAGTAGAAGCTTATAAAGCATCAGGAAAGCGCTTGAAAGAAAATGTTACGAACAACAGCTGAGAATAGAAAGAGACAACAGGGAGTTTTCTGGGGGCCTAGAGGTTAGCATTCCAGGCTTTCACTCACAAGACCTGGGTTCAATCCCTGGTTGGGGAACTGAGATCTCACCAGCTGATTGGCGCAGACAGAAAAAATGGGACAAGGATCAAGAATACAAATTAACCAGCTATAATTTCTCCAATTATCTGACCAATAATACTTCTGAAAATGATTTTACCTGATCTAGATCCAGAGAAGAATAGACGATTTTCCCTTTATCATCTCCGGAGAACAGTTTCATCCCATTGGGGCTCCAAGCCAGAGCTGTTATGCTATTTTTGTGAATGCCAGTGACGTCAAACCTCCGAAGCTGTGAATAAACGATAAAAATACACACAAGAAAAAGAAAAGGAGAGACACTGTGAGATGGAGCTGTGTGGACGAGGTGGTATGCAGTCCCTCCTGTTTTGTGGAGTAACTGGTGTTCCCAAGCTGCTTTCCAGGCAAAACCCTGCACAAGGGCCCATCTGTCTATTTACCTTGAAAACTGACGGAGAGGAGCCAGAGACTACTGAGCAATTTAAATTACCCATATGTGCTTTTTACCAAGTGTCCTACCAGCAACAAAAATGTTATCTGACTATGAAGAGCACAGAGTTAGGCTTTTTTGAACAAATATTTTCTCAGCAGATGAGGACTTCTTATTTTAAAGGATGAGAGGAATTTGCCATGAAATTAAGAAATGCTAAAATGGTTGGCACTTACCTGTTTATTTCTCCCTGGCAATGAGGATACAAGCTGAAAAACTGCAACCCTCCCAGAGGCTGTGCCTGCAGCCACCAGGTCATCGAAGCAGCTCAGCAGCTTCACCACCGTGATGGACTCTGTTTTCCCCTGAAAGAGCAAACATCTAAAATCAAATGGGCCTGTCACTGGGCCAGATTTCAAACTGTGAAACAGCACCTACAAGTGAAATGGAAAACCTCGCCACACAGCAGCCGATACATATTTCTGATTGAAAATGTATATAGTTCAGAAAGATAATTATATCTCTTTTTCTTTCCAGGTTTTTTATTTTTGAAATGACAAAGTGTGAACCACTGAGCTCTTCTCAAGGGAATTCTAAGGAGCTTGGACAAGAGAGATTGTTCCCCCCAAAACCGGAGTCTGGAATCAGGAGAGCTGTCCCACTCCCAAGCTCTGCTTCCTTCTCTCTCAACATGGACAAGTCCCCCACCAACTGTCACCCATGGTGTGTACCTGCCACACAGCTGTGCTGGAGGATCAACAAGTGCTTCATAAACTTATTCCTGTTTTGATTCTTAGATCAATAATCATATTAAATAACATTAACGCAGGCTTGATATATTGGTTTAGTAAAAAGCACATGTCAAGCATTGAATACAGACCTTTAGGCTTCCAGTGCACCTGAATAATCATTTTTTATTTTGAAACCACTCATTCAAAAAATTACACAACCATTTCCACCTTGCCAAGACATATGGCAAGATCTTCAATAAGCTGTTTTGAACCCTGATGCAGTAATTTACATGGTAATCAATCTGTCAAACCCGAGCGCACCCCGCGCATTCAGGATCCTGAGTCAGCTGCTGGGTTAACACACAGCAGGGCGAGGGCCTGGCTTCTCAAAGCGGAGCCACAGCATCGAGACGTGCACACAGAGAGCCGCCCAGCGAGCAGAGGTGGTCACACGGGAGCACTCTTTCAGGCCCTGTTCAGGCTATAAATATGTCTGGTACCAGAGCATGACATGGGGTAAGGGAGCTAGATCTTAAGCGACAGGAAGGAAAAGCGGACTCTTGAAGACGCCTGCTTTTGCAGGTGTACCAGTCTGAAGTCTTACTGGGACACCCTCTGGAACAGGCTGGAAGGAGGAGGGCATGGGCCCAGACAGGAAGACTGGCCAGGAGCTTTCTGCGCTTATTCAGGTGGCGTGAGTTCGCACCCAGTCAAGAGAACTGGCCAACTCCACAGGCGCCAGGGCAGAGAACCCTGGGGAGGAAAGACGAGTGGGAGGCCCAGTGAGGATGCCGATGGCAGCGAGGGACAGGGCACAGGCCTCTCAGCAGCACACGTCCTGCGCCAGGCCGCCTGGCTGACACTGCACAGGCGTTACCTCCTGGGATCCTCAGGCCACCGAGAGCGTAGGAGCTGGAGCTATCCTCGTGACACCAGGGCTGTGAGACTGGTCTCAGGCCACAGAGCCCGGGAGAACCGAGTCAGGACTCTGCCTGAGTGTGACTGCAGAGCCAGGCCCTGCTCTGCCTCAGGGCTCCAGCAGACCCGCGGCGTGGACATGGGAGGCGGGGTCGGCCAAGGAGGAGCAGGATGGTGAGGGGAGGGCAGGGACTGTGAGGGACAGCTCCACCTCCGCTCGCAGGCGAGAAAGGCGCACAACACGCCTTAGGTGTGTATCGTCTGACAGGCCAGCGGGGCCTCCCTGGTGGTCCGGTGGTTAAGACTCTGCAATTCCACTGCAGGGCATGCAGGTCTGATCCTTGTTTGAGGAACTAAGATCTTGCATGCTGCATGGCATGGCAAAAATAAAAAAGAATATTTTTCCTGGGAATTTGTAATTACAAAAACTGCTACTCCATCAGGAATCAAAGTCGCTTATTGGAGATCTTGCCACGTCGTAGCACAAAATCAAAACAGCTGTGTAATTTTTCTGAATGAATGGCTTCAAAATAAAAATCATTGCACAGATGGGCTGGAAACTGCAACGCCCGTAAACATGCTTTTAATAAACCAATGTACTAAGCTTGACTTAACATTCTTTAATATTATTACTAACAAATGTCATCATTCTTGATGTAAGAACCAAAACATTCAAAGAATCAGACTATGACACCCAACTATACTTCAGACAGAAACAAAATATGAAGTCTCAGCTTCTGACAGGGTAACACTCTGGCTGTTCTGAAAAACAACGCCCTCCAAACACCCAGAAATGCTGAACAAGATACACAAAGCACTTATTAAACGCTCAGCTGACCTCTATAAAGTAAAGAAAATCTACGAGAGCTGAAACCCAAGAGAGTCCTGTCAAACCAGACAGAAGCCAGCCCTGAAGCCACAGGCTGCCCAGTGACCGACCAACATCCAGACCCGGGATTTTCTCAGGTGAGCAGGGGCAGTGAGGACAAGGCTTTGGGCCAGACGAGGTGGGGAGCTGGACCTGACCTCCCCATAAAGCCAGAACCCGTGAAGACCTAACGCTCAGTGAAAGTGTAAACCAGGGAAAAATTAATTTGCTAGCAAACGGGGCCGACAAGGAACTCAGTCTTGTATCTCAGGCACTGAGTGGAGGGAATAAAAACAACAGTTCCTAAGGATCTGTAATCAAAAACCTGCCCCATCCAGCACCGGGGTTTGAAGGTACTCTCCCTCCCCACTCAAAAGCAGCTCCGTGCAGGCAGCTTAGCTGACACGCTTCCTTGTCGGTAACACTTCAAGGGGCCTGGCAGAGTGACCATAAACCCCACCTCTGGGGCTCAGTCTTGGCCCAGGCCCCTCAGGATTCACACGTGCCGGGATCAGCCACACAGTTCACAGTTAGAGGTGACCACAGGGAAACAGGCCCATGAAGAGGACTCAACTGAAAAAACACTAACAGAACTGGGCAGCCCCTCACCCCAACTCAAGCAGTTTCATGTAGACTAAGAAGAGCCAGAACCGTGATGGAAATATGCTTAAGGGGAAGGATAAATTGGAAATTCGGGATTAGCAGATATAAGCTACTACATATAAAATAAAAACTAAAGACGTACTGTATAGCACAGGGAACTATATTCAATACCTTGTAATAACCTACAGTGAAAAAGAATCTGAGAAAGAGTATGTAACTGAATCACTTTGCTATACACATGAAACACGATAAATCAACTATACTTCAATAACAAAAAAGGCTTTAAAATTTTCAAGGACTATAAAGGAAATTGAAACATAAGAGCAAACCACTGTCAGAAATAATTAAATATATATGAAAAAGAATCAAAAGAATTTAAAATCTCAGTGGTGGATTAAAAAGCAGATTGTTCACAGCTGAAAGAAAAATCACTGAATTAGATGACAGATCTGTGCAGCAAAGATATAAATTAAGAAAGAGAAGTTGAGAGTCACAGAGGATCGAATACAAAAGTCCAACCTACATCTGGTTGGGATCCCAGAAGAAAGCAAAATAGGATAAGAGAGGGCAGTGTCTTCAGAGATGAGGCTAACAGCTATCCAAAACTAGGGAAAGGCCTGTATCCTCAGGAGCACAAGCCTTGAACAAGATTCAAATGCACACACACATATCTTTCAAACAATAAAACCTCAAAAGCAATGAGGAGATATTCATATGTCAGAGAAAAGAGGCAATAACTAAATATGAATAATTATTAATAAAAGATGTCTCAACAAAGGAGTCCTGGAGACCGTAGAGTATCATCCTCAAAGTGGTAAAAGACAGAACTGATAGCCTTGAACAGTATGTCTTTCTAAACAATTCAAAGACGGAGACACAGGAATTCTCCGGCGGTCCAGTGGTTAGGACTCAGCACTTTTACCGTGGCCTGGGTTCAATTCCTGGTCAAAGAACTAAGATCCTTGCCAGCCACGTAGCATGGCAACAAGCAAACAAAGGCAGGCAGACAGACAGACAGAGTGTCCAGAGCGCGTGATTTTGTGCTTTGAAGTACCACCGACTGCAGGACAAGAACTACCACAGGACGCACACCAGCAAGAAGGAGAACGGTGGCAAAGGAAACTGAAATGTAACAAGGATGGCAAGTGAAGACGCGGGTAAAACTGTGAGGAAATCTAAACAGTGATTATAAAATATAATAATAATAATAATAATAATGCCCAACTTGAGTAGCTAAATGTAGAATGAAAATACCAAATAGTCAGATGCATACTGAGAAAGGCCAGATAAAGACATCATAAGAAAGCTACAGACCAATATCCTTCCGTGAATACAGACACAAAAAAATCTCAACTAAAACACCACTAAAATACAGCGAGATTTTTAAAAAGGATATCATGACAAAATGTGGTTTAACACCAGGGATGTTGCTAAACACTCTACAACACACAGGACCACACCCCTAGGCCAAAGCGCCATAATGTCAGGTTGAGAAACCCTGACTCAAAGCACTGCAGTCAGGACGGTAAAGACAAGTGGCCTAAATATGCCTATTAGAAGGCAGCGACTGTTAAACTGGATTAATTAAAAGACCCAAATTTATGCTACCAATATGGAATGCACTTTAGATTTAAAGGCACAGACAAGTTGAAATGAAGAGTGGAGAAATAAACCATGCACACTGTAAGTTTGGAGATTTCAACACTCTTCTCACAGTATCTGGCAGAACAAATCGGCTGCAGAAATCTTGGGAGACGGAACGATACCACTGCATTAGTCTGTGTGCGCAGGGAGCAGGCCCTGAGGATGAAATCAGACATTCAAGGCACTTACTGCGGGAAAAAAAATCTCTGAGGGAAAAAGGGATGCAGCTGGAGAAGGCAGGAAGAACTGTCAGACCACAATGCAGGCTGTGACCTTGAAGGAGGGACAGCCTGGGAGCAGCCAGGAGGAGGTGTGCCATGGAATGAGCACGGTGGTGGCTTCGGTGGCCTCGATACACCGCCCATCCCCGTGGCGGGGAAGAAGTCAGATTACCGCCAAGTGACACACAGTTCAAAGACATTAACAGACTTCTCTGGTGGCGCAGAGGATAGGAATCTGCTTGCCAAGGCAGGGGACACTGGGGTCTGGGAAAATTCCACATGCCACAGAGCAACTAAACTTGTGGGCCGCGGCTGCTGAGCCTGTGAGCCACAGAGCAACTAAGCCCGCGCGCCGTGACTGCTGAGCCTGCGCTCTAGAGCCTGCGAGCCGCGGCTGCTGAGCCCGCGGGCCGTGGCTGCTGAGCCCGCGGGCCGCGACTGCTGAGCCTGTGCTCCGCCACAGGAGCAGCCACCGCAGTGAGAAGCTCACAGCCTGCAACGAAGAGCAGCTCTGGCTCACCGCGACTAGGGAAGCCTGCACAGAACAGTGAAAACCCCAGCACGGCCAAGAGGACAAATTAAAATAAA
Organism: Ovis aries; assembly: GCF_016772045.2. Taxonomy (NCBI): domain Eukaryota; kingdom Metazoa; phylum Chordata; class Mammalia; order Artiodactyla; family Bovidae; genus Ovis; species Ovis aries. The sequence continues at coordinate 64,809,006 of NC_056071.1, read as the reverse complement.
AACCAATTTAAAAAAGTATTTACTGTGAGTCCCTCTTTAAAAACAAACACACTGCCAACAATTCTACTTTATTTAGAGAGATAATATACTTAAAGATTATTTTTCATGACTGCATGGATATACAAAACCTCTTTTAAGATACCCAAACACTTAAGGTTCAAATGCACTGTTAATATCATAATTTTTAGCAATACATTTACTTCATAAAATCAATCCTTCATTTACCACATTATTTAATAATGGGATTTTTACCACACTAAGAGCATTAAGATATCAATCTAGTACTGTTTCATACAAGTCTACAAATGAGATAGACTTTAATAATATCAAGTAGCCTATATAAAAGAATTGCTAGTTTAAAATGAGATGAACTAGGTTTAAGCAGTTAAATGTTTACTGATGGCCTCACTGTGCTCGTTGTGGGGACACAAAGGTGCTGCTTTCAGGGGGTCTCATGGTCCAGGAAGGACGAGGTTAGCTCTGACATGCTCAGGAGAGGGGTGGGCAGGCAAGGTTGCTGCCTTCAGGGTGCAGTCAGCTGCACATCAAGTGTCTCGTGGCATGGTTATTTTTCATTTTCTAAAACAGTGAAATACGATCATAAATACAAGACAATATACTGACATATACATGACACCACCCTTATGGCAGAAAGCGAAGAGGAACTAAAGAGCCTCTTGATGAAAGTGAAAAAGGAGAATAAAAAGGCTGGCTTAAAACTCAACATTCAAAAAACTAAGATCATGGCATTTGATCCCATCAGTCCAGTTCAGTTCAGTTGTCGCTCAGTCATGTCCAACTCTTTGCAACCCCAGGAACCTCAGCACGCCAGGCCTCCCTGTCCATCACCAACTCCTGGAGTCTACTCAGACTCATGTCTGCTGAGTCACTGATGGCATCCAACCATCTCATCCTCTGTCGTCCCCTTCTCCTGCCTTAAATCTTTCCCAGCATCAGGGTCATTTCTGATTAGTCAATTCTTCACATCAGGTGACCAAGATATCGGAGTTTCAGCTTCAGCGTCAATCCTTCCAGTGAATATTCAGGACTGGTTTCCTTAAGAATGGACTAGTTGAATCTACTTGCAGTCCAAGGGACTCTCAAGTCTTCTCCAACACCACAGTTCAAAAGCATCAATTCTTCAGCACTCAGCTTTCTTTCTAGTCCAACTCTCACATCCATACATGACTACTGGAAAAACCATAGCCTTGACTAGATGGACATTTGTTGGCAAAGTAATGTCTCTGCTTTTTAACATGCTGTCCAGGTTGGTCACAGCTTTTCCTCCAAGGGGCAAGCATCTTTTATTTTCATGGCTGTAGTCACCATCTGCAGTGATTCTGGAGCCCCCCAAAATAAAGTCTGTCACTGTTTCCCCATCTATTTGCCATGAAGTGATGGGACCAGATGCCATTCGCTTAATTTTCTGAATGTTGAGTTTTAAGTCAACTTGTTCACTCTCCTCTTTCACTTTCAATAGACTCTTTAGTTCTTGTTCACTTTCTGCCATAAGGGTGATGTCATCTGCATATCTGAAGTTATTGATATTTCTCCCGGCAATCTTGATTCCAGCTTGTGCTTTATCCAGCCCAGTGTTTCTCATGATGTACTCTGCATATAAGTTAAATAAGCAGGGTGACAATATACAGCCTTGACATACTCCTTCCCCGATTTGGAACCAGTCTGTTGTTTCATGTCCGGTTCTAACTGTTGCTTCCTGACTTGCATACAGATTTCTCAAGAGGCAGGTCAGGTGGTCTGGTATTCCCCACTCTTTAAGAATTTTCCACAGTTTGCTGTGATCCACACAGTCAAAGGCTTTGGCATACTTAATAAAGCAGAAGTAGATGTTTCTCTGGGACTCTCCTGGTTTTTTGATGATCCAGCACATGTTGGCAATTTGATCCCTGGTTCTTCGGCCTTTGCTAAATCCAGCTTGAACATCTGGAAGTTCATGGTTCACGTACTGTTGAAGCCTGGCTTGGAGAATTTTGAGCATTACTTTGCAAGCATGTGAGTGCAATTGTGAGGTAGTTTTGAGTATTCTTTGGCATTGCCTTTCTTTGGAATTGGAATGAAAACTGACCTTTTCCAGACCTGTGGCCACTGCTGAGTTTTCCAAATTTGCTAGCATGTTGAGTGCAACACTTTCACAGCATCATCTTTTAGGATTTGAAATAGCTCAACTGGAATTCCACCACCTCCACTAGCTTTGTTTGCAGTGATGCTTCCTAAGGCCCACTTGACTTTGCATTCCAGGATGTCTGGCTCTAGGTGAGTGATCATATCATTGTGATTATCTGAGTCATGAAGATCTTTTTTATATAGTTCTTCTGTGTATTCTTGCCACCTCTTTTTAATATCTTCTGCTTCTGTTAGGTCCATACCATTTCTGTCCTTTCTTGTGCCCATTTTTGCATGAAATTTTCCTTTGCTATCTCTAATTTTCTTGAAGAGGCCTCTAGTCTTTCCCATTCTATTGTTTTCCTCTATTTCTTTGCACTGATTACTGAGGAAGGCTTTCTTATCTCTCTTTGCTATTCTTTGGAACTCTGCATTCAAATGGGTGTATCTTTTTTTTTTTCTCCTTTGCCTTTCACTTCTCTTCTTTTTATAGCTATTTGTAAGGCCTCCTCAGACAACCATTTTGCCTTTTTGCATTTCTTTTTATTGGGGATGGTCTTGATTCCTGCCTCCTGAACAATGTCACAAACCTCCGTCCATAGTTCTTCAGGCACTCTATCAGATCTAATCCCTTGAATCTATTTCTCAATTCCACTGTAAAATTAAAGGGATTTGATTTAGGTCATACCTGAATGGTCTAGTGGTTTTCCCTACTTTCTTCAATTTAAGTCTGAATTTGGCAACAAGAAGTTCATGATCTGAGCCATAGTCAGCTCCCGGTCTTGTTTTCGCTGACTGTATAGAGCTTCTCCATCTTCAGCTGCAAAGAACATAATCAATCTGATTTTGGTATTGACCATCTGGTGATGTCCATGTGTAGTCTTCTCTTGTGTTGTTGGAAGAGGGTGTTTGCTATGACCAGTGCATTCTCTTGGCAAAACTCTATGAGCCTTTGCCCTGCTTCATTCTGTACTCCACGGCCAACTTTGCCTGTTACTCCAGGTATTTCTTGACTTCCTACTTTTGCATTCCAGTCCCCTATAATGAAAAGGACATCTTTTGGGGGTATTAGTTCTAGAAGGCCTTGTAGGTCTTCATAGAACTATTCAACTTTTTCAGCATTACTGATTGGGGCATAGATTTGGATTACTGTGACACTGAATGGTTTGCCTTGGAAATGAACAGAGATCACTCTGTCATTTTTGAGATCACATCCAAGAACTGCATTTGACTATGATGGCTACTCCATTTCTTCTAAGGGATTCCTGCTCACAATAGTAGATGTAATGGTGATCTGAGTTAAATTCACGAATTCCAGTCCCTTTTAGTTTGCTGATTCCTAAAATGTCGATGTTCACTCTTGCTATCTCCTGTCTGACCACTTCCAATTTGCCTCAATTCATGGACTTAACATTCCAGGTTCCTATGCAATATTGCTCTTTACAGCATCAGACTTTACTTCCATCACCAGTCACATCCACAACTGAGTGTTGTTTTTGCTTTGGCTCTGTCTCTTCATTCTTCCTGGAGTTAGTTCTCCACTGATCTCCAGTAGCATACTGGCACCTACCGACCTGGAGAGTTCATCTTTCAGTGTCCTACCTCTTTGCCTTTTCGTACTGTTCATGGGGTTCTCAAGGCAAGAATACTGAAGTGGTTTGCCATTCCCTTCTCCAGTGGTCCCATCACTTCATGGCAAATAGGTAGGGAAGCAATGGAAACAGTGACAGATTTTATTTTCTTGGGCTCCAAAATCACTGCAGATGGTGACCATAGCCATGAAATTAAAAGACACTCTTTCCTTGGAAGAAAAGCTATGACCTACCTAGACAGCATATTAAAAAGCAGAGACATTACTTTGCCAATAAAGGTCCATCTAGTCAAAGCTATGGTTTTTCCAGTAGTCATGTATGGATGTGAGAGTTGGACTATAAACAAAGCTGAGCACCAAAGAATTGATGCTTTTGAACTGGGGTGCTAGAGAAGACTCTTGAGAGTCCCTTGGACTGCAAGGAGATCAAACCAGTCAATCCTAAAGGAAATCAGTCCTGAATATTCACTGGAAGGACTGATGCTGAAGCTGAAGCTCCAATACCTTGGCCACCTGGTGTGAAGAACTGACTCATTTCCCTGATGCTGGGAAAGACTGAAGGCAGAAGACGGGGATGACAGAGGATGAGATGCCTGGATGGCATCACTGACTCAACGGACATGAGTTTAAGCAAGCTCCAGGAGCTGGTGATGGACAGGGAGGCCTGGCGTGCTGCAGTCCATGGGATTGCAGGGAGCTGGATGCGACTCAGCAACTGCACTGGACTGACACACACGATCACACAAACAGCTGGAAGAGCCGCCACAGAGTGAGCGCCTGTGGAGCCCCCACCCGCCTGGGGAAGAGGACTCCAAGAGCACCTTTGAAGCCCTCTATGCCCTGCATCACCCCCCGCCCCGCAACCTGACTGCATTGCTGCATCAGACCACCACTGTGGAACTGGGATCCATCACTCCCACGCTCTTATTCAGAGCTTTCATGCTTGTGTGTTTACACACAGAAGTGTAGAGAAGTTCCTAAGACACAGATCCACACTGGTGAATGGGCACCTGAAGGATCTGCCCTCAAGCTTCCTGATCCGGGTATTCAATTCGTTCCGTGTCCTGCTGTTCATCAGCCCAGGAGGGTTGTTTTGTGATCATCCAACTCACACGGAGCTGAACCCCAAAGCCAATGTATGACTATTTCACAGTGAATGAATGCTCGCACAAACCAGAAGGGTCACGTAGGACAACCGGCATTCTGCCCCCACTGGCCGATGTAGGTAGGCACCAAGTTCTAGTTCAAAAGCTGCTCAGCAAGCATGGGGCAACTTCTGAGGAAACCTCAGTAAGCCTCAGGGCTAGCCACACCAAGGGCATCAGAGCCCTCAGGGAATCGCTACCCCCACCTCCTGCAAAGCCCGGTTCAGCCCAACGGTTAGTTTCCCAAGGTTACCCAGCAGCCCGCCGGCCTCCCCTCCGTCATACACTCTTCTTTTTGAAATGAAGACAGTTCTGTCCTCTTCTGTCTCTTTAAGGAGACTCTGTCCTCCGAAGAGCTTATCTATTACGTGTTTAACGCCTCTATTTCCCTCCTTTCCAGCTTCCAGGGAGGGAAGTGGGGACACTTCTTGTTGCCTCTATGTGGCAACTTAACTTCCTCAAACAGAAATCTAGTAATTAGCTCAAGAGAAAAAGCTCTGATTTGCAAGAAGCCAGCAGTGGTTTTCTGGACAATCACTTCACCAATAGGTCTTAGCCAAGTTTCTTAGGCTCCTTGGCAGGCACTTTTCCCCTATACACAAAACAAAAAACATCAGGGAAAAAGTGTTCTTTGTGAGCAAGCTCAAAGAAGCTGTAAAGTCTGACAAGGCTTTCTTTATGAGCTGCTTTTAGTGTGTCAAAGCTGAACCTTCAGTAGAAACTCCTAGCACATCAAGTAACCAACAGATCTGAACTACTTAGAAATGTTTAAGACTCAAATAAGATATAAACGCACTAAATTCATAAGAAATGTTTCACTATTCTTCTTTACTAGCAAAGAACCACAGTTTAATAAACCACCGTTTAACTGAAACCAAAGTTTCAATATTTATACAACTTTTTAATGATCTCAAAGTTAAACCAAGGCATCTTCTTCTGGAACAATTTCCCGAGGCAAATTGGAGTAGGAAAGGTCTACTAGGCTTGAAGGAAGTCGCAGGGGCCTGAGACTATCATTAGGACAGAGAGAAGGCAGATTATCTACAGAAAAACAATTAGACCTCCAGCAGAAGTCTCAGCAGTCAAAAGACAATGGTATAGTACCTTTGAAGTGCTAAGACAAAATAACCATACATAGTGAGGTAGGGATCAAGTTTCACTTCCACCCCTATATTCATATCCAACTGCTCACATCATTTACCAGAAAATCTTTGTATTATCACTTTGTGTTCATATACATGCGGATTTTCTGGCTTCTCTAGTCTGTTCCAATGACCTCTTTATCTATTTCTGTAGTAATACCACACTGTCTTAATCACCAAAGCTTTATAAGTCTTGTTACTCAGCAACAACTGTAGAGTTATTACTTCCATCAGGACACGGGAGGCATTAGATACACACACCTCTGGCTGACATGGTGATTCAAAAGCTCTCATTTCTGCATCACTTTAAAAAATACAACAGGCATCGGTCAATGAGCCGTTCACAACGTCCCCTCCCTTCCCCCGGGACCCTCCAGCGGGAAGCTCCTCCTGGGGAGCTGCTCACTCTCGAGGCCTGTGTTCACCTGTCACCTGCTCAGTCAGCAGCCACTCCTGCTGGCAACTCCCCTCTCCCCTCCCCTAGCGCTGCTCCCCACCCGGCCAAGTGGGGCCTTCTTGCACTCATCTTTTGTTCTGCGCGTTAGAGCTGGTGTGCTCTCCACTGCATTTCCAAGTCCTAAAATGGGCCTGGCACAGGGTAAATACTCAATAAATACTTGCTGAATAAATTCACCAGGAGACCAGTGTGGAAAAGCTGCAGAAATGAGAACTCGCACAGTTACGCTTAACGCAAAGACAGTTTTGAGGGCAAATCTATGAAATTTCAACAACGTGCTAGGTGCTAAAGAGATCACACATTTAATTTCAAAGCAAAAAACCAGAAACTCCGGTCGGCTTATCTTCCTGACTTTCTGGTCTCTTCTTATGTGTGTTACACCGTATATCTAACAACAGGTTTACAACACTTCTGTACTTACTAGCTCCTCACAGCATTTCCTCCATGCTTTTGCACTTAGCAAGGAAGCATTTCCTGTGTTTCCATCTGCCCTCTCCCACTAACTTGTGTAAGAAAAAAGGTTTCTAAAAGCATTATTCTTGAAAACACCTCAGACTTTATCATATAAAAGATCTGCTTTCTTCTTTTGGAAAATAGCTTCATTTAAAAACATAATCTTTCACCCATGCATGCCACACATGGATTTATTAGAGGGTAAGCTAATTTTTGTCCTTTTATACAGCTATGAAGTTCTCACAGCAAGTACAGTGGGGTGGTTTGCCATTCTCTCTACCAGTGAGGCAGAAAGCGAAGAGGAACTAAGGAGCTTCTTGAAGAGGGTGCAGGAGGAGAGTGAACGAGCCGGCTTAAAACTAAGAATTAAAAACCTCAGATCATGGCATCCGGCCCCATCACTTCACGGCAAGCAGACGGAGAACAGGTGAGAGCAGTGACAGATTCCCTCTTCTTGGGCTCTAAAATCACTTTGCGTGGTGACTGCAGCCCTGAAATCAGAAGATGTTTGCCTCTTGGAAGGAAAGCTACGACAAACCTAGACAGTGTGCTGAAAAGCAGAGACGTTACCCTGCCGACAAAGGCCTACAGTCAAGGCTGTGGTCTTCCCAGTGGTCACACACAGTTGTGAGAGCTGAACCGTAAAGAAGGCAGAGTGCCCAAGAATAGATGCCTTCGAACTGCGATGCTGGAGAAGACTCGCGAGAGTCCCGGGGACCGCAAGGAGATCAAACCAGTCCATCTTAAGGGAAGTCAACCCTGAATACTCAACAGAAGGATTGACCCTGAAGTTGAAACTCCAGTAATTTGGTCATCTGATACCATCAGCCGATTCACTGGAAAATTCCCTGATGCTGGGAAAGATTGAGGGCAGAAGGAGAAGAGGGAGTCAGAGGATAAGATGGCTAGATGGCATCACTGATGCGATGGATATGAACTTGGGCAGACTTCTGGAGATGGTGAGGGATACAGAGGTCTGGTGTGCTGCAGTCTATGGGGTCACAAAGAGTCAGACACAACTGGGCAACTGAACGACAACAGCGAAACGAGTTTGTGTTTACCTTCCCATAACATCTCAGACATTCCCTAAACCAAACTGGTTGAGGGGCTTCCCTCATGGTCCAGTGGTTAAGGCTGTGCACTTCCACTGCAGGGGGGCATGGGTTGAACCCTGGTTGGGAAACTAAGATCCCATATGCCTCAGTGTGGCCAAAATTTTAAAAAAACAAACAAACAAACAAAACCTAGCTGATGCACCTCCCAACTGTCACTAGGAAATTCCAAAGAAACTCTTAATTGACCTGTTTCCACTGTCCTCTAGATCCAGGTTTTTGTGGAGGCCCTGCCTTCTCACTAGGAAGACAGCAAAATGGTTAGGCAACCAGCTATGTGGCTTGGGGCAGGAATCTCACTGTTTCTTTATCTGTAAAATACAGTGATTGTGCCAAATGACTCTAAGACTCCCAGCTCTGAAACCGAAAATTACAGGAACAATGACATACTTAATTCATCCTCAGCTCACGCAACTAGTGACGGACAGTCAAAGCTCAAAGCAAGTCTTTGTTGTTGTGTTTATACAAGTAACAGATGAATATGTACTTACTGTCCAAATTCTAATAAGTCTACAATATTTAACATAAAAAATAATAAAGTAAAAAAAAAAAAGAAAGATACTTCCATTCTCCTTCCTGCCCCCATGCTCAGTCCCCTCTATCCTCATAATGAAAAGCTGGGAGGTATTCCTCCAGATCCTTTCCTATGTGTTTACATACAGATATTTAGCTTTGTTTAAAACCCTAATATTCTAAATCAAATTCTCTGTTCTCGCCAAAATGAGAAGTTTTATTTTCTACTTCCTTTGTGATTCTCCACAATATGCTTATATTTTATACCCAAAGGGTATTCAAAAACACTTTTGATACTCAGAGTTGCTAAGTGTGGATTTGGGCCCAGTAAAATATGCTTTCTTATGGCCCTATGCATAGGACTTCCCAGGGTCCCCTTCCACCTTCCTGGGTTGGGTCATCTGCACCAGAGCCCCCCAGTCTTGCTCGTCCCTGTAGAGGCTGTCTGCACACGGCACACCCCTTCAGAGTTCATGGGGCTCATCTAATAAACAGAAGACTAGTTCCAGTAAAACTAGGAAACTGGCATCAGATGCAATTTGTACTTTCACTCTGGGGAGGACTAAACTCTTGCTTAAGTTTTTTTTTCAGTTTGGAGGCAGAAACTTTAAAAATAGTTATAGGCACGCCTCGTTTTATTGTGCTTCACGGACACAGTGTTATTTTACAAATTGAAGGTCTGTGGTCTTTACATAAAGTGCTCCAATTTAAATTTATTGAGGAGTGTTTTACGACCAAGAATACAGTCTGTCCTGGTGACTGTTCCATGTTCACTTGTAAAGAATGTGCTCTGAGCTGCTGTTGGGTGGAGTGCTCTGTAAACATCACTTAGATCACAAAGGTAGATGGGCCTGCTAGGGTCTGCTACATGCCTGCTGATTTTCTGTCTGCTGCTATTACTGACAGCGGGGTGTTGACATCTCCAGCTAGAACTGCAGATTTTCCTCCTTCTTCTTTCAGCTGTGTCAGCTGTTGCTTCATTTGTCGTGAAGCTCTGTCATTAAGGAGCACAACACACTATGGACCACGGTAGGGCCACTGGGCCGTCCCACTGAACCGCCGCTCTTGTCATTAAATACTGTCTCTCTGGTTATTTCCTTGCTCAGAGGGCTACTCTGATGTTAATACAGCCACTCGGCACTCTGTAATACTTTCATTTGCTCATGTTTGGCTGTGCTGGATCTTTCTTGCCGCGTGGGCTTTTCTCCAGTCTCGGCGAGTGGGGGCACTCTGCGGCTGTGGAGCAAGGGCTTTTTCTTACAGTGGTCCCCTTGTTGCGGAGCATGGGCTCTAGGGCACGGGGGCGTCAGGAGCCGCGGCAGCACTGAGGGCTCTGGGGCGCAGGCTCGGGAGCTGTCGCCCAGGCTTAGTTGCTCTGCGGCATGTGCCATCTTCCCGGGCCAGGGATCGACCCTGTGTCTCCTCCATTGGCAGGTGGATTCTTTACTGCTGAGCCACCAGGGAAGCCCTCGATGTTCTTCTGATAAGCATTTACATGGCACATTTTTTCATCCTTTTACTTTTTATCTGCTGACATGTGATCATATTTGAATGGGTTTCTTATAAACAACAAATAGTTGTTCATGAGTTTTTTTCCATCCCAGTAATTTTAAATTGATGTGTATGGATCATTTTCATTTAATATAATTATTGGCATGTTTCAATTTAAGTCTGTGATTTTGTTTTTTGTTTGTTACTCCTGTTTTTCCTTCTTCTGTTTAACCTTTAGTGTTTTCCTGAGAACTGTCTCAATATATTTAACATTCTACTTTGGTATGTCTATAGGAATTTTTTACTATACCATGCTGCACAGGGGTTTTCAGTGGCTGCTCTGAGGATTACCATATCAAATGCGGGAGATATACAAACACACACGTGCGCGTACATATACACACACAACTTTTCAACATCTATTTAGACTCAGCATTTAACCTCTTCAAGTAGAATGAAGAAACCCTACTACCCTATAGGTCCCTTACTCTCCCCTCTTACATTATAATTCTTTTATATATTACTCCATGTGTATAAACTGAAAACTCAATCAGACAATGATATAATTTTTTTCTGTCAAATATATTTTTTAAAAACTCAAGAGGAAGAAAACAGCCTAGTATATTTACTATTATTCTTCCTTCTTTACTGATGTTCCAAGTTTCCTTCTGGTATCAGCTATCATTTGCCTAAAGAACTTCCTGAAGCAATTATTTAGAGACGGTGTGCTGGCAATGAATCCCCTTAGTTTTCCTCCATCCGAGAACATTTTTATTTCACCTTCTTTCCTAATATATTTTTGCTGGATAAAAATTCTGAGCTGACAGTTCTTTTCTTTCAACACTTTATACATGCGGTACCGACATCTTCTAGCCCCCGTAGTTTCTGATGAGACATTTCCCATCATTCAGGTAATTGTCCCCTACAAGCAATGTGTCATTTTCTCTGTCTGCTTTTAAGATTTCTGTCTTGAGTTTTTAGATGTTTGATTAGGATGCGTCTAGGCATGGATTTCTTTGGTCTATCGTGTGCAAGGGGCGGTCACTGCTGGAGTCATTAAGTTTTCCTTGTTCAGTGCTAAACTATTTGAGAGATTTCAGATTAATTCATAACCACTGCACAGCAAGGAAATCAAACCAGTCAATCCTAAAGGAAATCAACCCTGAATATTCAGTGGAAGGACTGATGGTGAAGTTGAAGCTCCAATACTTTGGCCACCTGAAGAACCGACTCATTGGAAAAGACCCTGATGCTGGGAAAGACTGAGGGTAGGAGAAGGGGGTGACAGGATGAGCTGGTTGGATGGCATCACCAACTCGATGGACATGAGTTTGAGCAAGCTCCGGGAGACAGTGGAGGACAGGGAAGTCTGGCATGCTGCAGTCCAGGAGGTCGCAGTCGGACATGACTGAGCAGCTGAACAAAAACAACAGTTCATAGCCACAGTTTTAAAGATTAATTATGTAATGGTCTTAAATGTTTGGGGAATTAGATCAGTCAAACCCATGCCCTATTAATCAAGAAAAGAAACAGCAATACTTTAAATTTTCATACAAAAAATACAAATATAAACTCCAGAGCCAATCTGCCCAAGTTCAGACCACGGTGTCACCCCTTCTGACTATCTCGCAAGTCACGCAGCCTCTCTGAGCTTCATCTGTCTCCCTGATAGAACGGAGATGACGAAACAACATGGAGTTGTTCTGTCTACCTCACAGAGTTCTGTGGGGATAAAATGAGTGAATATGTGTAGAGGGTTTAGAATAATGCCTGGCACATAGTATGGATGCTAACCATTTGTGTTATTTTAATTGAGTACAGAGGCTTAATAAAAACCAACTTTATAAATTAAACTTTAATAAGTTGATACTGATTAAAATATAGATACTTGTAAATACTTCTCTTAAATACAAAAGCCTTGTCTTAGTCTGCAAAAGTCCACTAACCACAGTGCAGAGCCCCAAGTGGCAGGAGCCACACCTCAGTCACCCTTGAGTCTCTCACAAAACCCACGTTCTTACAAATCACAGATCCTGACGAGACAGGGGAGTACAGTGATGGTGCATTCCCAACACCTACAACAGACGGAGCTGCCTGAGTCGGCAGCCCAGAAGAGACGTCGGTCAGGACCCCAACAGCAGGGCGCTACAGAAGTGCCCTCATTTAAGACTACGCGTTCTGGCACCTGGCCAACACTGATCCTGACCCGTTTTTTTAAATAATTTTGCCAGAATACCTAGAGATTACTTGAGTCAGTCAGTGAACGCACTCTTGAGAAAACACTCGGAAACACTTTCAGACACTTCTCTGGTGGTCCAGGGGTTAAGACTCCACGCTCCCACTGGTGGGGACCCAAGTCCTATCCTGCACGCCACGTGGCATGGCCAAAAAATTTTTTAAAAAGCAGAAGAAGAAAAAAAAACCCATTTAGAAAACTGTGCCTATTTTCAAAGTTCCAAGTGTTAAACACTATAATGCTCTCTCTTAAAGTAATGCTGGGTTTTCGGAGGCAAGAAAAACAAGTCACAACACTGCATTTTTAGTTGCGCTCCACCTGAAAGATGGCTCTAAGGTGCTCTTTGGGTAGGACGCTCAGGCCACACTTCAGCAACTCAGAAGTAACCCCCATCCTGGGACTCGCAGGCGTGTTACACACCAGCCAGGGCCCACACGCTCAGTGGGAGACAAGCGGCACCCACCTCGAAGTTGTACTTCCTCATCTGGTCGTGCCGCCGGCAGTACAAGTAAAGCATGCCGATGCTGCTGCCCACGGCGATGTAGTCCCCGTTGGTGTCGAGGGCCGTGAGGTAGACCACCAGCGAGCGGAACCCCTTCTGGATCTTCGTGGGGATGGCATTGAGCAGGTAGTACAGAGGGCAGAACTCTCTGAAGGTAACAGGCTCCGACACAGACGCCATGGCCAAGGTCTCCACCGCTGATCATCAGGCAAGACGAGGGATTTTAGCCGGCATCTGGGGAAACCTGGGGCTGAAGAACAAGGCATGACAACGCTTTCGATGTCTAGTCATGCAAAGGCAAACCAGAGTTCACAGTGGGAACAAGGAAGTTTCAGGTGGATACAAACTACAGTCAGAGCCTAATTACACAGGGAAAGTAAACTAAGTGCCATTAAGATTACTTTTGAGGACTTCCCTGGGGGGGCACTGGGTGAGAGTCTGCCGCCAGTGCAGGGGACACGGGTTCGATCCCTTCTGGAAGATTTGGCCCACGCACCGCAAGTGCTGAGTCTGCACTTGGGAGCCCTCAAGCCGCAACGCCCGAGCCTGCCCTCTAGAGTCCGTGCTCCACAGCAGGAGAAACTTCAGTGATGAGAGGCCCGTGCACCACACTAGAGTGGAGTCACCGCTCACTGCAAGTAGAGGAAGCGTGCAAGGACAAAGACCCACACAGCCACAAATAAGCGAATGAGCAAAATCACAATCCAAAACTCACTGCCCTATTTTCTGCCCCCTGTAATTTATATCATGATAAATGGTGGGGAAGGGGTGGGAAGAATATTAAAGATAGCTCTGAATCTCAAGCAGCGTATGATCTAGTCAGGGAGGCAAAAGAACCTGAAAAGACACAAAACCAGATATGACTGGTGCTAACCTGTGGGTCTCAATGAGAAGGCGAGAGCTAGCATGGACTAGAGTGTGGAGAAAGCTTCTCTGAAAACATTCGAAACTCTGAAGCCCACCAGGAAGCACAGAACATGGAAAAGAGGAATTCCCTGGCAGCCCAATGGCTAGGACTCCGCTTCCACTGCCGGGGGCACGGGTTCAATCCCTGGTTGGCACACTAAGATCCCACGTGCCATGCCGCCAAAAAGACGATGACAGTGATGTGTACAGGGCGGTGGAGACGCTGCGCTGGGAGAGCAGTGGGCCAGCCCAGGCGGAGGATGCCGTCTGCAGGGGGAGAAGCGCCCACAGCCGCCTCAGCCACGCAGCGCCTCCCTGCGCCACCCTGCCGCCCACACCTCTCGGGAATGTGGATTCAAACCTCCCCTTGGACTTCTCCAGGGGCTCAGTGGGAAGAAATCTGTCTGTCAATGCAGGAGACATGGGTTCGATCCCTGATCTGGGAAGACCGCACCTGCCACGGAGCAACTAAGCCCGACCGCCACAACTACTGAGCCTGTGCTCTCGAGCCTGGGGTCTGCCACTGCTGAGCCCACATGCCCTCCAGTCAGTGCTCTGGCAGCAAGAGAAGCCACGGTGGTGAGAAGCCTGCACACCACAGAGAGAGAGCAGTCCCTGCTTGCTACAACTAGAGAAAAGCCCACCCAGCAGCAAGACCCAGCACAGGCACAAATAGATAATTTTTCTAAAAAAAGCTTCCCTCAATAAAGATGCTCAATCATCACATAGTATGTTATAATTTATGAAGCGCTCACTCATCCATTAAATCCTTACCGTACAAACTTTTACATGAGCTACCAAGGGCCAGAGGACCACAGGACTTGTCCAAGGCCATGTGGACAAGACCTGAATCTATGCCTTTTCGCCCTTCAAGTCCTCCAAGTGAGAGTTGCTCAGTTGTGTCTGACTCTTTGCGACCCCACGGACTACACAGTCCATGGAATACTCTAGCCAGAACACTAGAGTAGGTTGCCTTTCCTTTCTCCAGGGGATCTTCCCAACCCAGGAATCGAACCCAGGTCTCCTGCATTGCGAGTGGATTCTTTACTAGCTGAGCCACAAAGGAAGCCCAAGCACACTGGAGTGAGTCACCTATCCCTTCTCCAGAGGATCTTCCCAACCCAGGAATCGAACTGGGACCTCCGGCACTGCAGGAAGATTCTTTGCCAGCTGAGCAGTCCTGAGCCGTTTCCAAAGGGCTCTCCATCACACCCCACCGCTGCTGCACTTTCTCCACACGCTCTCTTCCTCTCCTGTTGATGGCCTTCTCTGCCTGAACCCCACTGGTGTAAGCCCCCCAAAAAGCAGAGCCCACACATCCACCTCACTCACCCTTCTAGCCCCTGGCACCTAGAAAAGGTTCAGGCACATCAGAGGCAACAAGTATTTATTGAATAAATGAATGAGTTATGAAAAAGGAAAACTGGCAAGGGAGCAATGAGTGCAAGAATGGAAACAAAGCAAAAGCTCATTTTTCCTCCAGTATGGCCCCAGGGCAACGCTGGGATAAAAATCCTCTAGATCTGCAGGGCATTTTCAAATCCCTGTTTCATTTGACAGTCACAGCACACAAGACGTACAGCGAAGTAGGCAGGGTAACTTACAAGCCCTGTTCCTGTAAGTAAACAAGAACGTCCCTCTATGATGATGGAGGGCTTCCCTGGTAGCTCAGCTGGTTAAGAATCTGCCTGCCATGCAGGAGGCCCTGGTTCGATTCCTGGGTCGGGAAGTTTACCTAGAGAAGGGATTGGCTACCCATCCCAGTATTCTTCAGCTTCCCTGGTGGCTCAGACGGTAAAGAATCCACCTGCAGTGCAGGAGACCTGGGTTCGATCCCTGGGTTGGGAAGATCCGCTGGAGGAGGGCATGGCAACCCACTCCAGTACTCTTGCCTGGAGACCCCCCACGGACAGAAGAGCTTGGCGGGCTACAGTCCGTGGGTCAGAGTCGGAAGCGACTAGGCGACTAAGCAGAAGTGCAAGTGATGGTTAAGAACACCAATCTGCCCTCTTTCAGCAGAAGCTGAAGCACTCTGGAGGTTCAGAAATGCGCCTAGGGTCATACAGGTTCAACAGCTTTGTTGTTGTTCAGGCAAGAGGCTACTACAGCAGAAACTTTGACAGTGAATGTTGATCCTGTCCATACAGCAGCGTAGTTCATAAACTGACAACTCTGTAAGGGCAATGCTGTCTTGGCTAAGCAGTGCACGTGCTCCCCAATCCTTGATTTGTGTAAGAACTCCAGAGGGTTGGGCAAGACCCACATGACCCCAAAGTCAAGTGAAAATGAAGTGGTTATCAGGCAAACTCTAGAGAGAACAGCCACGGTCAGTCACCTTGGGAAAGCACGCAGACCACTACACATGGACGCGAAAGCCAAAGCAACGTTGCAAACAGCAAGAGCGTAAGAGCGGCATAAGTGCTTAGTGGAGACCATTCCAGCACACGACTCACTGAGTCCTCACCAAAAGCCTCAGGAGGCAAGGCGTCACTGACCACTGTCACCTCCACTGCACCGGCGAGAAATGGTGGCCTCGTTTCCAGTCTCCTCTCCGTCTCCAAGGGCAGCGCAGCACAGGGGCAGGAAAAGCTGTGCTTCCTTCACGCGTGTACGCACGCGGATGCGCCCTACTTTACATGGCACTTTTAAAATAAAAGTTTACTTTTTTACAAGTTACAAATGTTCTCTATCGGGACTTCTCCAGTGGTTAAGATTCCGCCATGCAATGCAGTGGACATGGGTTTGATCACTGACTGGGGAGCGAAGATCCCACAGGCCACAGGACAACTAAGCCCGCGCCACAATCAGAGAAGCCCCCACGCCGCAATGAAGACCCAGCACAGCCCCACCAAAAAATAAGTAAAAACTATACGTTTACCCTCAAAAACTGTGGAAATACAGGAAAGTACAAAGAATGAAATAAAGGCCACTCATAAGCCCATCAGAGAGATGCTACGTTACAAACGCTTAATAAATCATGAGCATTTGCCACGTCACTAGACACTCCCCTAGAATGAGATTTTTAATGACTATACTTAAAAAAACTACGGAGAACACAGTAGACTCAAAAACTGACATTTTCCTGGTGTTTTAATTTCTGCTCCAGCCGATGAGGTCTCCAAGGAAGCAGGCAGAAGTACTGAGCACTTCTCGAATGTCAGCGAATATTATTTCCTCCTTTAAAGCCTTTTCCCTCAAAGTAGCTCTGTCAAATTATGACATTTAGATTTCAAAAACTCATTCACTTGAATTGACACCATTCGCTGAGAGCTCCACAATCTCCGCACAGAAGGGGCTTGGAGACTGCAGTCTGGTTAGAAGGGGGCAGAGGGTTCGCCTCAAAGCTGCACCTGCAGGGCAGGCACACTATCCAAACACACACAGCATGTTTGTCGCAGGTGGCTCAGGAGATGTGAGAGGACAATATAGAAGGTCAGGATCCCTGGACCCGCTCCTTGGCACAATGAGTGATCATACAACCAAAGGCCACTTCAAGTGTGTGAGAAGGGACTACAGGACTCACCTGCCAAGCACCATTAAGAACAACCGTAATTCTGTAGCAGGCGACAGGCAGCTGACTGAAATTATCTAAGCTGAAGTCCTAGCACCCGTTTGGTCTCTCTCCCTCCCTCCCCGCGACAGCAATCCCGCACCGTGTTCCACCAGCCCTGTCTCCCAGCTGCCTCCCGCTGGCCCCTTCTCAGCTCTGTGGCCATGCCCGAGCTGAAGCCAGCAGCCCTCTCACCTGGACCCCCGTGCGGTCCTTGAACAGCTGCTCTCCTGCCTCCACAGCTGCCCCAGAAGTTGATGCTCACACAGAGCAGGCACAGCGAGCTCTCCAACTTCATCAAAATTAAAAAGTTTTGTGCTCCAAAGGCATCATCAAAAAAAAAGTAACAAGATGGACTTCCCTGGTGGTACAGTGGAGAAGAATCTACCTGCCAAGGCAGGGGACATGGGTTCCATCCCTGGTCTGGAAGATTCCACAAGCCAACTACTGAGCCTGTGTGCTACAACTACTGAAGCTCACGTGCCTAGAGCCCATGCTCTGCAACAGGAGAAGCCACGGCAATGAGAGGCCCTGCAACAAAGAGCAGGCCCTGCTCACGACAACTGCAGGGAGCCTGCGCGCAGCAACGAAGAGCCAGTGCAGCCAAAACTTGAGAAAGAAAAATGAAGAGAGGGCCTTCCCTGGTGGGCCAGCGGTTAAGACTCCGCACTCCCAATACAGGGGCACAAGTCTGATCCCTGGTTGGAGAACTAAGACCCTCTATGTTGCAAAGTGCAGCAAAAAAAAAAAAAAAAAAAAGAGAGAGAGAGAGAGAAAAGACAACCAACATACTAGGAAAAAATTATTTATCTGACAAAGGACTTATATCCACAATACATAAAAAATTCTTAAAACTCAATAATCAAAAGATAATTTTCAAGCAAGCAACTGAATAGTGCGATCTGAATAGACATTTATCCACAGAAGACACACAAATGGCCAATAAGCACAAGAAAAGATGCTCAACATCAGTAATCATCAGGGAAAATGCAAAACAAAACCACAGCGACATTATCACTTCACAGCCACTAGGATGGCTATAATCAAGAGACAGATAAGTGTTAACAGAGGTGTGGAGAACTGGAACCCTCGTACACTGCTGTCTAGACGCTCAGTCGTGTCCGACTCTGCAGCCCCACAGCTTGCAGCCCGCCAAATTCCTCTGTCCATGGGATTTCCCAGGCAAGAATACTGGAGCAGGTTATCACTTCCTACTTCAGGGGACCCTCCTGATGCAGGAATCAAACCCACATCTCTTGCGTCTCCTGCATTGGCAGGTAGGTTCTTGACCACTAGCACTATCTGGGAAGCCCCATACATTGCTGGTAGAGAATAAAAGGAGGCAGTCACTGCGGAAAGTCTGGCAGTTCCTCAAAAGGTTAAACACAGAGTTACCATATGACCCAGCAATTCTATTCCTAATTATACACCCAAGAGAAATGAAAACATGTCTACACAAAGACTTAAATAATTTCAAAATATTACCATTCATAAAACCAAAGTAAAACAACCCAACTGTCCATCAACTGATGAATGGATATACAAAACACGGTGTATCCACACAACGGAATATATTGTTCAACAATAAAAAGAAATGAAGTACTGATACACACTGTAATATGATAAGCCTTGAAAACATTATGCCTAGTGAAAGAAGCCAGACACGGAAGACCATGCACTGGATGATTCCACCAAGATGAAATACGCAAATGGCCCGAGTAAGCCCGTCTACAGACAGAAAGTAGACCAGTGACTGCCTAGAGCTGAGAGGGAAAAAGGCCGAGGGTGGGGATGGCTGCTAAAGGGTTTGGAGTGTCTTTTTAGGGTAAAATGTCTTAAAATTGATTGTAGTGGTGGCCGCATAACTCTATGAATATCCCCAAGAACACCGAATTGGACATTTTAAATGGGTAATACACATGGATGCGAATCCTCAATGGAGCTTTTACCAAAAAAACAAGAAGTATCAGCTCTCCAACACTCACTCAAGACAAAAAGCTTCACTAAACCAGAAATACAGAGGAACTTCCTCAACCTGATAAGGAATAGCTACCAAAAAATCCAACAACTAACATCATACTTAACGGTGAGAAACGCAGTTTCCCCAACTAAGACCAGGTAAAAAGCAAGGATGTCCCCCTCTCATCACTCCTTTTCCATATCATACTGGAAGTTCTAGCTAATACAATAAGACAAGGAAATGTAAGACTGAAAAGGAAGAAATAAAATTATCTCTGCAGATGACATGTTCATTTGTGTAGAAAATCCAAAATAATAATGAAACTCCTGAAACTAACAGGCAATCATAGCAAGGTTGCAGAATACAAGAGTAACAAAAGTCGACCACTTTCCTCTCTAGGAGCTATGAACAAGTGGAATTTTAAATTAAAAACACAGCATCGTTTATATTTGCATCCCCCCAAATAAAATACTTAAGTATAAATCTAACAAAATGTGTAAAGAGCTATACAAGGAAAACTACAAAAGTCACAAGAATGAAATCAAAGAACTAAATAAATGGAGAAGTATCCCATGTTCATAGGTAAGTAAATTCAATATTGTCAAGATGTCAGTTCTTCCCAACTTGATTTACAGGTTCAGTGTAATGCCAGTAAGTTATTTTGCGGCTATCAACAAAATAATTCTGAAGTTTTATAGAGTCAGAAGACCCAGAACAGCCAACACAATATTGATGGAAAAAAATAATAAAGTCTGAGGACAGATATAATCTGACTGCAAAACTTACTACAAAGCACCAATTATCAAGATAGTGTGGTACCGGCGAAAGAGCAAACGAATCTACAGAAGAGAGAGTGCAGATACAGACCCGCATAAACAAAGCCAACTGACCGCTGACAAAGGAGCAAAGGCAACACAATGGGGCGAAGACAGCCTCTTCAACAAATGGTGCTGGACAACTGGGCACCCACAGGGGAAAAGTGAGTCTAGACAAAGAATTCACACTCTTCACAGGAATCAACTCAGAACGGATCACAGACCCAAATGTAAAACACAAAAACTATAAAAATTCCAGAAGGCAATATAGGCGAAAACCTAGATGACTCTGGGTATGGTGATGACATTTTAGATAACATTACCAAAGGCACGATCCATGAAAGAAGTAACTGATAAGCTAGACTTCATTAAAATTAAAAACTTCTGCTCTACAAAAGACTATGCAAATGAAGGAGAAGACAAGTCACAGATTGGGAGAAACATATTTGCAAAATACCTACCTGATTAAGGGCTGCTATCCAAAATATACAAAGAACTTTTAAAACTCAAGAACCCAATTAAAATATGGGCAAAAGATCTTAACAAAACATCTTACCAAAGAAGATACACAGATACCAAGTAAGTCTATGAAAAGACGCTCCACATCATATGTCATCGGGAGAATGCAAATTAAAACAAGATACCACTATAAACCTAGCAGAATGGCCAAAATCTCTAACACTGACAACACCAAATGCTGTTGAGAATATGGGGCAACAGGAACTCTCATTCATTGCTGGTGGGGACAAAAAATGGTACAGCCACTTAGGAAGACAACATGAAGGTTTCTTATAAAGCTAAACATAATCTTATCATATGATCCAGCAATGCAGTCCTTGGTACTTATCTAAAGGAGCTCAAAACTTATATCCACACAAAACCTTCACCAGGGTATTTATAGCGCCTTCAATCAAAACTGTAAAAATTTGGATGCAATGAGGATGTCCTTTAGCAAGTGAATGAATAAGCAAACTCTGGTACATCCAGACACTGGAGTATTATTCAGCACTAAAAATAAATGGGTTATTGAATCATGAAAAGACATGGAGAACTTGAAGTGCACATTACTAAATGAAAGAAGGCAATCTGAAAAGGTTTTATGCTGTATAACTCCAACCATGTAACCTTCTGGAAAAGGCAAACTATGAAGACAGTAAAAAGATCAGGGGCTGCCAAGGTTTGGGTGGGGAGGGAAGGGATACATAGGCAGAGCACAGAGGATTTTTAGGGCAGTAAAAGTACTGACACCATAATGATGGATGCATGCCACCATACCTTTGTCCAGACCTATGGAATGCACACCACCAACCCTAAGGAAAACTATGGACTGTGGGTGATAATGCTGTATCAATGCCGGTTCACCGACTGTAACAAATGTCCCACTGTGGTGGGGGATGGTGCTAATAAGGGAGGCGATACATGCGCAGGGGAAGGGAGGCCTGGGTTCGATCCCTGGGTTGGGAAGATCCCCCGGAGAAAGGAAAGGCTACCCACTCCAGTATTCTGGCTTGAAGAATTCCATGGACTGTTTAGTCCATGGGGTCACAGAGTCGACACAACTGAGCGACTTTCACCTTCACTTTCAGGGAGTATAAGGAAATATCTGCAGCTTCCCCTCAGTTTTGCTGTAAACCTAAAACAGCTCCGAAAAAGTGTTTTGTTTCGTTTTGTTTTTAAAGTTCTTTGAAAGAGAAATGGGTGGCTCTCATATCACTCACCCTATTCAAAATTCTTCAGCGGGGCTTCCTAGTGCTTTGAGTCACCCAAACACCTTTTTGTGGCCAACAAGGCCCTGTGTGGCCTGACCTCTTCCCAGCTCCCCCATCACATGTCCACCTCTCCTCACTCATCCTCTAAGCTTTGTCTCTACCACCCACTTATTCCCTCCTTGGGCTTCAGAACTGACTATCCTCCCTGCTCCCCACCACCTTGCACCTCACTCCACACATCTGGCTTTAGAAAGATACCCCCTGACCAGATCACTGACAGTGTCCATCAGTCCCCGCATCCCTCAACTTTTCATCTTGTCCTTCATAATTCTCATCACACTTTTAATTACTTTATTTGATAAACAGTTTAATGATCATCTCACTGATGAGACTGTGAGCAACACAAATTCTCTCCTGTTTACCAGTGAAAAGCCTAGCGGCTAACAACACCTTTGGCATGGAGTAGATGTTCAATACCAATCTGTTGAATGAAAAAATTCAAAAAGTTAACTTCAGATCTTACTGCAAAAGAATATCCTCAATCCAATCTTTAAAATCAATAACGCTTCCCTGGTCATGGATATTTCCATTAAACATATAAAAATCACAACATTCTTCCTCAAGACAGGATAATTCCCTCCCCCATTATAACCACAACCCACACATCTGGAAGGTGGTAGCTGACTTCACACTGACTGATGGCACCCAAATACCTGATTGGTAGTTTTAAAAAATCATCCACTTAGTACAATGGTCTAAATTATCCACTTAGTACAATGGTTGGAAGTTGCCAAAGCACCCTGACAAATCTAATGGTTTAAGGATTC
The DNA here is from genome assembly GCF_016772045.2 of Ovis aries. Lineage (NCBI taxonomy): Eukaryota > Metazoa > Chordata > Mammalia > Artiodactyla > Bovidae > Ovis > Ovis aries. The sequence goes on along the minus strand of NC_056071.1, from coordinate 64,786,473 downwards.
TCTCCAAAATCTCTATGAAGTGGTAATTAGTCTCCCTGTTGTACAGTCTATTATTAAACTCTGGCTACAACAGCCACTATTCTTTTAAGTATTAAAATCTTTTCAGTTCAGTTACGTCACTCTTTGCAACCCCATGGACTGCAGCACGCCAGGCTTCCCTGTCCACCACCAACTCCCAGAGCTTACTCAAACTCATGTGCATATAGTCGGTGATGTCATCCAACCATCTCATCCTCTGTCGTCCCCTTCTCCTCCTGCCTTCAATCTTTCCCAGCATCAGGGTCTTTTCAAATGAGTCAGTTCTTCCCATCACGTGGCCAAAGTATTGGAGCTTCAGCATCAGTCCTTCCAATAAATATTCAGGACTTATTTCCTTTAAGGATGGACTGGTTGGATCTCCTTGCGGTCCAAGGGACTCTCAAGAGTCTTCTCCAACACCCTAGTTCAAAGGCATCAATTCTTTGGTGCTCAGCTTCCTTTATGGTCCAACTCTCACATCCATACATGACTACTGGAAAAACCATAGCTTTGACTAGATGGACCTTCGTTGGCAAAGTAATGTCTCTGCTTTTTAGTATGCTGTCTGGGTTGGTCACAGCTTTTCTTCCAAGGAGTAAGCGTCTTTTACTTTCATGGCTGCAGTCACCATCTGCAGTGATCTTGGAGACCCAAAAAATAAAGTCTCTCACTTGTTTCCATTTTTTCCCCATTTATTTGCCATGAAATGATGGGACCAGATGCCATGATCTTAGTTTTCTGAATGCTGAGTTTTAAGCCAGCTTTTTCACTCTCTTCTTTCTCTTTCATCAAGAGGCTCTTTAGTCCTTCTTTGCTTTCTGCCGTAAGGGTGGTGTCATCTGCATATCTGAGGTTATTGATATTTCTTCCAGCAATCTTGATTCCAGCTTGTGCTTCATCCAGCCCAGCATTTCGTATGATGTACTCCGCATATAAGTTAAATAAGCAGGGTGACAATATACAGCCTTGAGGTACTCCTTTTCCGATTTGGAACCTGTCTGTTGTTCTGTGTCTGGTTCTACCTGTTGCTTCTTGACCTGCATACAGGAGGCAGATAAGGTGGTCTGGTAGTCCTATCTCTTGAAGAACTTTCCACAATTTGTTAAGATCCACACAGTCAAAGGCTTTGACGTAGTCAGTAAAAAGAAATAGATGTTTTTCTGGAACTCTCCTGTTTTTTCAATGATCCAACAGATGTTGACAATTTGATATCTGAATCCTCTGCCTTTTCTAAATCCAGATTGAACATCTGGAAGTTCATGGTTCACATACTATTAAACCCTGGCTTGGAGAACTTTGAGCATTACTTTGCTAGCATGTGAGATGAATGTAATTGTGTGGTAGTCTGAACATTCTTTGGGATTGCCTTTCTTTGGGATTGGAATAAAAACTGACCTTTTCAGTCCTAGACTGGCTGAGTTTTCCAAATTTGTTGGCATACTGAGTGCAGCACTTTAACAGCATTATCTTTTAGGATTTGAAACAGCTCAGCTGGAATTCCATCACCTCCACTAGCTTTGTTCCTGGTGATACTTCCTATGGCCCACTTGACTTCGCATAAAATCTTATGGCTGAACATAATGAGATGGAGGCAGTCATTTATCTTTCAGCTGAAATTCGGTCACTTCCCTGATCCCAACCCTGCTGGTTAGCCAGTGCTCAGAGGCTGAAGTCTGATCAGAGCATGACGTTGAGTATTTCAACAAGGCAGCCTGTATCTAGCTTCATCTCAGGCCACTCTTCCTTCCACATACCCCACACTGCAGCCACAGTAGCTTGCCACCACAGCCCTGAACACCCACGGTTTTTGCAAAGTCCCTTTCGTTCCTTCCCCATCCCCCACACATATCTTGTAAGAACACGCTGCCCACAGGAAGCCTTCAGACTCCCTCTGACACTTCACTGGTGTCTCTCCGCCTTCACAGAATGCTATGAGCGCAGTTACCACATGCTTTGCTCTCTATCCTCCTCGGTGGCTTCCTGCCAGTCTTCATCTACATCCTGCTCGTCTCCAAAAGACCACCAGGGAGTGTGGTACAATCAACACGTATCTGTTGAATTACTCTCTCTCTAAACACTGCCAGAACTCCTGAGGTATGGCAGAACAACATATAGAACCACTCCACATCACTTACATCCATCATTATGCAAACATTCAATGGTCTCTTTATGTCTGGGTCCAAAGAATACATTCACTTAAAACTGACACACGCTTCGAACGACAGCTCACGTCTGCCTCAGCAGTTCAGAGCCATCAACAACTCCCTTGGAGTCTACCATGCTCGTAGGCTCTTCTGTATCTAGACATCTCTCAGGGTCTGACTCCAAATTTGTTTGTTACGAGTAACTGTTTTCCAATCCATTCTCCACTTTTCTAAGTTCAGTCAGCTACTCTGCCTGATGCCTTTTTCCTTCCCTTTTCCCCACTAAGTTCCAGGAGCCATTTTGTCCAAACTACACAGAAGCTAAGATAAAATGAGGCCTGCCCCAAACTTAAAGTCTAATTTCTCTTAGAGAAAATGGAAAACGAATCCAACAGGAGCCAATCTCACGCTGAAAAAGACAATAAGACTACAAAGTAACTTAAACCTAACAAAAGCTCCTTCCTAGTCACTCCTTCAGAAGAGGACCACCCTTATTTCCACCACCAGCCTCCAAGCCAGTCCTGAAAACTCCAGCAGAGCATCCCCTGTACCTACACCTGCTGGTTCTCAAGCTGGAAAGTTCCCTGGGGACAGGGACTGGGTCTGTCTGGTCCACCACAGCGTCTCTAGAAGCTGGTACTGTGGCTGGCATACAACAGGCACCAAATAACTACCTGCTGAATGAACCAACGAGGGATGTTAAAAAAAAAAAAATTCGGAGCTTCACCAAGGTGCACTGTAGCTTCTAGCTGAGACAAAGCACAAAGTGGTTTGCAGCTCAGGGGACCAGAAGGACTGGTGAACACAAGGGCTACAGTGACTTTATTCCCAGATTCTGTCCATCCTGGGATCTGGGTTTGGGGATTTCCACAACTCCTTTCCTTAAAAGTTTTCAAGACCTTGGCTACTAGGAGGAAGTCAAGCCCAGGTGCAACTGATCACTCCAGCAGATAAGGCAAGGGTGCTGCCAAGCTGGTACCCCGCACTCTGCCAACAAATGTCAACAGAAGCAATAGGACGGAATAAAATTCCTGAATCTCAGCAAGAAAAGGGATGAAGAACAAAAGAGCAGAGAAGAGAAAAGTAAGTAGGGTGTGCGGGTAAGGACCGCAGGGGCTAGCTAGCCTTTATTGAAATGCACAGCGCCCGGCCACAGTGCTGAGCAATTCACAAGCACTGACCCATTTAATCCTCTCACCCAGCCAGGGCTGGAAACTATTATCAATCCCTACTTTACTGACGGTGAAACTCAAGTTTACGGAGACATCACTTGCCCTGAGCACATAGCCGAGGAAGGGGCTGTGCTATGGGCCGGGTCGCCGCACTCTTCAACCGGCACTTACTATCTTGCCTAGGGCCTTAAAGAAGGACTGAGAGGCGAGTCGCTCACTTATCCATTTAACGAACACTTAGCATCGACTGGGTACGAGCCAAGGCCTGATGCCAGGCGCTGGTGGGCGGATGAAGGGACCGGGACTGAGAGGCTCGGGCGTGGGGACAGGGCGCAGGGTCCCTCAGAAAGACCCTGGAGCTCGGCACCCGGGGCCGGCGGGGGTACGAGGGCGCGGCCCGGCAGAGGGAAGGCGCGGAACCTGAGGGGCGAGCGAGCCGCGCGCGCGGGGCTGCGGACCCGCGGCGCCCAGAGGCGTGGGCGACGACGGCTCCCTCAGCTGGCCGCCCGCTTCTGCCCGGAACGGGGCCCGACGCTTCGTGCGCCTCGGCAACGGCCTCGGCCACCTGGCGCGGGCGAGACGGGGGTCGGGAACGGGGGCGAGACGCGCAGTGAGACCCTGAGGCGCGGGAGCTCGGCTCGGGTTGGGGAGCGCGGGGCTGGGCGACGTGGCGGGACTCACCTCCCGCGGCAGCCCCTCCGGACTCGTCGGCCCGGCAGGGCCGGAGGAGGTGGGGATGGACTCCAGGCCGCGGGGACTGCCGGGAGCCCGTTCCCTGGGCAACGGGACTGGCACCGCCGACGGACAGCCGGCTCCGCCGCCGGCTAGAGCGGCAGAGCCCGGTCTAGGGGCGGTGGGCGTGTCGGAAGTGACGCAGGCGGACTTCCTGTGCCATGGGCGGGGCTTCGGGTCTTTTTCCCGGGATCCCTGCGGAAGGCATGGAAGGTGCGTGAGAAGGGTCGGTTTTCCCAAGCGGGAGGGTGCGAGTGGTGCCGTTTGGTCTTGGAGCTGGACCCGCGGCCGGAAGTTTTCCGAGTTGCGTGCCGATTCTTGCCTGGCCCCGGCCCAGCCCGCTGGCCCCGGCACAGGCTCCGCAATCGGCCTGGAAGTCAGTTTTAGCAAAATGATACAAAGGAGCGTCAGCAGATCCTGAGACTCAAATTGTCGTTATAAATTAGCAACAGCAGAACGCTTTTTCTGAAATCCCGTCAGTCAGAGTTCCCGGCCACAGAGTTTTTTCTGCTTATAATAAAAGCTGTCATTCAGCGAGTGCTCACTGAGCCTCACCGCGATCCCTTGAAGTGTCATCAACAGGTGGGAAGTCGAGGCTTGGAGAGAATAAGTAAGATACCCGCTATGCTGCTGTCCTGCTCTGTGGCTGATACCTGATCTCGTTTGAGTTGAAGTCAGAGTGTTGTTTTTGGTTCCTAAATATGTGCTGTATTATGGGGCAGACAAATGGTGACTCTCAAGTGCTCCTCGCCCGCAAGGAGCCCCTATTCGGTAAGGGAACTCCTTAGAAGATCGTGGTACAGGCGGTAAGAGATTTTTTTCTCCATTTAACACATTCTAGTCTGCACCTACGATGTGCTGAGGGCTTCGTTTGTGGCTCAGCTGATAAAGAACCCGCCTACAATGCGGGAGACCTGGGTTCGATCCCTGAGTTGGGAAAACCCTCTGGAGAAGGGAACAGGCTACCCACTCCAGTATTCTGGCCTGGAGGATCCCATGCACTGAGATGTTTGCCCATGGGGTTGCAAAGAGTCGCACATGACTGATCGACTTTCCTTCTCTATGTGCTGAAGTTGTAAGAGGGAACAAGATAGCCTTAGTCACTAATGTGGTGGAACTTAGGCTGTCAAGGAATGTATTAGGCATTAAACAAGCAAATACACTGCGCTGGTGAGTGTCACGAATGAAGCTTATTGAAGTCGAGGGTGTTCAGGTACAGAGTGCAGTAAGTCCTAACCTAACCTTGGGATCCAAGAAGACTTCTTTGTGGAACTGACTTTCTAAAAACCTACGTCAGGTCATGTAGCTACTCAAAGCTTCCTGCTTGCTTTTCATTGACTTGGAATAAACCCAAACGTCTTACCTTGGCCTGTAAGTTTCTGGCTGTCTTGACTGCCTCCTCAGCTACTACTCCCTCTCTCTCCTTTTCACTGTAGCCACATGGGTCTTGTTTCACACTCAGCCAGCTCATTCTCACTTAGGGTCCTTGCTGTTGACTTCTCATCATTTAGGTTTCAGCCTAAATGACAATGGCTTCGGGGTTTACTCTTAACACAAGACCCTGTTTTATTCTCTGGCATTTATGATATAAGCTAATGATCATAGGGACTTCTCTGGCGGTCCAGTGGTTAAGTCTCAGTTCAGGGGACTTGGGTTCAGTCCTTGGTCTGGGAACTAAGATCCCACATGCCACATGGTGCAGCCAAAAAAGAAAAAAAAAAAACACCTGATAATCACCTAATTGTTATCCGCCTCATCTTTGGAAAGTAAGTTCTATGGAAATGGTCCTGGTCTATGTAGATCACTCACTTCCTCCCCCCATGTCTGGTGTAATGTAGTTCAGTTCAGTTCAGTTCAGTCGCTCAGTCGTGTCTGACTCTTTGGGACCCCGTGAATCGCAGCACGCCAGACCTCCCTGTCCATCATCAACTCCCGGAGTTCACTCAAACTCATGTCCATCGAGTCGGTGATGCCATCCAGCCATCTCATCCTCTGTCGTCCCCTTCTGCTCCTGCCCCCAATCCCTCTCAGCATCAGAGTCTTTTCCAATGAGTCAACTCTTTACATGAGGTGGCCAAAGTACTGGAGTTTCAGCTTCAGCATCAGTCCTTCCATTGAACACTCAGGACTGATCTCCTTTAGGATGAACTGGTTGGATCTCATCTCCTTGCAGCCCAAGGGACTCTCAAGAGTCTTCTCCAACACCACAGTTCAAAAGCATCAATTCTTCAGCGCTCAGCTTTCTTCACAGTCCAACTCTCACATCCATACATGACCACTAGAAAAACCATAGCCCTGACTAGACGGACCTTTGTTGGCAAAGTAATGTCTCTGCTTTTGAATATGCTATCTAGGTTGGTCATAACTTTCCTTCCAAGGAGTAAGCGTCTTTTAATTTCATGGCTGCAGTCACCATCTGCAGTGATTTTGGAGCCCAAAAAAATAAAGTCTGACACTGTTTCCACTGTTTCCCATCTATTTCCCATGAAGTGATGGGACCAGAAGCCATGATCTTCGTTTTTTGAATGTTGAGCTTTAAGCCAACTTTTTCACTCTCCTCATTCACTTTCATCAAGAGGGTCTTTAGTTTCTGTTCACTTTCTGCCATAAGGGTGATGTCATCTGCATATCTGAGGTTATTGATATTTCTCCCAGCAATCTTGATTCCAGCTTGTGTTTCTTCCAGTCCAGTGTGTCTCATGATGTACTCTGCATATAAGTTAAAGAAGCAGGGTGACAGTATACAGCCTTGACGTACTCCTTTTCCTGTTTGGAACCAGTCTGTTGTTCCATGTCCTGTTCTAACTGTTGCCTCCTGACCTGCATTTAGGTTTCAGCAAATACTGGACAGTTGTCTAAATAAAGAGTGAATGAAAAAAAAATCAATGATATTTAAAAGTGAAGCTCCTGGGTAGCTCCTGGTAGGCTGGTTGTCAAGGGGGAGCCACCCATGTGATTAGAAGTGTAACTTTCAGTCCCACCCACCTCAACCACCAGGGGAGAGAGGCTGGAGTTAAATCAGCCCCATCGGTAACTCATTTAATCAGTTGTGCCCATGTAATGAAGCCTCCATAAAAAACCAAAAGTGAAGGGTTGTGAGAACTTTCAGGAATGAAGGGTTGTAAGAATGTTCGGGTTGGTGAGCAGCTGGGATTGCAGGTAGAGCGCTCTGCTCCCCTGCCCACATGCTTCGGCCCATGCGTCTCTCCCATCTGGCTCTCCCTGGTAGCCTAGTAAGGAGGATGTTTTCCTGAGTTCTCTGTGAGCCACTCTAACAAGTTAATCAAACCTCAGGAGGGGGGACTGCAGGTCAGAGGCACAAGGGGCAATCTGGACTTGAAGCTGGGATCTGAAGTGGAGGGAGGGGAGAGGAGTCTTACAGGATTGAGCCGTTACCTTGCGGAATCTGATGCTGACTCCCAGTAGACAGTGTCAGGGTGGAGTGCACTGCTTGATGGTGGTGGAAAACACACTGGAGAGGCCCTTGAGGTAACACATACTGTGTTGGATACTTGCCATGTGCCAGGCCCTCACAGCTTTGCATATATTATCTCATCTTCACATTAACTCGGAAGTAGATGTAGTTTATCCCCATTTTACGGATGGACACTTTGAGACCATGAGAGGTTGACTAACTTACCCAAGATTGCACAGGTGGCTGTAACAGAGCTGGGACTCAAACCCAGTCAGCCTGGTCTCTAGAATCTATATTCCAGACAATTGTGTTTCCTGGATTCCTAAGGACCTCTCTGAGAATTTGGACCTTATCCTGTGGCCCATGAGATGCCTTTGTAGGATTTTTTGGGGTTTTTTTCGGGGCTGTGTTCTGTCTTAGCTGTGGCACGAGGGATCTTCCATCTTCATTGCAGCATGCAGGATCTTTATTTGTGGCATGTGGGATCTAGTTTCCTGACCAGGTATCGAACCTGGGCCCCCTGGGCCACCGGGGAAGTCCCTGAGGGATTCTAAGTAGAAAAGAATAGAGGGGTAGGAGGGCCAGGCAGCCTGAATGGTCTGGGTGTTGCTTCCCACAGGAGCTGGGGTCTGAGTGAGTCCCAGGATATGGGCAGCATTATTTTGAGGAAGGAAAGAACTTTCTAGCACAGAGAACTGCACATCCAGAGGACTTTTAAGAGTTGCCAGTAGTTTATTTTAGTTAGAAATCGAGGGGCTTCAAGGTGGGGGTTGCAGCGAGGCCGAGAAGGAGTCCGGTCCTGAAGGAGTTTGGAGCTCCCCATGTATTGGCAGCATCGAGACCATCACTGCGTCTCTGGGGTCCAGCCTTGTCAGTGTTCGAGTGACTAGCACCACTTAGCCACAGGGCTCAGAGCAAATGCCTGAGGCTAGAGAATGGGAGCGCCAAGGCAGGGGCATCAGAGCCTAGCAGCAGAGAGTTACAGCTCTGCTTCCGTCCCAACCTTTGCAAGTGGTCAGAGTGCTCACAATGTGGGAGACCTGGGTTCCATCCCTGGGTTGGGAAGATCCCCTGGAGAAGGAAGTGGCTACCGATTCCAGAATTCTTGCCTGGAGAATTCCGTGGACGGAGGAGCCTGGCAGGCTACAGTCCATGGGGTCGCAAAGAGTCGGACACTACTGAGCAACTTTCATTTTGACATCACAGAGTGCTCGGGGTGAAAGAGTCTCGAGCCATTAGGCTTCGAGAGGACTCAGCTATATCTGCCGAGACTTTAAAGGTAGAAACAATTCTCTTTGTCTAGTCCCAGGAAATTTCACATTCATCCGCACGTCTTCGTTTCCACAACACGATCTGTCCAGTCAATGTAGTGTTTTAAATAGTCTTACTGTCGCAAATCATAAGGACCATTTTCCCCCCAACTGTGATCTTGAATTTCATAAAGTGATGTTTCTCTTCCTCCCTATTAGCAAAGACTCTTGGAACTGTAACACCAAGAAAACCTGTCTTATCTGTCAGTGCAAGAAAAATTAAGGACAATGCAGCCGACTGGCATAATTTAATCCTGAAATGGGAAGCCCTCAACGATGGAGGTTTTGCTACTGCAAACAGTATTGCCAACATGAAAATCAGTCTGTTGTAAGTACTGGCGGAACATGTTCTGTGTGCTTCCGCCTTAGCGATTGGGCAGACATTTCATGGGCGTCTTTTAGAGTGGGCCAGGTAGCCTCCAGCAACATGGGTAAATAAAGCGAACAAGCAACTGATAAAACAGTGCATGCAGGTATGAAGTGTACGTGCACTGTAAAAACAAAATTATGCTACAAATTGTTTGTGGTTACATCTGCATGTCAAATTATCAAAATGGACTGGGAGGAGACAGACTCAGGCGCTGGTACCTTCTGGGAGGACTGAGTGGGACGGTGGGGCAGGTACCACTTCATCTCCAGACTGCTGCGTTTTATTTCTGCGGTGTTCTGACTTATCACTAGAAAATACATAGATTTGCCCTTTGTCCCTGTTCTTGGCACATGGCTCTTAAAACCCTGATGATTTCCTTAGGGACTCGAGCTATAGAAGAATCTTTAGTTATAGTAATATTTGTTCTTTGGTCCTCCAGTTCCTGAATTAGCTCCAGAAGGATTAAGGAGTGCCCTGTGGTCATAGCAGGCCCCTTCCTAAGACACCCGAGCCTGTGTTAATAAGGGGGCTTTTTGGAAAACCCCTAAGGAGGGGATACCAGCCGTGCAGTTGGAGTTGGCACTGTCAGCCCCGCCCCCTCACCTGCACTCTGGGGAACTTGAGTTAATCACCCATGGCCAATCATTTAATCAATTGTGACTTCATAAGGAAGCCTCCATAAAAATCCGGAAGGACAGGGGTTTGGGTAGCTTCTAGGTTGGGGAACCTGAACGCTTCCCTGGGCCCTGTGCTTTTACCCCAGATGCCACAGGGAGAGAAGCCCCTGGACTTGAGACCCTCCCAGACCTTGCCCTGGGTATCTCCGTATGGCGACCAGGAGTCAGACGTGGAGTGGGGTGTCTAGAGCAGAGGAGACACGCTGGAGTGTGTTCCCTCAGCAAGTTCTTTTAAAAAAACAAAAGAGTTATGAAGAAACTGTTGGCAGTTGCCAGTTCTGATGGAAAGATTTGCTTTATTGTTCTTTGCACTCTCCTATGTATATGTTTTTAGTTTTGGATTTTTGGTTTTTTTTTTTAAATCAGCCTGGCTTACGCAAGGCCTCAAAAAATTTAATCAAGACTCAAGCTTGTTCCTACCCATGGAACTCTTTTAGTAAAAGGCGAAAGGTTTAAATGACCTGAAGAGAAACGTGAGTGCGGATCTGTACATAGTAGTTGTAATTTCTCAAAGCTGCACATCTTTGTCTACCGGCCGGAGTCTAGAGTCTTAACTTCTTGGGCTGGACCCCTGGCCCTCGCCAGCTCTTCCAAGCACATCAGACATGTCAGCCCTCTGGTCCCTTCTCCTGCTCAGCAAGTTCCAAGAAGCAGTTCTTACCTGACTCCATAAGATGCTCTCTGAAGTTGGAGGTGAGGGGTGGGATACATTGGGAGTTTGGGATTGATGCATACACACACACTACTGTACATAAAATAGATAACTAATAAGGACCTACTGGATAGCTCAGGGGACTCTACTTACTACTCTGTAGCGGCCTAGATGGGAAAAGAATCTAAAAAAGAGTGGCTGTATGTGTACGTATGGCTGATTCACTTGCTGTACAGCTGAAACTAACACAGCATTGTAAATCAAGTATGCTCCAAAAAACTTTTTTAAAACTTCTTAGACTACAAAACGAAGAACAACAAGAAGATCTTCTCTGATAATCTTCTAATGTTTCATTTTTTCACTTAAATGTTGATTGTGGAGCCACTAGATTAATTTCAGGTGCCGTGGATCACAGCTCTCCAGTTACAAAACACATTCCTAGCTGGCGGGCTCTGAGGAAATGACTGTGTCTTGCCCACTGAATGCGCCACAGGACTCGATTGAACTGACTTTGTTCTAGGGCAGAATCGAGCAGCGGATGGACATATTCCTCGTATGCGTAAATAACACGCAAACGTGATGATTTGAAATGACACCGGTGGAGACAGTCGATGACGACACTTGTACACGGATATTGAGTTTTCTGGGGTTCATCCTAACGAAGGGAGGTGACCTCACGGAGTGTGTTCTGTTCCCGCTTTTCCATCTGGTCCAGGAGCAAAGACAAGATAGAATTAGTGAGCAGCGGCCTGGCTTCCGACGACTGTGCAGAAAAGGAGCACCCGGAATACAGCAGGGAGCTCGAGACGCTGTGCGAGCAGCTGCAGGCCACCCTGGAAGGTTTGGTAAGGTGCCGCCGCCCCGGGCCGAGTGTGCGCAGGCGCCCGGAGGGGCTCCACACTTCCCTCCAAGATTTTCTTTGTCCCTCCTCCGCCTCCTCTTTGGTCTCTTGCTCTGCCTGCCCTATAAATCTTGTTTCCGAGATGCTGTCCTGACCGTCCTTCTGATCGGCGTGTCGCAGGGCAGTGTCCCTGCTCCGGGTCCCCACAGGGAGCAGATTAGGCTTGTGGGCCTCTCGCCTCTACTCAGCAGCCGTCCGGAGGCGAGTGGGCGCCACCGCCTTCCAGCAGAGCTCTATTTATGGACGCTGAACTGTGAATTTTATACAACTTTCATGTGTCACATAAAATATTCTGCTTTTGATTTTTTTTTTTTCCAACCACTTAAAAATGTAAAACCCATTCTTAGCTCAAGGGACGCACAAAAATAGACCAAGCTGGATCTGGCCTGAGAACCCTGATCTCGCCCATAAGGGATGCTCTGAAGGGTTGTTTAACTCAAGCCTGGATGTCGGTACCCACCACGCTGGCCACCACATGTGGACGAAACAGCTCATCTCAGCCAGACACAGGGATGGGGTTTACACACCTTAAACGCAGATAACTAAAGCTTCTCCACATAGAGCGTCTACATATTCTAACATTTCTTGATATGTTTCTAATGCTTGACATGCTTCCTTATCTTTTTAAACAGCATATGTCGAGTATCATTGTATTTCTTCAAGATACCACTTGTTCAAAGTCAGGATTCCACCTATTAAAAGGCAGACTATAGGTTTATAAGTTTTTCAGAAAAGAAGCACATCCTTTATAAGGTGTATGGTTTCTGAAACATGAAAATGAGAAAAACAAATAGAGCACCAAGGACATCTTGGTGGTTTCGCCTTTCCTTTAATCGAAATGCACCACTGTCTTCAGGATATTTTGCCGTGGGGGAGTGGCGGGGGAGCTATCTGTCTCCTCTAAGTAAATAATCAGGGTTTTGTGATTGTCCTGGTTTGTAACACTGCCTTTGGGTGGTGCTGTGATAAGAAACACTTGCCCGCCTGCCCGACCCCTTGCACGCAGTGCTCAGGCAGAAACAGGACAGGCCTGTGCGGTCGGGCCCTTTGTTCTCAGCTCCACCCTAGGAAGGCTGGAGGGGAAGGCGTGTGGGTGTTTGTTCGGTGGCATCTCTGTGTTCACTGCTGCATCTCCAGTAATTGGGTCAATGACCTCAGCTTCTGGACCTGGGCTTCCTGAATTAACACAGGCAGAGTAATCAATCAAGTTTTCCAGAAAAAGCCAATTGAAAACTGGCCACGTGTATTTTTTTTCCCCCAACATTAACCCATTTGATTTTGGCAAGTGGTTTTGTTTGGACAAAACACCAGTGCACACGTTGCTTGAAAGAGAAAAAACTGGATGGCTAAGTTCCTACATTGAAATATTTATTTCCTGGTCACACTCAGCTTTTAGTTGTTAGCTTTTGTTGTTCCGTTGAAGTCTAGTTGGTTTAAAGCGTTGTGTTCCTTTGTGCTGTAAAGCAAAGGATTCTGTTATCCACATGTACACACTCTCTCATATCCTTTCCCACTATGGTCTGTTACGGCATATAGAATATAGTTCCCTGTGGATATTGAAATGCTTTCAACATGGTTAAGCACAGGCAGCCGGGCTATCGTCTGTTGGGTCGATGTGGCAACTCTCGCACCAGAACTTCCATCATCCACGGCCTCCCGCCTCCCTCTCTGCACAAAACATCTTACAGAACCCCCAGCTGGATCAGAACTGGAAACACTTCGGGCACATGCTAACGTGACTTTTACGAAGCGTAAAAACCCTGGGAAGGATTTTGTTTCTAAATGCCATTTGGCTTTCTTTAGCACGCACTTCCCTCATTTATAACTCTCTGCATGTGCACACCACTGTGGGGAAGGGGGGCTTGGGCAGGAACAAGGGGAAGAGGCTGTTCGCCTCCCGTTTTAGGCGAGGCAGGAGGGACTGACTGGCTTTGCTTGCGCGGTCCCCACTCTCCCTGTTCTTGCGGGGCTGTCTGGTGCCACGGGAACCCCTTCCTCACCCTGCTGACCGTGCAGAGGAGGGGTGGCCTGGGAGGGCGTCAGACCTGAGTCAAGGGCCAGAAAGTCCAGCCTGATGGACTGAGCAGGTGACACGTCCTGCGCCCGGCCCCTCCCCCCACAGCACGTGGCCTGGCAGGGCAGCTGAAAGTGGCCGCTGGGTTTGAGACGGCCACGCCCCCCGCAGTGGCCCTGGCTCCCAAGGCCTTCCTTCACACAGAGCCTGGGCTGGCCATGGGTGCTGGGGTCAGGCCCCAGAGTTCTCTGCCCCAGTGGATTTTTTCTATTTCAGATGGAATAAGTGGTTCGAGGGACTTCCCTGGCGGCACAGTGCTTAGGACTGGTTTCACTGCTGTGGGCCCAGGTTCAGTCCCTGGTTCGGGAACTAGGATCCTTCGAGCTGCATAGCATGGCCAAAAAACATAAAGTAGTTTGAAAGTTAGTTCTTCTCACTCAGTTTCAAAACCAAAGTTGATGTTATGAGGATGCTGATATCATTATTCCTATTTGCCTTGAGCCCTTAGAGAGAATGGTTTCCCAGGCTTGACTTGGCCTTGAATCTGGCCTGGGTGGAGGTATCCGTGTCCCTCAGCTGGACGAACATTTCACAGTGAGGGCTGTTGCCTTTAGGAGGGACGTGGAGCCACGAGCTTGTTACTTCAGGGCTGTGGGCGGGTGTGGCTTTGGTGTCATTATTGTTGAATGAGCCCCTGGATGGAGCTGGCTCCTCCGGCCCAGGCTCAAGCCTCCAGTTTCCTTTGCTGTCCTCGGGCTTGTCAGCTCTTCTTAGCATTAGGTGGCAGCGGGGAGCTGCCGCAGGACGCAGAGGGCAGGGCTGGGGATTGGGTGTCGAGGCCTGGCCTCGTCCTTCCCGAGCTCAGCAACCTTGAGAATTTTCCCAGCTGTCATCCGGAAATGATGAGTCCTATCTCCTGGGGTTGGGCCAAATGAAATATCAAACCTGGAAAGATTTGGGAACAGAGTCTGGTTCTTTAAAAACTAATGTTAGCTAAATTTAGTTCAGCCGCTTCGTGTAGTTAGAGAGTGCTTGAAGGACCAAGTGCAGGGAATTAAGGTTTCATGACTGATACAGCTTTTCTTACACCCCGCTGTGTACATAAAGCTAACTTCATACTTAGGACCTAGAGTTGTGGTCTAGCAGACCTACGATGGGGCTTCCCAGGTGGCGCTAGTGGTAAAGAAACTGCCTGCCAATACAGGTACACATAAGAGACACAGGTTCGATCCCTGAGTTGGGAAGATCCCTGGAGGGGTGCATGGCAACCCGCTCCTGTATTCTTGCCTGGAGAACCCCATGGACAGAGGAGCCTGGTGGGCTACACAGTCCATGGGGTCACACAGAGCTGGACACGACTGGAGTGACTTAACACGCACGCACACAGAGCTATGCTACTGAAATCCAAAAGCTTGGTCACTGCACGCGTTTGTCTTACTTCACAAACACTGATGTGGCTCCGACCGGGCGCCCCACAGGCACTCGTCAGTCCCCCGGCCCTGTTAGCAGGCGCTCTGTCGGGCCGGTCCACACTGCAGCAAGCTCCTGACGAGCACCAGGCACCGTCAGCGTCACGTGGTTGCTGTTGCCTCCCTGTGTGTGGCGTGCTGGGCTGCCTTTCGTTATTACAGTTTTATCAACAAGGAAACCAAGCCTCAGAGGTTTCAGTGAACTTGAAACCAAGCAGGTCACGGAAGCCTTTTTGTCCCACCTTTCTTGTTTGTAGGCAAGACCCCAGTCTCGAGACCTGCCTGGTGGTCCAGTGGCTAAGACGTCACGCTCCCAGTGCAGGGGACCCGGGTTCAATCCCACGTGCTGTAGCAAAGATCAGAGATCCTGAGTGCCGCAGCTAAGACCTGGCACGGCCAGATAAATAAATACGGGGCTTCCCTGGAGGCTCAGTGGTAAAGAATTCGCCTGCCAGTGCAGGGGACATGGGTTCGATCCCTCATCTGGGAAGATCCCACATCCCACCGAGCAGCTAAGCCCATGAGCCACAACTACTGAGCCTCCGCTAGAACCTGTGCTTGGCAACAAGAGAAGACACTGCGGTGAGACGACCGAGCACCACAGCTGGAGAGGGCCGCCCCCACCTGCTCACTGCAGCAACAAAGGCTCAGCACAGCCAAAAATCATTAGATAAAGTTGTGATGAATAAATAATTTAAAAAAAGACTCCAGCCTCCCTGATCTTCCCTGAGTTCCAAAGGGTGGATTCCAGCAGTTGCTAATTTAGAGAGGAGCAGTTAAGAAACTACTTGAGGCAAGATTAAAGGGACCCGAGAAACTTATCAAGATTAGGAGACCCGACCACCTGAGACCAGGCCCTCCACACACCCTAATCTTATTGGCAACCCCACCCCTTGAACTCCTCGTCAAATACCTCCCGGGCCGCAGACACGCAGTTTTTCCGAGCAAGAGGCTGCCATGTCCCCCTTTGCCTGGCAAAGCAATAAAGCTGTTCTTTTCTACTTCACCCAAAACTCTGTCCGAGATTTGACTCAGCACTGGTGCACAGAGGCCAAGTTTTTGGCATCAAATTCAAAAGGCAGTTCATATCGAGTCAGAAGTGAGCTTGTTTAATGCCTCTTCTCCTGTCTTTCATTCCATAAAAGGGAGAGCCTACCTTGCCACCCCTCTTGGTCTTCAGTGCTAAAAAGTGAGTGATGTTCAGAGAGTTCAGTGAAGTGGGACTCAGCAAGCTTCCTCTTTTCCAGCAATGGAAATCCAGGGTTTATTACTGAAGTAATCCAAACTTGTGAAATCGAAGCAACCATTTACCTCCATCTCCCAGAAATTTGCTGCACATGAGTGAATGGTGTTGAGTTATTGGACTTACATCTCAACAGACTTATATTTCTTAGCTTTGAAATCTTCAGAGTTACTGAATCTAAGACTGAATTTCAAATAATAATCTCATAGTCTAATATCTTTTTCAGACCAAAATACAGATGAAGATGGAAAAGCTGTCTTCAACCACCAAGGGCGTTTGTGAACTAGAAGATTACCATCATGGGGAGGAGAGGAAGCGCCCCCCACTCTTCCACACGTGGCCCACAGCTCATTTTTGTAAGTAGTCCTTTCTGCCTTTTTTTCAAGGGTAGATCCTGAGAGCATTTCATGCCATTTCGATCTGGCCCTCTAAAGCTGACAAGACTTTGAAATTCAATTCAGGAGGATCCTTTGGGAGGGAGGGAAATGGAGGCATCTTAGATGAGCATTTCTTCTTGGCTCTAATTACCTACTAACCAGCAAAGACTCACTGGAAAAGACCCTGATGCTGGGAAAGATTGAGGGCAGGAGGAGAAGGGGGCAACAGAGGATGAGATGGTTGGATGGCATCACCAACTCAATGGACATGCGTTTGAGCAAGCTCCGGGAGATGGTGAAGGACAGGGAAGCCTGGCATGCTGCAGCCCCTGGGGTCACAGAGTCGGACACGTCTTAGTGACTGAACAACAATCAGCAAAGAATATTAAACATCATTAGAGACCCATGAAGCAAGCTGCCATTAGTCCTTTAAAGCCAATGGGCAGAATGAACTTAGGCTCCTCAGCAGAGGTAGGATTTTTTTTTTTTTTTTTGGTAGAAAGATAGGTTTTCACTTTTTGTTTTGCTTTGTTTAAAAAGTAAATGGGGGTCACTTTAGCCTGCCCCATGAAGGCAGGCTTCTGGGAAAACAAACTCCATTACCTAAATAAATTGTGCAGTAAGGCCTCTTTTTAGCATTATTAGTTTAAAAGAAGGGCTAAACTATTTGCTGTCCCTTTGAGACCTCACTTCTAAATAAGGGAGAGGGATAAAATCACCTAATGTAACGTGTTCATTGAATATTGTCAGTTTGAGATGAATGTGCTCTGTATAGTGACTGTAGGCTCCTAAGAGCTGCGTAGAAAAGGTTACAGGTGCCTTTTAATTCCATGACACTCATTTCCCTTGTTATATGATCCTGATCTACACTGGCTAGAGTCCATCTTCCTCCCAGTTCTGCTGCTGACTCTGGCTTTTAAGGAGCAGCTGTTCAAAGTCCCCGGTGGTCAGGACTTGGTGCTTCCACTCCAGAGGGCATGGGTTCGATCCCTAGTCCAGGAACTAAGATCCCATAAGCAGTGCAGCAGGGCGGGGAAAAAAACAAAGTAATGGCGGGTCATCCCAGCCTCGGGCTCCCCCTCCAGCAAATGCCGCTGTTAAGGGGGCCCGCGTTGGTTGCAGACGAGGTCTCCCGCAAGCTCTCGGACATGTACAGCAAGGAGCTCCGCCTGAAGCGCACGGTGGTGGAGCAGCTGGCACACACGGCCGACCGCGACCTCGCCCTCAGCTACCTGTCCATGTGGCTGCACCAGCCCTACCTGGAGGGCGGCAGCAGGCTGCTTCTAGAGAGCATGCTGCTGGAAACGGGGCACCGCGCACTGTGACCTCCCCCCACACCTCGGGGCTCCAGGCCCCCCGGTGGACAGACTTCCAGGTGGGCGCTGGGTGGTACCCTGGGATCCGCCCCCCCGGCTGCACCCGCGATCAGGCCCTGTGCTTGATCCTTTCACCAGCTCTCTGGGGCCTCTCCAGACACTGATTACTGCTGCCTGCCGTCTGCCACTCAGCCTTGTCTGCACCTGTTGTGAATGTGGCATCTATGAAGACTTCTGCATGAAATAAATGAGTTCCTTAACTAAATGACTGAGTGATCTGGTTTTTGTCAATTAGGCCTATTTTACATAGGTTCCACTTGCGTAGAAAATCCCTGGTTTACTATTTGTATTGTTAAAATTGCGGGACTGTATTAGCTTCGTAACTACAACTAAAATAGGTGGCACTAGCGGTAAAGAACCTGCCTGCCAGCGCAAGAAACACACGAGATGTGGGTTCAGTCCCTGGGCCGGGAAGATCCCCTGGAAAAGGGAATGGCAACCCACTCCTGTATTCCTGCCTGAAACATTCCATGGACAAGAGGAACCTGGTGGGCTACAGTCCATGGGGTCGCAAAGAGCTGGACATGACCAAGTGCACATTAGCTTTGTGATTGCAACTAGTGTCTAGAATACGTTAGAGGGCGCTGGATAAAGATCAGCGTCACGCAGATGCAAACCAGCTGCCAAAAAATTGCCCGTCCTTGCACTTAGTCATGACAGGCCAAGTGAAGTGTCTTCCATGTCCTTCTGGTTTAAATCCTCGTTTGGCAATATTTGCAACCAGATACTGGGGGTCAGTTCTGCTATTGCTCCCCCAGAAACAGAAGTCTAAGAAATGTCATGCTATATGATACGGGGTGTAGTCTCATGACACTCAAGTCCTAGCAGCTCAGGAACAAGTGCTTCCCAGGCAAAGAAAGAAAATATTCCAAAAATAAAACACTATGTATGATGGGGGTGTATTTGGAATGAATCACACTGTGTAAGTTGGCATGTGCAAAGCATTCCAAAGCAGAATTTCTTAGAACTTCTTGTTCCTCTCCTTTGCAGTATTTATGAAAACCCAACCATAATAATAGTAGCCCGTCAGATGTCCTGCAGCCTGGAAGCCGCCTGGCTGGCATTCGGCAGAAGGGGCATCCCTCCCCCAGGGCTCCCTGCTGTGGTCCCAAGCCAGGTGGGCAGGACCAGCCCTCCTCAGAGGCATGGGGTCAGTTTTTAGGATTGGGATGGGGTCTTTAAAAGAGTAAATGCTCTTCAGGGGAGACACTGAAGAACTGCTCAGCCTTTCTAGGACATTTCCTGTCTTCTCGACACCTCATCCACAGACACCCAGGTTGCCCGAGAGAACTAATGGGAACGAACAGTGCTGCTGATGCGGAAGCCCAGCCTCTGCACCGGTGCTGAACTGAATCCTGGAGACAGTTTGGGGTGAAGTAGAAAAGAATTGCTTCGTCAGGTGAAGGAAGGGGGCCACACTGGGCTGATGCCCTCAAAACTGTGTCCTGGGCTTCCGTGGTGGCTCAGTGGTAAAGAATCCGCCCGCCACCGCAGGGAACGTGGGTTCGATACCTGAGCCAGGAAGATCCCACGTGGCAAAGGGCAATGGGACCCCTGTGCTACAACTCCTGAGCCCGTGCCCCGCAACACGGGAACTCACGCAGCGAGAAGCCCGAGCTCTGTGACGAGAGGAGCCCCCGCTGGCAGCAGCTAGAGCAAAGCCTGCACAGCAGCAGGCCCCAGCACGGCCGAATATGAATAACAGACAGCTGTGTGTCCCACCTGGGCGAGGGTGAGGGGTTGTGTGGTGTCTTACAGTCAAGGGGGCGGGCTTGCTGATTAGGACCAGGGTGCCCACAGGGCCTGCATTCTTCAAAGCCAGAGGCCATCTGGAGTCACGGGGTGACCTTCTCTCTGGAGCATGTTTCATCCAGTAGTTAGCATGTTCCATCTGTTGGGACACCTACCCAACAGAAGAGCTCAAAGATACTGTTGTGTGTATCCTGAATATTCATTGGAAGGACTGATGCTGAAGCTTCAATACTTTGGTCATCTGATGGGAAGAACTGACTCTTTAGAAAAGATTCTGATGCTGGGAAAGATTGAAGGCAGAAGAAGGATGAGGCAGAGGATGAGATGGTTGGATGGCATCACCAACTCAGTGGACATGAGTTTGGGCAAGCTCAGGGGCTTGGTGATAGACAGGGAAGCTTGGAGTGCTGCAGTCCATGGAGTCCAGAGTCAGACGCAACTGAGCGACTGATCACTTGAGGAGGAACCATGACCCTGCCCCAAGGCTGCACTATTATTTCTCAACTGCTTCTCCCTTGTCACTCTGTACCCTCCCTTCCCTGATTCAGTTCAGTTCCGTCCCTCAGTCCAACTTCCCTGATTAGCAACTGTTTGAACCTGCCCTTTGGAACTCAGAGGCTTCCTGGGTGGTGCAGTGGTGAAGAATCTGCCTGCCAGTCTGGGAGACACGAGACACAGGTTTGATCCCTTGATCGGGAAGATCCCCTGGAGGCGGGCATGGCAACCCACTCCCTGAGAATAAAGCCCACTCCTCCCCAGCACAGGGAAGGCGCAGCCTGCAGCCCCGGCCCCAGCATCCAGGGTCCCTCCTGATGGCGTCAGCCAGGGTAGGGAAAGGACAGCTGTGCCCTTCTGATGCTCTCATCTGAGTGTGGACAAATGGCCCTCTCTTTCTCCCCATGGTAGAGCCCAGGAAAACATTCCAAGAAGAGACAGAGAGACCTTGCTTGATAAGTGGCTTTACAAGCGGGACGTGGAGGGGCTGCGGCTCCTGTCCTGTGCCTCACTCTCCCTATCCACCAAGTGTCAGGACAAACAACGTCCTTCCCTACTTCCCAATAAAACGCTGCCCAGATGGCAGGCTTGCACAGTGATTTATTGAACCCAGAAGCAGCTTCTCGTGTGGACCAAGTCTGCTGTAAAGGAGCGCGTCGCAGAGAAGAAAGAGGACGTCGTCTTCTGTGCCTGGAGGCAGGGGAGGCAACCCAGAACCAGTGCAGCGGCACCCCCTGCAACAGCTGTCAGAAGTGCCCAGGGGCAGATGCGTCAGAGGGATCCATCCCCAGGTAACGCATCTGCCATCATTACAACAAGCAAGATGTAGAAAAAGGCAGACAGTGAGGTAGAAAGACGTTATTCTTTATAAATAAAATGTTCATTTGTGTCAGTATTCACATTAGAAAAATACATGTTCCTTGAAACAGACCTTCTCTGGGTAAAATCCACACAGATCTAGGGCTGCAGCTCTGACCCCATCTCACTGAGAGGGCTGCGTCTCCAAGCCTCCAGAGGAGCCATTCCGGGGGGCCCCCCACAGGGCAGGCCCCTCTGCGTCCGTCACTGTGACAGTATCCCCCTCCCCGGACACTAAGGAACCCAGATGGAACAAGGGAAGCCAGTCAGAGTCTGAACTGCCGTCTGCTCCTATTCCTGAGACAAGACCGCAGGGCACCCGTTGCTAAGTTCAAAAGCACGGCCTCCCAGACGGCAGCGCCGCCTCCAGCCCCTGGTCTGTGTGCCTCTCAGGGCAGCTGGTCCCAGCCCCCTGCGGCCTACAGGGCCCCCTCAGGACTCGGCATCTGCCCCGGCTGGGCAGAGGCCCCGCTCAGACTCGGTGCTGTGCGCACAGTTGGCTGGCACGGCATCCATGGACCACACTTTCCTGGGCAGAGGGGCAGGGGCCTCGCCGGCGCTGGACTCGGGGCTGCTCAGGTGGGAGCCACATGCCTCGCAGAAACTTCCTGCCTCTGAGTTTCCAGGCTGGAGACAGGTTCTGCAGAGAGCCGGGCTCCCCAGGCCAGCCCCAGCATCTGGATACTCTCCCCAGGGAGCGCAGCCAGCTGGTGCTGGGCCCCTGTCCCCAGTTTCCCTAAGGGACAGGGGAGCCCCGGCCTAGGGCACCCTGGCGCAGGGCAGTGGGGTCTACAGGCCCACCCTGAGCTGCCCAACCGGTCAGTGCTGCCAGCCGGTGGCCTGCCTGTGCCGCGCTGCCCTCTTGCTTGGGAGCCGGCATCGCGGGGCTTTCCTCGGGGCCGGGAGAGGCGCCCCCATTCACTCCAGGGGCAAAACCTAAACGGTTCAGAAAAACAGAGTCAGTTGTGTACTGTTGCTGGTCACACATCACTATCCAAACCAAGCTAGTCCAGAGAAACCTTCCTGCCCCTGAAACAAAAACACAAACCCTCCTTGTTACTTGGCGGCTTCCAGGAATGGATGAAGCTAAGAGGAAACTCAGACCTGTGAGGCGAGGGGAGCTGTGTTCCAAACAGGTGCCAGACAGCCCTCATTGTTCTCAGTGAATAAACCTGCCCTCCTGTCTGGAAGAATTAAGTCCCAAGTTCTGAAGGAGAGGAGGCCTCTTTATATTAGAGACCTACGGATCAAGGAAGGGTATCAGGCAGCTGTGACAACATTTTGGAAAGTTACGCCTGCGATATATTCCGGGAGTCTCATGGGTCCGTTCTGGCTAGCACCAAAGTAAAAGCTAGAACATGTCTTGTTTTCCAATGTTAACTCTCAGCTGGCACTGAGAACCAAGTTTCACGAAAGCCAAGCCATGGACTCACGTGTCCCGGGACCAGTCCCTGCTCTCAGGTCTCCCCAACTCCTTGGGGCCCTCCCAGGCACAACCCACTTAGCACCATGAGGCAGCTCTTCATTCCAATAAAGGACTCAAGAAAACCCCAAAGACCCGAGACTCCTGGGAATGAACACTGGGAGGTTGGGTAAAACTCTTGAGAAACCAGAGCAGTCTCTGAAACGCGGCCACAGGAGTGCCGTCCCCACCCCCGAGCAGCAGGTCTCTGAGCCCCGGGGTGCACGCCACGAGGGCTGTCTTACCTGCACCGGCCGCTGGGGCACGCAGGGCCGGCCTCTGCAGGCCCCCGTCTTCAGCAGGACACTCCGTGGGGTCCTGGGGCACAGCGTCTCTCCTGGTCCTTTTCACTGAGGCCAGCCCATCCTCTGCAATCTAGGGAGAGAAGACCCAACCAGCTAAGACTAGGAAGAAACAGGCCAACCAGCACCTCTTCTTCCTGGAGAAGTGCTGGAGTCCCAGCGGTCCACCCCAACAATTCCCCGCTGGCCGGACGGCGGCCTGGCGCCCCTCGGGCCATGCCCACCTCATCCGCCCTCTTCTGCGGACGCGCTCCCTCCAGCTCCGCTGGGGCCTCCTCCGGGCTGGTGCACTTGCCGGGAACACAATCTGCATATCCTTCTCTTTTCCTTAGGAACTCCTCTGTGATTCCTAAGGACTCGGCAACCTGAGAAGAAAGGGGCCCGTAGAGATGCTTCACTCAAAACACAAGATTCAGAAGCATGTCTGCACTTGAGAATAAAGGGCTGAGTGTAAACCTAAGGAGTCCCTTTGTTCAGCAAGGTGCCCTGAAGACAATGGGAAGGATGAAGATGAACTGTCATCACAGCGGCATCGTGTTAGTCTGACACCACGGTAACTTTCTTGCCCACTATTCCTCCTGGATGGCTTCCACGCCTGCTCAACTGGCAGGTTATGAACAGGTAAGTGACCACTGCCAACCAGGGCATCTATGTGAGGCTTAGCGAAAAGTCCATTACATTTTTAAAAAATATGTAACTTAAGGAGATAAAAGACAGGGCCTCCCTGGTGGCTCAGGGGTAAAGAATTCGCCTGCTGATGCGGGAGACACAGGTTTGATCCCTGGTGCAGGAAGATCCCACATGCCTCGGGGCAACTAAGCCCCAGCACCACAGCTACTGAGCCTGTGCTCCAGAGCCGGGGAACCACAGCTACTGAAGCCTGAGCGCCCTGGAGCCCGTGCGCCATGAGAGCAGCCAGCGCAGTGAGAAGCCCAGCACCGCCCCAGGGCAGCCCCGCTCCCCGCAGCTAGCGAAGAGCCCCTGCAGAGCAACAAAGATGCAGCGCGGCGAAGAAGACACAGACGCCTATTGAATTTGTATAGAACGGATGAGGACAACCCAAAAAACCCACATGGTATGTTTCAGTGTGGATCAAGATACTTCTTGCTATAGAAGTAATGACCCTGAAACACTACGCTTTCTAGGCAGGCAGCTCCACTGTCGGTATAATCAAACGTTAGGAGCCCTTAAGTCAACATGGCCTAAGTGTTGTTCACTGTCGTAGGAGCATTTTTTTTAGTACACCTGACCCCGCTCTGTTTACTTACTTCCTTGCTGTATTCACTGGTTTGTCGTCCTCGCTGAGATTCTAAATGTATGTGAGATGCCGTGGCATTCGCCTTCCTCTCTCTGACTTCTCTCACTCGGCCTAATACCCTCCAAGCCCAGCCATGTTGTTAAAAGAGCGTGGCAAAACCAGACTACTGAAAAGCACAGCATCGCGAAAGCCAGAAAAGACGACTGCCCTCTGCCGAGGCGGAGGGTGTGGGGAGTTGGTGCAGCCACAGGCGGTTGGTGGGGTGAGGACCTGAGTCTCTGAGCTGGGCGCAGGGAGTCCCCCTGGATGACCTGCCCGCCCGCAGAACTTCTGCCCGGCAGAAGGTTTTATCCAAAACAAGTAAAACCACGTCAGTTCACAGCCTATTTCTGTCAAGGACTCAAAATAGCTAAAGGCAAGGATACTGAAATGGGAGCTCTGTGAACACAGCCACAAACAATAACTGCTGGCCCCTGTGTAATTCATCCCTTTGCAAAAACCTACATAATGAAGAAAAGACACCACCTATTCACTGTGATCATCGGTGAGTGGGAGGATGGTGGGTGTTTCCTTTTTTTTTTTTAGCTTATCTGCATTTCTGAGTTTTCTGAAAAAAGCATGTATCACTTTTGGAAGAAAGAGCTAAACAGAAGCTGACTATGAAGACGTCAAGACGTCATGACTGAGGTAAACATCCTCCTTCTTTACTGGGCAGCCCTCCCTTGGCTCTGGGCCAGACTCCCCAGGGGAGCTTGTTACCTTATTGTTGTTTACTTCCAGAGGCGCCTGAGAACAGGGCCCGGAACTGCGGAGGTAATCTTGACACAGTTTCGTAACCATTTTATGCAGCTCTTCAAACTCCTTGTATACAGCTGGGAAGAGAGGTTTTGCTAGATGACCTTTTTCAACCTCAGTGAAGATAAAGATGACAAAGGGGGGGAAAAAAAAAAGATGTTTCAACCTAAGGCAAAGATGTGGAAAATACAGAGAGGACTCCGAAGGCGGGAAGGACACTCCTAAGCCCCCAGCCGCCAGCAGACTCGGCCTTCGCTCCCCAGCGAGAGCGCAGCGTGCCCTGCACTGTGCTCGGGGCAGCAGATGGCCGGGAGAAGCGGCCCAGGAAACCAGCCCCTGAGGGCCGCCGGAGAACGGTGGCTGGGGGAATGGCACGGACAGGCCCTGAGGGCCACACAGGCAGGTTCTGGGGCCCGCAGCTGGGGGAGGGCCGGGTCCCCACTCCTGGGGCGCTCCTGAAGTCCGGGTGCAGGCAGCAAGGCCGCATCTCGGCGCTGGCTCCTCGGGGGCGGGGCTGCCATGGAGGTGCGGGCAGGGCAGGGTGCGAGAGGAGAGGGGAGTCCACGCACACCGAGTCCACGAGGGCCTGCCTGGCGGCCTGTGCCGGCGCCCGGGCCGGACGTGCCGGCGCCCAGGCCGGACCAGCCGGCTCACTTCAGCCCTCTCTGGGGAAAGGAGATGATTCCCAAGGCCTGGCTCCATCTAAGAAAATATTACAAAGGATGCCTTTCTAAATAACTTCAGATCATCGCCTCAGTCGCTTAGCAACACTAAGGAGACCCACCTTCATCAGAAGAAATTCATACACGGTCACGACCTGAGCCAGCCGAGGCAGAGCCAACCCCACTAGATCGTCCCGGTCACACTGGTGGAGAAGCTACCGGAAGAAAGCGTTTGACATCTTTGAAAGAATTTTCCAGCAGCCAGTAAGTTGGTGCAACAAAACCCACAGGAGACAGAAAGTTCCCTAACGTCTCAGTGACTAAGCAGCTCTCAGCTGGGAGCGCTGTGCCTGTTACACAGCTCACGTGCTCACGCATAACCAGTCCTGTGATCAACTCTGCATTCAGAGTCTGCCCCCAACGGGAGCACCGAGCGAGCAGTGGGTACCAGGCCCTGGATGAGGACACAGCCGCGGTGGGGAAACGGGTTTCTGCTCCCCAGGGCTCACTAACTGGTGCCCGAGCCAAAAACACAGCAAGTCCCGAGGCAGCCCGCAACCAGGAGACCACACCAAGATACAGGGACAGGCAGGAGACGAGGACCTGGGGAGGGGCTGGGCTGGGGGGCGTGGATGGCGCAGGAGGGCGCAGTCCTCGGATGGGACTGGAGTGAGTGACGGGAAAAGAGGCGTCGTGGGCACCGTGTCCCCCCACACCCGGGACAGGGCCTGATTCTGGACACCCCTAGTCGTGTGTAAACCAGTGCCCATCTCTGGGGAGCTTCTCTTGTGCGGGATCAAGAGAGGCGCTCCTCGGAGGGTCCCTGATTCTCCGCAGGACAGTACGGCGCTTGGACAGTATGGTGCTGCTGGTCCCGGCCATGCGCTCCAGTGGCCTCACTGACCTGACCCAGCAGGGAGCGTCTCTGGGGTTCCGGTTCCTCATCTAAGCCGAGCTACTGACATGCAGTGAACTGAGCGCAGCTGGAACCCAGCAGAAAGTGCTCCCAGGATGGAAGCCATTCCCTCGTTTCGAATGTTAGTGAGCAAATCACATCAGAAGCCTCCTGACCTCCTACTCCTAAAACTCACTCAGCCAGGACTTGGTAACAAGCCCATGGGGAGGAAAGTTAATTCACCCGGGTTTAAATTTCCCGCTGGACCCTGCAGCCTCCTAGGCTTTCTAGAAAGCCATTTCCTCTCTGAAAACCACTTTCCCCTCATGTGTAGTTTGGAGGCCCAGGGCCCAGAAAGCCACTCTCTCTGGGGCTGGTTGTCTCATGTACTTATCTGTACTTTCCCTTTGCTATTTTTTTTACTTATTCTCTTTAAGATGCAGGTAAATAAATACATCCTCACCAAAGACAACGTAAGCTTGGGGTCCCACTCTTCTAAGCCAACCCAACTAAATTCAATAAACCTACTTTCAAGGGCTAGAATGGAGATTCTAGAGTTTAAAACCCAAAACATGCTTTTATATCTTGAAACTTTTTACAAAACAAAAACACCATTTCTGTTCTTTTCTAAACTGCTTCCACGCAAGCCCAAGTTATAATTATTCTACAAGCTATCAAGGCAAGCAGCTGGTACACCTAGGAATCATTTTGGGCAATGTTATCTTTGAATAGAGTGTTCATCCCATTACACATCAGGTGAACTGTTTGAGTCGATCTGGGCATTTTACTCTGAAATTCAGAAACCTAGAGTGAGTTGCCACATACCATGCCAGAGACACGGGTTTCAAGAACGGAGCTCTAAGAGTGACGCACCTCCTGGAGCCTGGCCCTGCTCCTCGTGGCCCCAGCACCCACTGGCGGGTGAGCCATGCCGCTCTGCTCCAGGACGGCTGTGCTGGGCTCTGTGGAGTAGCCTCTTCTTCTAGGTCCGGGATGTCTCTCTGATCCCAAAAGGGCTGAAAAACTTCCATTTTTTGCTTCAGACACCAGCGCTTCTTCAACTTCCACAGACTGACCATTCTAGATTGGGGTGCACACCCAAACCAAAATAAAATAATCATCCTTTATACACTGTAATGAAAACCTTAGAGCAGAAAAAATATCATCAAAGCAAGGAACTTGTAAATTATTCTTCTTGGCATAATCAAGACACATTAATGATAATCAATGCATCTTAAACAAAGGTTCCCTTAAAGATACCAGATGAACACCAGCCCGCAAATCTGGGCTGACAAACCATGATCATGGAGTGGTGCCCAAAATGAAACGAAACACTCTTCTGAGGTCACTGGATATTAAAAATTGACCTGAGCTTTGTTAATTCATAATTCACCCACAACTTGTAAACTTTTTTTACTGGATACACTTCAAATACCATAAAAGTCATCCTTTGGAAATATACAGAGAGGGGGACTTTAGAAAATTAACCAGGAAAAAAAAAAAAAAGAAAATTAACCAGGCTGTGTAAGCTCAGGGTCCTAACCACTGGACTGCCAGAGAAACACCTCAACACTGTTTTTTAAATAATGGACCAGTGCACATGGCACACAAACGCTCACCCCAGACGCACTGGGTTTCAGTGAATAAATGCTGACATAGTCATGCAAATCCATGGTGACTGGGTCTGCTTTGTCTGTGAGTTTCCAAAGGGGAAAAGCGGGGAGAGAAGCCGGTAGGCCGCGTTACTGCAGACGGTCCAGGAAGCAGACTTGTGGACCAGCGCCCCCACGCAAACCTTTCCCAAGGCCACCGTCATGTCAATGTCAGCAAGAGCGCTGCGATTCGTTTCCCTGACCAGCCCTGAAGGACCTGCGCCTGCATTCCACGGCACGCAGTGAGCCATGCTGCCAAGACAGGAGACACGCTGCTCTGTGCCAGCCAGGCGCACATATCGTCAACTCAAGGACAACGTGCAGGGACGAGGACACAACCACCAACAGCAAGGTTACCTGCAGGCCCCGCCACGCTGACGCAGCCCCTTCCTCAACTGGCGGAGCGGGCGTGGGCGGCCCCCGCGGCGCCAGGCTGCGGGTGTTGCCCTCTGCGGGGCCCGCGATCACGCTCCCATTGGCTTTCTCAGACGGTGACATCTCAGGCTCCAGGTGGCCGTGGCCTGGGTTAAGTTTAAAGTGCCGGGCCAGCCCCCCCTTTCCTATGTATGACTTTTCACATGTCTGACACTTGAAAGTTTTGGGCCTCAGGGAGCAGCTTGCCAAGTCAAAGAGCGCCTGCCTCCCTCTCTGATCTTCATCTTCTTCCACACTCAGTTCGGTGTAGTCGTCGGAGTCAGATGGGTGACCATCGGCCAAATCCTCTGTCTTGATGAATTTATAATCTTTAGCTTTATACTTGGGTGGTCGAGATATCCGTCCCGAACGTGTTTTCACTTTTAAAGACTTCTTTAGTTTCTCAGCGTGTTTTGTTTGCGAGCTGGAAATAAATAAACGTGCTGAACTGGATGAAACAGATGTGACTGCTGGCAGGCCAGAGGCTGACAGACGGACTGCTGCAGTGCTCCGGCCACTCGGCGGCTCGGCAGCCAAGACTGTCTTCACAGGGACTGGCCGGAGGGCAGGCAGCGGCCTCTGTATGAACACTCGAACAGGAGGCTGGGGGTGGTGACTCAGGACCTGAGAGCTGAGCCCCACCGCGCTGCAGTGCCCGCTGGGCGGCGGGCCCGGCCTGGCCGGCTTGGGCTGGATGGCGGCCAGCGCAGGCATCGGCTTTTCCTGACCTTTTGTCTCTCCAGATCTTACTTTGACACAAATGGCTTCCAATTGCTTAAACACAGAAAAAGAAAAGAAGCACTGTGCTTATCAACATTTCCACAATTTTGTTCCCATCTTAAACCCACTGCTGAAATTTTTTTCTAACTTACACATCTTACATATAAAAAAAACTCTATCTATTCTGTTTATACTGACGTTTATCAACATTTCTGCCCAGTCCATAGTCATCTATTTTACGTCACATTTCTTGTACTTGCATACATAAGAAGCATTTGCTTATATACACAAAATAAAAAGTTCATGTAACTACTCACCATTCCTACATAAATGCCTTCTGATAGCACTGGGTTGGCCAAAAAGTTTGTTCAGGTTTTTCTGTACAATCTTAACAGAAAAAACTGAATCAACTTTTTAGCTAGCCCAGTATCTACTCTATCATTGTTTAAAAAAATCCACTCAGTTGATCTCATGAACCATTAAAAAATATCCTTCTTTATAGTTTTACCACACTTAGAGTTCTTAGTACTCTAAATTGGACTCAGTTCAATACGTGGCCTTATTTTTTAAAGTTTTCAGTGAAATTCTGGAAACCAAAAAAGCCATCAAGAACTACGCACCTCGGGTCCTGGCACCTGCATTACGACGCGCGACGTTACTACACTGGGACGTCTTCTTGCCCCACGTCTGCTCGCCCTGTTTTTCTCCCTACCCCGAATGTGCTGTTTGTCGTTTGCGCGCATTCTTTACATCACACTTGTGCTTAATCGCTCATTCATGTCCAACTCTGTGACCCCATGGACTACAGCCCACCAGGCTCCTCTGACCATGGGGATTCTCCTGGCAAAAATACTGGAGTGGGTCGCCATGCCCTCCTCCAGGGGATCTTTCCAACCCAGGGATCGAACCCAGGTCTCCTGCATTACAGATGGATTCTTTACCAGCTGAGCTACCAGGGAAGCCCGTATTACACTTGTAGGTATCCCTAAAAATAAGTAGTTCTGTTTTGATGTGTTTTCAAACGTTATATAAGTGAATATCATCTCTTGTATCCTGGTGGGGTTTTTTCCTATCTTGCTTGTGAAATTCATCCAAGGGGAGGTGCATAGCCCTCGGGCACTCATTGCTCTGTAGCGCCCTCTGCAGCCCGCGGGCGCTCACTGCTCTGTAGCGCCCTCTACAGGCCTCGGGCGCTCACTGCTCTGTAGCGCCCTCTGCAGCCCGCGGGCGCTCACTGCTCTGTAGAACGAGGCAACAGGTGGCCTCCCGCCCTGTGGTCTCTGGTCTGCTCTGCGCAGTCACAGACCGCAGATGTGTGTGTACACACGTGTAAATTTCTCCAGGGCACACACCTAGGAGTTGGGCTGTATTTCATCAGCTTTTTTTTTTTTAACATCTAACAAAATTTTATCCTTTTGGCCCCATGGCTTGTGGGATCTTAGTTCCCCAACCAAGGATAGAATCTGAGCCCTTGGCAGTGAAAGAGCAGAGTACTAACCACTGGATGGCCAGGGAAGTCCCTAAAAATATTTTAAACGCATGGGCTTTTTGACCCAGCAATCTTGCTTCTTGGATCCCAGAAGAAACACTGGCACTGTCGCAAGGAGGTATGTCTAGGAGGCTGAAGGCAGTGCCATAACAGAAAACACCCGCCAAAGGCGAGGGCTGCTGGCGACTAGGTTCCACAAGTACTTTTTAGAAAAAGAATATTAATTTATTTGGCCATGCTAGGTTTTAGTTTCGACACTCAGTATTTTCGATCTTCACTCTGGCACGGGGGATCTTTAGTGTAGCGTGCAAACTCTTAGTTGTGACATGCAAGATCTAGTCCCCTGACCAGGGATCGAACTGGGCCCCCTGTATTGGGAGTGTGGAGTCTTAGCCACCAGACTACCAGGGAAGTCTGCACCAAGTTACTGAGCAGTGACCTTGTGCCTGATACAATGGTGTAGGTGTTCAGGAGACAGCAGTCATGGTCTCAGGGGGGTGGGCGGGGCAGCAAAACTAGGTTCCTGCCCCCACTGAGCAGAAACAAAGAGAGAAAAGACAGATAAACCTCATCACCCAGAGCCGACTTTTTCAACTCGCCACAGCTGACATCTTGGACCAGTCTGTCATGCCAGCTGAGCTGGGCAGTGTTGAGCACAGCCCCACATCTACCCAGCAGACGCCAGCAGCACTCCCCAAGCCGTCACAATCAAAACCTTTTCCAGTGACTTCCCTGGGGGTCCAGTGGTTAAGAATCTGCCTTCCAGTGCAGGGGATGTGGGCTCCACCCCTGGCTGGGGAACTAACATCCCACGTGTGTCTGGGCAACTAAGCCGGTGCCCCACACTCCAGAGCCTATGCTCCACAATGAAGACCCCGCGTGCCCCAACTAAGTCCCAGTGCAGCCAAACAGATTAAAACCAAAACCAAAATATCACCAGACGTTGCCAAGTGCCCTCTGTGGGGCAAAACTGCCCCCATTGAGAACCACCAATTTGGGGTCACTAACAGGCCCTCCTCTTTGGACTCAACCCTCTACCAAGGAAAGGATCAATAAAAATATAACAGGACAGAATGAAAACCTGAAATCAAGCTGGAGGTTGGAGTATATCTGTCTGCACATTATATACTTACTACAAACAGCAGACAATTCAATATATTGGTTTTTGAGGTGTGCAGAGCTGGCCCTGAGCCAATATGAATCAAATGACAACTAGCTCTACTTTGCTAGTTTTAAGAATCACATTTGTTTCCTTTTACTACCAATCACTTAGAATGTTTCTCTAAGCTCTTGAGGTATTATCAGATAATGCCATTAAAGAGAGAGACACACACACACACATAAACACAGAGCAAATCCTATTGTTTCTGAATTACCACAGGGGCAAAGCTGGTCTGATTTTTCAATCTGCTCTGCAGACTAGTTTACCAAGTGGGTATTCTACCTGATACCTGTTATATGTCTATTTCATTCAACAAACTTTTCCTAAGTATCGCTGGGGGCCAATTCATAAACAAGTCAGGTCCCAGCCTCACCCGTGGGGCCACCTGCAGGCCCGCTGACTCAGGTCTGCACTTTGCCTCAATGTCTGTACTTTCAAAAGCTCCACTGTTGCATCTGAAGGCAGACTGGGTTAATCGCGGAATGCTGATAGGAAAACACCACCAGCACAGCGCAACAGGTGCAGTAAGAGAAGCAGGGGCAGCTCAAGGCTGGCAGGCTTCCTGGAAGAGGTGACCTCCGCAGGGGTCCTTGAAGGATGAGTAGAATTTTGGAACAGACATTCTAGGTGTAAGGACAAACATGTGTGAATGGACGGATGCATGACAAGGAGTACTGTGTGTGGAGGAAACTGAAAATCTCTCTGTGGGGCAGGAACAAGGCTGGGAGGGGTAGGAGCTGACCTGAGGGAGTGCGTTCAGGTTGTACCTTCCAATCCACACCACCCCCCAGAGACCCTCCCCTGCCTGGGTTCTCCAATCACACCTGGGTCCCCGCCCCCACCATCTCTCCTCTTCCGCATTTTCAACTCGGACCCACCCTCCCAGATCTAGCTCAGACCACCTCGTCTCACCCCCTTGGCCAGAAACAACCTCATCCTTTCTCTCCGTGCATTTGGCTCTCTGTCCTATTTATTTATAATCTCTAGCTTTCTGACCTTGGCCAGAAGTTATCTGAGTGATGAGTTACCTCCTTGGTCACATAACCTCCATCTTGTGCGTCTCTATGGCCTTGGTGGCACAGCCAGGGGGCAAAGAGTATTACCAGAACTGAATGCAAAACCACAGTATCATGAATGCATTAAGTATTTATATCACCCCAATGAGAAGAGCTAGAGAACATGATCATGCTATCTAACTCCAATTAAGTTTGCTTTCATTTGGGGGAATACATCATTTTGGGGCTCTTTCCTAAGTTATCTAACCCAAAAAGCTATAGCAACATTCAACAGGCCCTGGAGTGCAGCCACACCTGGGGGAGGCTCAGGGTAAGCACTCAGCCTCTCTCAGCTCCTTCCTCATCTATAAAATGCTGATAAAAACACTTTTGTGTGGTTGCTGAGACCCAAGCAGTCCAGCACTGTGCTGGATAGAGAGAGGAGATGGACAGACTCGGCCACCAGAACCCTTCGGACTCCACAGACCTGCTGTGCAGGACTTCAGTGGGAGGCGTTTATGTCCTCAGCACAGTAGGAGACAAACATCCTACAAATAAGAAAGCCAAAGTCCAACGAGGTTGAATTACCCAAGGTCACACTTCTAAGAAGTTTGGTGTTTGGGCAGTCATACTTGTCTCCCCAAACTTGGGCGAGACAACTCTCCAGTCTTGATGATCAACTGGGTACCAATCTTAACTGGCCAAATCCCTCAGAAACAAAGACATAAGCTTAGTGAAGACTGATGATTCTACTCTCTACCTACTTCTTCTAGAGGCAGGATCTCTGTGGCACTTTTGGAGTGAGAAGCACGGTGACATTTACAAGCCCAGTGCTGAAAGGGAATGTGACTTTACAGGTGACATGAACGACCTCAGGCTTGGATGCTACTCTGGACGCTCTGGGATGTCAAGACCCATGTTCGAGTTCCAGCTTCCTTAGCGGCCAAGAGCTGTGTGACCTGGAAATCAGGCCACTGAGAAAGGACGCTGGCTAGCACACGGAGTGCTTTCACGGGTTTCATTCATTAAGCCAATGTCAGGCACCTGCCGGGTCTGTAACAGGGGTTGCAAACGCAGACGCCGCCACTGCGAGCAGGTGCTGCATCAAGTCACTAGAATGTACTTCGTTCGGCCCCCGAGTCTCGGCCGGGCCCCTTTGCAGCCCCTTCCACCGAAAGACTCTCTACGTTGGTTCCTTTTAATCCACTCAGGTCTCCGCTGCAGTGTCAGGCCTGGGGACCCCTCACTCGGGAGCAGCCCCCAGGTCCGGCCGCTCTTCATGGACTGGGGTCAAACGCTGCACCTGCCGCAGCGCCTGGACACCGTGAGCGCTCAACGAAAACGGGGCGAAACGCCCGCGAGAGGAGCCAGGCAGCGCGGAGGAGCCGCGGGCAGGGGCCCGGCGGGGTGGAGGAGCCGACGGTGCCGGCGCTGACAGGGGCGGGCGGCCTGCCGTCCCCAGGGAGCCGAGTATGGGGACGCCCTGAACTGTAACGGCCGCTCTCTCGGGCAGGGCGGCTCCAAGGCCTACGCGGAGAAGCCTTCCTTCCCCGCGCGAGGCCTCTCCCGGGCCTCAGTTGCCCCACGGCCCCGCCCGGCGCCTCACCTGCGGCGGCAGCAGGCGCGGCGGGCGCGGGGGCTCGGCGCCGGGGCCCCGCTGGAGGGCGGCCTGCTGGGCCGCGTCCCGCAGCCGCCGCGCCGCGTCCAGCACGCAGGGCGGCGGCGGCGGCTCCGCGGGCGGCTGCGCCTTCGTCACCTGCTCCAGGACGCGCCGCAGCTGCTCGGGGCCCAGCGGGGCCACGCGCGCCGCGCTCCCGCGCTGGGAAAAGGGAGCCCGGCCGCCGCTGCAGCCGTCCTCACCGCCACCCTCAGCTTCCGGCTCCGCGTCCGCCATGACAGCCGACGCGGAGACCCGAACCCGGGTCGCCGAGCGCCGGCGGCTCAAATGTGCGTCACCTGGGAAAGGAGGCAGCTACGAGTGCCCCGCAGGCCAAGACATCTCGGAAGGCGACCGCACCAGACTGACACCGCCGGTCGGTGGGCGGTTCAGGCCCCGCCCTGCCGCCCCTTCCCGCCCAGAATGCTACCCGGCCACATTGCCTCATTGTCAGGCCATATTCATCCTTCACCTGTCACCTCCTGCAAGAGGTGTCCAGCAAAAAGTCTTCGAGGTTCCAGAGCTCCTGGCCTAACATCACATTGTCCAAACGCTCTCAGCGTCACCTGAAAACCCTGTCTGGACCTGCGGAGGCATGGATCAGCAGTGGCCCACTGCAGGGGCAGGGGCTCCGGGTGCAGCAGGCTTGGGTGTGGCAGACCCTGTTAGAGGAGATCGCCGTTAACCCCACCATAGAGTTGCAGAGCAGACGACCCCAAAACTGCAGAACAATTATACCAAATAAATTCTCCCACTGTTAAGAAAGTTCTAGGACCTACAACAGATTGCCCAACCTGGGGATCTGGCAGTGGGACTGAGAACCCCCAGGGGAATTTGACTTTGGAGGGCAGTGGGATTTGCTTACAGAACTTACATAGGACTGGGGGAATAGACTCTTGGAGGGCACAAACAAAATGTTCTGCACACCAGTACCCAGGAGAAAGGAGCAGTGACCCCACAGAGACTGACTCAGACTTTCCTGTGAGTGTCCATGAGTATCGGGCAGAGGCAGGCGCAGGGTCGAGGGCACTGAGTGCAGCTGTGCGCGCAGGAGACCTTTTGAAGGGGGTTGCCATTATCTTCGTCATGGCTTCCCTCGTAGCTCAGTGGGTAAAGAATCTGCCTGCAATGCAGGAGACCCAGGTTCAGTCCCTGGCTCTGGAAGATCCCCTGGAGAAGGAAATGGCAACCCGCTCCAGTATTCTTACCTGGAGAATTCCGTGGACAGAGGAGCTTTGTGGCTACAGTCCATGGGGTTGTAAGAGTCGGACGCGACTTAGCAACTAAACCACCACCACCACCATTATCTTCATTACCTCCGCCATAGTTTGGTCTCAGTCAAACAACAGGGAGGGAACACAGCCCAGCCCATCAACAGAAAATTGGATTGAAGATTTACTGAGCATGGCCCCACCAATCAGAACAAGACCCAGTTTCCCCCACAGTCAGTCTCTCCCATCAGGAAGCTTCTATAAGCCTCTTATCCTTATCCCTCAGAGGGCAGAGAGAATGAAAACCGCAATCACAGAAACTAATCAAAACCAGTCACATGGACCACAGCCTTGTCTAACTCAATGAAACTATGAACCACGCCTTATAGGACAACCCAAGACAGAGGGGTCATGGTGGAGAATTCGACAAAACGTGGTCCACTGGAGAAGGAATGGCAAACCACTTCAGTACTCTTGCCTAGAGAACTCCATGAACAGTATGAAAAAACAAAAAGATAGGATACTGAAAGATGAACTCCCAGGTCGGTAGGTGCCCAATATGCTACTGAAGAGCAGTGGAGAAATAACTCCAGAAAGAATGAAGAGACGGAGCCAAAGCAAAAACAACACCCAGTTGTGGATATGACTGGTGATGGAAGTAAAGTCCGATGCTGTTAAAACAATATTGCATAGGAACCTGGAATGTTAGGTCCATGAATCAAGGCAAATTGGAAGTGGTCAAACAGGAGATGGCAAGAGTGAACATCGACATTCTAGGAATCAGAGAAAAAGAAATGCAAAAAGGCAGAATGGTTGAGGAGGCCTTACAAATAGCTGAGAAAAGAAGAGAAGTTAAAGGCAAAGGAGAAAAGGAAAGATATACCAATGTGAATGCAGAGTTCCAAAGAATAGAAAAGAGAGATGAGCAAGTCTTCCTCAGTGATCAAGGCAAAGAAATAGAGGAAAACGATAGAATGAGAAAGACTAGAGATCTCTTCAAGAAAATTAGAGATATCAAGGGAACATTTCATGCAAAGATAGGCACAATAAAGGACAGAAAGGGTGTGGACCTAACAGAAGCAGAAGATATTAAAAAGAGGTGGCAAGAATACACAGAAGAACTATACAAAAAAGATCTTCATGACCCAGATAACCACAATGGTGTGATCACTCACCTAGAACCAGACATCCTGGAATGTGACATCAAGTGGGCCTTAGGAAGCATCCCTACAAGCAAAGCTAATGGAAGCGATGGAACTCCAGCTGAGCTATTTCAAATCCTAAACGATGATGCTGTGAAAGTGCTACACTCAATATGCTAGCAAATTTGGAAAACTCAGCAGTGGCCACAGGACTAGAAAAGGTGTGTTTTCATTACAATCCCAAAGAAAGACAATGCCAAAGAATGCTCAAACTACTGCACAATTGCATTCATCTCACACGCTAGTAAAATAATGCTCAAAATTCTACAAGCCAGGTTTCAACAGTACATGAGCCATGAACTTCCAGATGTTCAAACGATTTACAAAAGGCAGAGGAACCAGAGATCAAATTGCCAACATCCACTGGATCGTCGAAAAAGCAAGAGAGTTCCAGAAAAACATCTATTTCTGTTTTGTAGACTATACCAAAGCCTTTGACTGTGTGGATCACAATAAACTGAAAAATTTGTTCAAGAGATGGGCATACCAGACCACCTTACCTGCCTCCTGAGAAATCTGTATGCAGGTCAAGAAGCAACAGTTAGAACCGGACATGAAACATCAGACTGGTTCCAAATCGGGAAAGGAGCACCTCAAGGCTGTGTATTTTCACCCTGTTTATTTAACTTATATGCAGAGTACATCATGTGAAATGCTGGGCTGGATTAAGCACAAGCTGGAATCAAGATACCAATAACCTCAGATACACAGATGACACCACCCTTATGGCAGACTGCAGCCATGAAAGTAAAAGACGCTTGCTCCTTGGAAGAAAAGCTATGACCAACCCAGACAGCATATTAAAAAGCAGAGATGTTATTTTGCCAACGAAGGTCCATCTAGTCAAAGCTATGGTTTTTCCAGTAGTCATGTATGGATGTGAGAGTTGGACTGTAAAGAAAGCTGAGTGCTGAAGAATTGATGCTCTTGAACTGTGGTGTTGGAGAAGACTCTTGAGAGTCCCTTGGACTGCAAGGAGAAAGACCCAACCAATCCATCCTAAAGAAAACCAGTCCAGAATATTCATCGGAAGGACTGCTGCTGAAGCTGAAACTCCAATACTTTGGCCACCCAATGCGAAGAACTGACTCACTGGAAAAGACCCTGATGCTGGGAAAGATTGAAGGCAGGAGGAGAAAGGGATGACAGAGGATGAAATGGTTGGATGGTGTCACCGACTCAATGGATGAGTTTGCACAAGCTCTGGGAGTTGGTGATGGAAGGGAAGCCTGGTGTGCTGCAGTCCATGGAGTTGAAAAGAGCTGGACACGACTGAGTGACTGAACTGAACTGAGAGGGAGTTCACAGTGTGCATTTTGATCAAGCGTGGTCCCCAACCCTGAAATTGTTTCCCTGTCGGCCCACTCCTCCTGCCCGCTCACCCAAAGGCACTCACTCATCAGTGCCCGTTGGTTCACGCTCAGGGAGTGAATGATAGATGCATGAATATGAATGAATGAATGAGCAGAGGAACCTCCCCCCCCCCTTCACACTTCAGTCGCAGCTCTGCCACCCCTCTTCTTCCTTTCCCAATCTGCCCTCCCCGCCTCTCCTGGTTCCCAGTGTCTTATAGCCACAAGCACTAAGGCTGCCGTAGGGCCATCAGTCAACAAGCACTAACTAAGCGCTTGTCGGGTGAGTCATCATCCCTGCCCTCTACGTATAGTCTAGGCTGGAGGGGAGGAGCCTAGCATTTGCAGCATGATGTGGTGAATCCATGATGCTCATGGTTGGGGAAGCTGGGGGCCAGGCTTATTCATACCAGAGAAGTTTCCAGTAATCTTTCGGATAATTTTTCTCTCCACTGGACCACCATGATCGTCATCCCCCATCATCATCACCATCATTTCATCATCAGAGTCAATAATCTTGCATTCATTATTCCCTGCAGTGTCTAACTTAATTCATTAGTAGCCTCACTAAGGATTGGCCAAAAGAGAGATCAGATTCGTGGGATTTGCTCCAATTTCTTAATCCTTTTCTTCTTTCATTAAAAAAAAAAAAAAAACTTTCAAATGAAAGACTTTCTCATCCTTTCATCCTCAAACGTCAGACAGGTCCTCTCTGACATCTAAGAAAGAACTGTCCCCTCATCTAGAACACAGTATCCCATTTATCTTTTTTTGAGCCTGTCAGGGAGGAAAAACTTTTCCCCTATCCGCCTATGTTCTGTCTCTGAGGGCTTGTGAATTAAGCTGACAAAAGACAGATTAACAAGAGAAAAGACAAATATTAGGGAGTTCCCTGGTGGCCTAGTGGCTAGGATCTGATGTTTTCACTGTGGAGCTCTGGATTCAATCTCTAATCAGCAAACCATGCTACACGGCCAAAATACACACATAAACACACAAAAAAAGAACAGGCAAATTTTAATGTAATGTATTTTTATTAATGTACCAATGGAATTCACAGAAAAATGTGGCAGTTAGAATGTGGGGCTTATACATTATCTTAACAGGGGAAGGGATGGAGGGAGAGGGCACTTATGGGAAAACAAACAACTTAGGCAAGATAAACAGGCGCTAACCTAGGGTAGATGGGAGATGGGATAGGCTCCTGACAATGCCTGCTCAAGGGTGATGGCAGCTTTCCCTGTCCAGTGGTGAAAGTCAGCCTTGCCTGGTTGTTCCCCGGAAAGAGGATTTAAGACAACCGAATTCTTTTGGAAGGCTCTACTTTAGGCAGGAAAGACTTTTCAGGAGCTAAAACGGCTTCTGTTCAAAATAATTTTTATGCCATAGAGGTGAATTCTGGACCCTTTCAAGTCCTTGTTAGAGGTGAATTCTGGACCCTTTCAAGTCCTTGTTTAGGGCAAGTTATGGGCTCAGAGGGCAGCAACTTAGGCTGGCTCCTCCCCTGCAAGGCCTCTGCATCTAACAAGGTGCCTGTCATACACACCCCAGGTGTTGATGCCGAAAGCTCAGCCTCTCTACACTGGTGCTGAACTACATCTCGGAGACTGAGTTTTGGGTGAAATAGAAATGAATAGCTGTGTCGCTTTGCCAGGCAAAGGGGGCACAGCGGCCTTGTATCTCTCAATATAGTGTGTCCTCCCCTGGGAGGACTTGCTGAGGAGCTTTATAGCTGCAGCCCCAGGGTGGGGTTGCTGACGAGGCTAGAGCATGCACAGGGCCCACACTCCAGGACTCTCAAGTGCTCAGCCTCCTAATCACAGCGAGCTTCTCTGGGGCCTTCAGTCTTGCCTCAGGCTCTTTCTTAGCTGTTCCTCCCTTGATTAGCAACTGTTGGAATCTGCGCTTGGGACTCAGGGAAGGTCGTGGAGGCTGGAGTCTCCCCTACAAACAAGAAATGGGGGACAGAAAGGCTTCCGGGTTCTTCCCTGGTGGCTCAGAGGTAAAGAATCACCAGGCAATGCAGGAGACATGGGTTCGGTCACCGACGCAGGAAGATCCACATGCTGCGGAGCAGCTAAGCCCAGGCAACCCCTGAGCCTGTGCTCCAGAGCCCGGGAGCCACGACTACCGAAGCCCGAGTGCCCTGGAGCCTGAGCTCCGCACCGAGAGACGCCACCACGGAGGGAGGCCCGCACCCACAGAGTAGCCTCCACCCTTCCCGACCAGAGAAACGCCTGTGCATCAGTGCAGACCCAGCGCAGCCAAAAATAAAATAAATGAATAAATGGAATAAAATAATAAAGGCTTCCATGCCTAGGAGCCCACAGGGTCCTGCTTGATTTCAGTGTGAGTAATCTGAGTACAGGTGCCTATTCTAGCGGTCAGGAGCCCCAGGTTCTCCTTCTAACTAACTGTTCATAATAATAATGGTCCCATCGCACACTGTATCTATCTATTTATTTTATTTCTGGCTGCGCTGCGTCTGCATCGCTGTACGCAGGTTTCTCTGGCTGCAGAGAGCGGGGCGCGGGCTACTCTTTGGTCACAGTGCACACGCTTCTCATTGCGATGGCTCCTCTTGTTGCCCAAGGGCCGCAGCAGCTTCGGTTCCCAGGCTCTAGAGCACGGGCCCAGCAGCTGTGGCGCACGGGCTTAGTTGCCCAATGGCATGTGGAATCTTCCCGGATCAGAAATTGAATCCATGCGTCTGCATTGGCAGGCGGATACTTTACCACTGAGCCCCAAGAAAGCCCTCCATCACACTGTTAGTACACACGGAGCACTTGCCAAAGGCGTTAAGCCTGTAGTCTGTGGACTTGAGCTGTTACTCATTTCAGTCAGAGCTGAAGGCACATTTGAGAAAAGAATGAATGAATGGTCCAGCAGATGTTCTCACTTGAGACTTTTTCAAACATGATTGGACCTTGACGTAAGGTGGCATCCACCCTTAAAAGCCTTTGCTAAACGAAAAACTCCTGGGAACTTCCCTGGCAGTCCAGTGGCTAAGACTCCACGCTCCTAAGGCAGCGGGCCCCAGTTCAATCCCTGCTGGGGAATTAGATCCCACGTGCTGCATTCACATGCCACAACTAAAGACCCTGCGACAGAGATGGAAGATTCTGGTGCCGCAACTGAGGCCCAGGGCAGGCAAATAAATAATAAACATTTTTTAAAGATCTAAAAATGCCTGACTTGGACTATGAGCGAGAAATTCATCCAGCTGCCCTCTCGCTACATACTGCAGAGCTGAGAGGAAGAAATGTGAAGTCTAACCAGCCAGAATGGTCGTCAAAAAATCCACAAACAATAAATGCTGGAGAGGGTATGGAGAGAAGGGGATTCTCCCACACTGTGGGGAGGCATATAAATTGGGACAGCCACTATGGAGAACAGTATTGTCTTTTAGTCGATACGCCGTGTCTCTTTTGCGACCTCATGGACTCTAGCCTGCCAGGCTTCCCTGTCCATGGAATTTCCATGGAATACTGGAGTGGGT
Source organism: Ovis aries (assembly GCF_016772045.2). Taxonomy (NCBI): domain Eukaryota; kingdom Metazoa; phylum Chordata; class Mammalia; order Artiodactyla; family Bovidae; genus Ovis; species Ovis aries. The sequence goes on along the minus strand of NC_056071.1, from coordinate 64,744,771 downwards.
TGCCTGCATTGACAGGGTGTCCCTTTTACCACTGAGCCACCAGATGGTAAACTGGAAAAAAAAAACAAACCCTAAAAATAGATCTACCATGTGCTGTGCTCAGTTGTGTCCGACCCTTGGCAACCTTTGGACTGTGGCCCGCCAGTCCATGGGATTCTGTCCATGGGATTCTCCAGGCAAGGATACTGGAGTGGGGTGCCATGCCCTCCTCCAGGGGATCTTCCCGACCCAGGGATGGAACCCATATCTCCAGCAGGTCCTGCATCATAGTCAGGTTTTTTTACCCACTGAGCCACCCGGGAAGCCCAGAGGTATCATATGACCCTTCAGTCCCACTCCTGGGCATATATGTAGAAAAACCATGGTCTGGAAAGATACATGCACCCCAGAGATCACTGCAGCACTTTTTACAACAGCTAAGACATGGAAGCGGCCTAGATGTCCATCAACAGAGGAATGCATAAAGTGCGGTACATATACACAATGGGATATTACTCAGCCCTTAAAAAGAATGAAATAATGCCCTTTGCAGCAACATGGACGGACCTAGAGTGTCATGCTGCGTGAAGTCAGACAGAGAAGGAGAAAGAGCCTATGGCATCTCTTATACGGGCAGTTTATAAAGAAATGATACAAATGAACTCAAAATAGGAAGAGACTCACAGACTTAGAACAAGAATTTGTTGCTGAGGAAAGCCTAGTTAGGGAGTTTGGACATGTACACACTGCTCTGTTTAAAATGGATAACCAACAAGCACCTATTGCATAGCACGCGGAACGCTAGTCAGTATTATGCGGCAGCCTGGATGGGAGGGGAGTTTGGGCGAGAATGGATGTACACATATGAAAGGCTGAGTCGCTTCCTTGTTCACCTGAAGCTATCACAACATTGTTAATTGGCCATGTCCCAATACAAAATAAAAAGTTAACAAAAAATGCGAAGCCTAAGATCTCCCTGAAAAACAAAACACAAAATGTAGCAAAAGATTTCCAGATGCTTCTGCTACCCAAAAGTGGGATTCGCCTCTAGGTGAGTGTGGACCCAAAAGACAGCCAAGTCAAAATCTGAAGGAAGGGCGCATTCCTTGCAGGAAGTAAGGAGACCACCAGGGATCTTTCCTAAAGTGGTGTCAATTCAAACAGCAAAACTGGGGAAGGGGCTTGGGTGGTATATACATATTCATGAAGGGGATTGAGCAGAGGAGAATTCAGCACAGCAGTGGGGCAAAGATGCTCATTGAAATCAGGAGAGTCAGAAAACGTCAACATCACGAACCTTTAGGTTCCAGTAGATCTGGCAGAGGGAGTTTAAATTCTGCAAAACAGCTCAAGAAAGTGCTTCAGGCTAATCTTTACCTTTGAAACAGAACTGGGAGTCTTTACAACGGATTTATTATCTTTGGTACTGTCACTTCTCTTGCCACATAACAGTTTGTTCTCTGTGCCCTTCAGGTTGTTACCACTGAGCTTTTCCGCCTGCTCACCCCCACGTTCGGCTGCACTGGGTTTGCTCTGAGCTCCAGCTTCCTACTAAGCTAGCGCTGCTGCGGTCTCCCTCCAGGCACCATCATAATCATCTGCGAGGACCTCATCAGCCATGATGAGATGTTCTCTGCCATCTGCCACATCCTGGAGGTTGCAGACCCGCTGTCGTGGACAGATCGTGTCTGGAGGTGGAAGGGAATATGGCCAGTAGGACAGAGGGCAACACTGATGACTCGCTCGTTGGCGGAAATTTCTCTGCTGAAGACCCCCAAGGATGAAGGAACTGAAAGCACAGCAATCGCTGACATTGATATTGTCATGAACCATCACTTGCAGGAAATCCGCTTCACAAAAGAAGCCTACAAGTGAAACGGGAGAGAAAGGGGGTGGGGCACAACCTTGAAAAGGATGGCATAGCCCTAGGACACAACATAAATGGCTAGAGCCAACGGGGTCCAAGATGGTGACAAGACTTCCACTAGACTTTGAGCCTCAGTGTATGCTCACTGTAACGTGTCAGCAAGCTAACTGACACACTCACAGGCGCTCATTAGCATATGAAATTACCCACCCCAGTAAAAAGTGGCAACCCGTACCCTGGAGCTGCTCTTGCCTTCCGAGATGGCCCACGCTCTGCCTGTGGAGTGTTTCTCTCTAAATAAATCCACTTCTCACCTATCACTTTGTCTCTCACAGAATTCTTTCTGCGATGAGACATCAAGAACCTGAGCTTCATTAAGTCCTGAGACCAGGTGTGTGATCTCAGTTAAAAGACCATGAGCTCAAGTCCCAGTGTGGGTTGAACAGTTTTACAATAAATACGTGAAAGATTACATGAGGTCAATCAAAGGGAAACTTGAAGAGGAGACCAGAAAAACTAAAACCTTTTACGACAGGGGCTGCGGAACAAACCAAGCACATCCTTACTAGTTTCAAAAACGACTGGTTCTTTATTAGTGTACACATGGATTCAGATGGCATGGTTGCTCTGCTGGACTACTGTGAGGACGGTGTGACCCCATACATGATTTTTCTTTAAGGATGGCTTAGAAATGGAAAAATGTGAACACACTTGGCTGTGAGTTTGAAACAACTATCCTCACAACTGGCTGCCTGCTGCTTTTCATCCACACAACACCAGGACTTAGATCACTGGGACTGATGTCATCCTGAGCTTTTCATTTATTTTCTCATTGATTTAGAGCTTCCCTGGTGGCTCAGAGTTGTTGCTGTGTTGTTTTTGTTTTTTTTTTTATAATTTTTATTAATTTCTTATTGGAGGAAAACGGCTTTGCAGTGTTGTGTTGGTTTCTGTCGTACATCAACATGAATCAGTCACAGGGATACATATGTCCCCTCCCTCTTGAACCTCCCTCCCGTCTCCCACCCAATCCTACTCCTCTAGGCTGTCACAGAGCACTGGGTTCAGCTCCCTCCCTCCCTCGGCATATTCCCACTGGCTCTCTGTTTTACATATGATAATACATCTGTTTCAGCGCTACCCTCTCCTTCCTTCCCTGTGGAGTGGAGGTATGATTTTTCAGGGGAAAAAACACATGTCATATAGGCTGTCTAAAAATTGTTGTTGTTCAGTCGCTAAGTCATGTCCAGCTCTTTGTGACCCCGTGAACTGCAGCATGGCAGAGTTTCCTGTCCTTCACCGTCTTCCAGAGTTTGCTCAAGCTCACATCCATTGATGCCATCCAACCATTTCATCTTCTGTTGTCCCTTCTCCTCTTGCCCTCAGTCTTTCCAGCATCAGGGTCTTTTCCAGTGAGTCAGCTCTTTGTATCCGGAGGCCAAAGTATTAGAGCTTCAGCTTCAGCATCAGTCCTTCCAGTGAATATTCAGGGTTGATTTCTTTTAGGATTTACTGGTTTGATCTCCTTGCTGTCCAAGGGAATCTCAAGAGTCTTCTCTAGCACCACAATTCAAAAGCATTGATTCTTTGGTGCTCAGCCTTCTATAAAGGTCCAACTCACACATCCCTGTATGATTACTGGATAAACCATAGACTTGACTAGACAGGCCTTTGTCGGCAAAGTGATGTCTCTGCTTTTTAATATGCTGTCTGGGTTTGTCATAGCTTTTCTTCCAAGGAGCAAGCATCTTTAATGTCTAAAACTAACATGCATTTAAACTAAACAAGTCTCATTATTACTGAGACCTGTTCAAGGACAAGTATGATGGCCAGGCTTAGAACACGAATTAGCTAGGTCTGAAAGGGCTTTTCTCATGTCCTGAAATCTATGCCTGGTTCTCTTTCTCCCCGGCCTGCTACCCTATTTGCTTTCTAACCCTAACTCCTCACTACAGACTGGGCTCATCTGGCCGGTTCTTGTCTCCACGCCTGCCGCCTGCCGGGATGCATGTCTGTTTCCGGGTTCCCCAGCTGGACTAGGATGCGTGCAGTAGGCTCTCCATAAACACGTGGGGAATGGCCTTCGCTCCGGCAGCACATGCACTAAAATCTGAAGGATACAGAGATAGGGCCCCTGAGCAAAGACGACACGCAAATTCGTGAAGCCTTCCATAAAAAAAAAAAAAAAAAAAAAAAAGAACCGCAACAACAACAATTAAAAAAAAACAAAAACGTGTGTAATGAATGAATTCCAAGGCTGGATTTTCAACCCTAAGAAACTCCAGAAAACTGAAAACTGAGGTCCCCCTGAGGGCTCTCAGAAGCTCTGCATTGGGGAGAAACCCGCAGTGACATCGGAGAGTATCCTAAAATATGCCCGAATCGAGCAGCATGCCCCCAGCTGGGGTACCCTCCCCTCCCTCCGCACCCCGCCCCGACTTCCGACCCAAGTCCAGAGTGACTCCGCGACTCCTTCTGTTTGCACGCGGCCCACGGCACTCAAGAAGCCTATTTTTCAAGAGAGTTGTGAAACAAATTCATAAGCTGGGAAAAAAAAAAAGTCCACTTTGTGGCCCGTACGGGGATCGAACCCGCGACCTTGGCGTTATTAGCACCACGCTCTAACCAACTGAGCTAACCGGCCACCTGGGTGGATGGCGCCGCCGGCTCACTTACCAGATATCCACGCCTGCGCCGCATGGAGCCAGCGGAGCGCCGCGGGGCGGAGTCCGCCGCGCCGACTTCCAGCCGGCGCCCGCCCACCAGCGCTGCCGCGGTCCTCCTAGTCACCCCCGTGGGCCAGATAAAACAACTGAGGCCTTGAGGCCTTTAAGGGGAGGGGAGGAGACTTCTTAGAGCGAACTGGAGGCTTTCACTGGACAAATGCAAGCTGCCCCTGAAACTTCTTAACTGGGGAGTAGGATTCTCCAACTCAGTGCTATTTTTATTCATCACTGCCAATCTCACAGCGTGGAAACTTCGTGTATCAAGAGCATGGCTAAGTCACTTCAGTCGTGTCTGACTCTGTGCGACCCCATAGACGGCAGCCCACCAGGCTCCCCCGTCCCTGGGATTCTCCAGGCAAGAACACTGGAGTGGGTTGCCATTTCCTTCTCCAATGCATGAAAGTGAAAAGTGAAAGTGAAGTCGTTCGTCGTGTCCGACTCTTCACGACCCCATGGACTGCAGCCCACCAAGCTCCTCTGCCCATGGGATTTTCCAGGCAAGAGTACTGGAGTGGGGTGCCATTGCCTTCTCCAATCAAGAGCATTGGGCACTGCTAAATGAAGTTTGGAAAATGCAGAAAACCAGATAAAGGACCAAACAACCTCCGAATTCCCTACCGCCCCGAGAAACAATGGCTACTGGGGTCTTGGCATCCTTCCTGCGAATCTGTTTTCATTGGACGGTGTATTAAATATATGCAACCTTGTGAAAAAGAGAATAATTTTTATGTTGCTTTTTGTACTGAACATTCTATTACGTGTATATCTCTAAGTGATTGAAAATGTCATTTTAAGTGGTTCCTCAATGTTTCTTAAGTAAGGCATAGTTTTTCCTCCTCCCTCCTTTTGGAAATGTCTGGAAATTGTCGTCATTTTGCCCTCTTTTGTTAACTAGCACATGAATAAATCATGAAATAGCTGTGTGGGCAATGTGATAGCCACCGCAAAGGCTAAAGGTCTGTATGCAAAAAAAAAAAAAAAAAAAAACAGCAGAAAAGTGCTGGGAAGACAAAACCCAAAGACGTCCATTCCTCCAGCCGTGTGTCCTCGGGGTGTCTTGGTCCCTGAGAGGCCCGAGCTGCCTGCGCTAATGAGCAGGTGCTCCAGAGCGCAGACACGGAGCTCCAGCTTTCACCTAGTCTGTGCCTCTGGTCTGATCACCCAAAAAAAGTGCTCCCGCGGGAGATGTCTCATTAAGGTTCCCTGTTGCAAGCAACAGAAGCCAAGCCTAGTCAATCTTAACTGAACAGATTTAATTGAAAAGATGTGCAGTAGGGAATTCCCCAGTGGTTAAAACGCTGAGCCGTCATTGGCAACGCTCCAGGTTCGATTCCTGGTGGGGGAAGTGAGATCTCATAAGCCTCCAGGTGTGGCCAAAATATAAATAAAATAAATGTCATGAAAAGATGCACAGGGAACCCAAAGCCCCGGCTCTGTGACAACCTAGAGGGGTGGGATGGGGAGGGAGGTTTCAGAGGAAAGGGACATATGTATATCGATGGCCGATTCATGTTGATGTATGGCAGACACCATCACAATATTGTAATCATCCTCTAATTAAATAGAAGTAAAAAATAAATATCATGAAAAGATGTGAAGTTCTTTACCTCACCACCAGGAGGGCTGGAGAACCAAGTGTGGACAAACAGCCACTCAGTCAAAACATCCTCATTCAGCCTGGCCATACCCCAAGCCCCGGAAATCGGCTGTGAGCAAAACAGACCTAATCTGGTCTTCACGGAGCTCAGACATGTGCCGCATCAGCGCAGGCAGCTAGGGCCTCTCAGGGACCGAGAGACCCTGGGGACACACGGCTTGGGGAATGGACGTCTTTGGGTTTTGTCTTCCCAGCACTTTCTGTTTGTATTTTTTTTTGCATACAGACCTTAGCCTTTGCAGTGGCTGTCACAGTGCCCCTTCCACAGCTATTTCATGATTTATTCATGTGCTGGTTAACAAAAGAGGGCGAAATGACGACAATCTCCAGACATCTTCAAAAGGAGGGAGGAGGAAAAACTCTGCCTTACTTAAGGCATGGACAGGTTTGGCAAAGACACGTTAGTGCTTAGATGGGCTTAGGTGCCGTGCTGAGTGCATTAAACGGTGGTGCTAATGGAGGGTTGATTGGACAAGTTCCTGGAGACTGGGACGCTTGACTGTGTTCTGAAGGACAAGGATAGATCGGTGTAAGCCAAGAGGGTAGAGTGAGCTGCCTACGATGAGTTGTAGGCAGGCATCCCGCCCATTTTGCTTACAGGTGAATGTCCAGAGCCTAGCACCCTGTCTGGAATAATACATGATTAATAAATAGGAGTCAGGTTGTACTGAACCAAACTTGGGTCCCCTCGTTTGTTTACTGTAAAGCCCACCTACTGCCCCCAGGTTATGGCGAAGGAAAGGGTAACATCTATTGTAGGGAGCCAAGCAAGGAGTCCAGCAGAGCTGGTGGTCGGAATACCCCAACCCCCCAGTGGGGTTCAGCAAAGCATTTTTAAAGGCCAGGTGAGGGAGGTGGCATCATGGGGTGTGTGATGAGTTCATACACAGTTCTCTGATTGGGTGATAGCGGTAACGGGATGGTGTCACGGGGTTAACCTTTTCGCTCCTTAAGCATCAGTAGGCCTGGGGCTTTGCGCTCATGGTCATCAAGAAGTTAATTCCTTCCATTTGGTGGTGGTTGTTCGCACCTGTAAACAACTCAGGAGCTGTGCAACAGATACTGTTATCTAGGCGCTTCCAAGAGAAGCCAGACCAGAGGACATGGGGGAGGGCGTCTGTCCCGGGAAGGCCCCAGAGGGTTCTCAGTTACAAGATGGATACACGAACTAATTTCAAAATTATCTAACACTTTAAAACTAAGTCAGATAAAGTTATTTCTCTGAGATCAAACTGTCCTTTTCTGGCCCAGCCCTGATAGGGTTGCCAGACTTAGCAAATACTTTAGCATAAGTCTGTCCTGTGCACTATCTGGGACATGCTTCTACTAAACCAGTGGCTTCCCAGGTGGCCCTTGCGGTAAAGGACCCACCTGGCCAATACACGGGACATAAGAGAAGCAAGTTCCATCCTTGGGAGGGAAGATCTAGAGGAGGGTGTGGCAGCCCAGTCTAGTATTCTAACCTGGAGAATCTCACGGACAGAGGAGCCTGGCGGGCTACAGTCCACGGGGTCGGAAGAGTCGGACACGACTGCAGAAGAGACTTAGCACGCAGACTAAACCAGTATGCGGTTGATCTGAAATTCGGTTTCAGCTGGGCATCCTGTACTGTATCGAGCAATCCCACAGCCGGAGTAACAGCCGCTCGAAAGACCCCCCCTAACCTGCTCCTTTCCCCGCTTTCTTCTGCCACAGCCTCATCACCCTCTTTCGTGGTTGTTCCAGCCACGTTTCCTGAGCAGACAAGGCCACCCAGGAGTCAAGGTCGGGAGACGCAGTGACTAAGAATAGACGGCAGGGGGCACCCTAGACCGCGTAGGGAGCTGCGCACTTGGGTGCCTGGGCTCCACGGAGTCCGGTGCTGGCGGAAGGCTGCAGCGCTCTTCTTCAAACCTGTCTGAACTTCTCCGGCCATTTCTCACCCCATCTTACAGGGCTTCCAGGACAAACAAGTCCTAATTTTCAATCTTTGAGTTAGAAAAACACACACACATGATCAGAATTAAACCCGTATAGTTACATGGGTTCTTAAATATCCAAGGGGGTGCTCTGTTGCACGCAACTATCTCAGATTTTAGTTGCTTGCTTTAAAATCAACTTATAAAACGTGTCATTCTGTTTATAAATTGGAACCTTTGGTATGAAAATAAAGGCACCACTGTATTCGTCTCCTCTCAGAGCGTGTATTAGTCACCTGGTCGTATCTGACTCTTTGTGACCACCTGGACTGTAGCCTGCCAGGTTCCTCTGTCCATGGGATTCTCCAGGCAAGAATACTGGGGTGGGTTGCCATTCCCTTCTCCGACTCAGGGATTGAACTGGGGTCTCCTGCACTGCAGGCAGATTCTTTGCCATCTGAGCCACCAAGGGAAGTCCCTTCATTTCCTAGAGGTGCCATAATAAAATCCCACAAACCGGGTGATGGAAACAACACAATTATTCGCTCACCGTTTTGGAGGCCACAAGTCCAAGGTCAAAGTGTCTTCGAGGTTGGTTCCCTCTGAAGGTTCTGAGGAAGAACAACCTGTTCCGGGCCCGCTCCCACGCTCCTGGCGCTTTCCTGGCATTCTTGGATGCGCCCCAGCTTGCAGAAGCATCACTCATCTCTCCCTCCAACCTCACACTCATGGACCCCAGGTTCCTAGAACAGCACCAGGCACAGCACACATACAAGTAACCATTTGTTAAATGAATGTCAAATTCACTGTGCTGAGCATTTAACGGCCTTTTCGATCTGGAAACGTGTCCTTTTGTCCTGGAAATTTTTTTTTTTTTTCTGTTTTGGCCATGCAGCGAGGTTTGTGGGATCTTAGTTCCCCAACCAGAGATTGAACCCATGATCCTGCCGGGGAGTCTTAACTACTGGGCCACCGGGGAAGTCCCGTTTTTATATTTTTCATTTTGACTCGGGGCCCTGGTGCGCAGAGACAAAGAGAGAGCAAAGCACTTTCAACACTGAAGCTGAATTCTTGCCAGCCGATTCTGGAAAAAAAAGAAAGAAGGGAAGGAAAAAGAGAAGCGAAATGCTTCCTTGTACAATATGTACTATGTCAAAGCTGTTAGACAATACAAAAGAGAAATAGACAAGCAGAAGGGCTTTTCAGATGTTGCTTCTAATTTGCTACAGCAAATAGGTTGATTCAAGGGACTTGGAAAATGTACTTCTTGAGAGTACGTGCGTGCACTGGAGAGCTTTTATAAAGGTCTCTTTTAGACACAACAGCTGGAGAAGCACAGGGAAGACCCGGGTCAGAGCCCAGGGGGCCGCCAGTGAGTAGGTGATTTTGGTAAAGACCTTCCCCTCTCTGGATCCCCAACAACAGGCCATATGACTTCCACAACCCATCAGTCTGCCTGTTCAATTCCTCCCTATCAAGGATTAAGGTTTACCCTCGTTATCGTTGTTTAGTTGCTAAGTCGTGTCCAACCGTGTGACTCGAACTGTAGCCCACCAGGTTCCTCTATTCATGGGATTTCCCCAGACAAGAATACTGGAGTGGGCTGCCATTTCCTTCTCCAGGAGAACCTTCCTGACCTGGGGATCAAACCTGTGTCCGCCACTTGGTACTTTATCACTGAGTCGCCTGGGAAGCCCAAGGTTTGCCCTAGATGCTCAACACTCGCCGGAAATTGGCTTGCCCCTCCTCACGGAGGAGTGACAGCGCAGGTGACAGCTGATGGTGTTTCTTGATTAGTCAACAACCTGTATCGAACATTTGCTCTCTGCCAGGCCTGTTTTAGACCTGATGCAGAATCCAGCCTCCATACACTGACACCAAATTAAATTTTGGAGACAGAGTTCTGGGTGAAGTAGAAAAGAATGGGCTTCCCTGGTGGCTCAGCAGTAAAGACTCCACCTGCCAATGCAGGAGACAGGGTGCGATCCCTGGGTCGGGAAGATTCCCTGGAGGGGGGCACGGCAACCCACTCCAGTATTCTAGAGGAGCCTGGCTGGCTGTCGTCCATAGGGTCACAAAGAGTCAGACATGACTGAAGCAACTTAGTACGGACGCACTCATGCTATACAACAAAGTGACTCGTTATACGCGCGCACACATATATGTGCAATCTATTTCATATTCTTTTCCGTTATGGCTCATCACAGGATATTGAACGTAGTTTCCCGTGCTATCCGGCAGGACCTTGTTCATTCATTCTACATGTGCCCATTTGCACCTGCTATGTCCGCCATTCCCCCTTCGGCTTGCCTGCTCCTCCTTTGTCTCCACATCTCCTCCCTTCCCTTAGCTGGCAACCGTGTGCACCTGCTCCTTGGGACTCAGGGGAGGTCATGGAGGCTGAATGACGTCTATTTCCTACAAACAAGACACTGAAAGGGGGACACAGAAAGGCTTTTGTGCCCAGGAGTCCTACAGGGTCTTGCCTGGTTTCAGACTCTGGGCAAAAATCAAACAATATCCTCTAGAGAGACAGAGATATCACATCTACTCTTCACTCTTTGCATCACTCTTTGCAGAGGGTATTTTTATCCTCATTGTTCAGAAATGAGGAAACACTGGCCCTGTAACTTGGCTGGAGTCACCCACTTGGTTCGCTGATTGGGGTCACTCACTTGGCTCACTCTCCTACCACTTTAAAAATTTTTCTATTCTCTTCTTAGGAAAAGTTTTTTCCCACTTAAAAATCTATTGTTCCATGTGCCTTTCTGTTGGAAAAGTGCCTGGACTCCTCTTTAGCCTGACATTGACTTGCTTTGCATCCACACTTGACCACAACCTCATTTGTAACTGCTTTGGTTAACTGCCATTCTTCATGTCATTTGAATGGCTGATGTTCTTGCTCTTATTTCACATTCCTACTCTTGCTAAGTTTCCTCTGAGATACATTTATTATTTATTTTTATATTATTATTATTATTTTGGCCATGCCACATGGCTTGTGGGATCTCAGTTGCCCAACCAGGGGTTGAACCCAGGCCCCAGCAGCAAAAGCGCTGAGTCCCAACCACTAGGTTACCAGGGAACTCCTTTATTTTCTAAAGTCAATCTGATTTCTAATATCCATAGGTAGATTTGCGTTTCATCCACCTAACCGAGGTTAACGTGTGAAATTTCTGTCTTTCCTAATTTTTCTAACTTCTGTCCATTTCCTGCTTTGAACATTAATTAAGAAGCTCAGCAGAAACAGATTGTCTGCTAAACATAGCTTGAATCTCTTGAGACTGGAAATTAGGGAAAAGCTAATGTTGGGATACAGGATGAACTGTCTGAGGAACAGTTTTGGAATGAGTCAAAAGGCGCAAGTGGCTATAATTAGGTGCTATTCATGCAGAGCTTTAAAAGCAGAGTTCCAAGGATGCAGGCTGGTTTCACTCACAAGCATCTTCCGAGCATGTGACATGTCCCTGGTGGCTGTATGTGCTGAGCGGGCAAGGGGCTCAGGGCGGGGCCCTCCCTGGAGGAGCTCGCAGCCCATTATTTCTCGTCTGTCCATTCTTCCTTTGTCATTTAGTGCAAGAGTGGTCTAAACAAGCAAGGGCCTAGGCCACACACCTGAAACCCGAGAAGGCTGAGCCTGCTGTGTATGAACTCTACAGAAAGACTTCCCAGGCTATTCTGAAGTAGCATTTCCTAGCCTTCTTAGAATTAAAGAAAGAATGAGCTAGTGGGTCTCAAAATATGGTCGTTAAGTGCAGCAGCGGCATCACCTGGGATTCTGTTGGAGATGCACATTTTCTTTCTTTTTAATATTTATCATACTTATTTATTTGGCTGCACTGGGTCTTCAAGTTGAGTCTGGTGGGATCTAGTTCTCTGCCCAGGAATGGAACCTGTGTGCCCCCCACATTGGGAGCGCAGAGTTTTAGCCACTGGATCACCAGGGAAGTCCCAAGACATGAATTTTCAAATGCCACCCCAGAATGACAAACTCAGGCAGTCTGTGGTTGGGGCCCTGCAGAGTCCAGAATCACCTGAAGGCAGGTGAGTTCAGCGCAGGTTAAAGATTGAGAACCTCCGCTCTAGGCAAAATCTCACACAGTTCCCTTTCTGCCTTCCTGCTAAGGTCCCTGTTTGTTTCCTTTGATCTTCCACTCCGAAGGCCCTTCCACTCTCCTCTCCCAAGGCCTCCAAGTTCGAAGTGCAGGTTGCAGACCAGGGTGCTGGTGTTCGTGGCCTGGAGGGCTGAAGTCCAATAGCCCCTGCTCACCTGGGGAGGAGCACCAAGGCTGTGTCTGCCTACAGGGGATGCCTTGCTGTGACCCTTCCTCAGGATCAGGACCCCCCTGGGCTTCTTCAGGATTTCACTACTAATTGTCCACAGTGGTGAATAGAAGATCCAGATGATGACATAAAATGCATTCACCGGTTCACCGTTTAACAGGTATTCAGTGACTACCCAGAAAGTCCTTCCGCCTGCAGAAGAGATAAGACAGGTGGGTGGGCTAAGAAGCTTAGAACCTACCTTGGTAGAAGAAAGGAATATGAAAAAGACAATGTGAGAAAGAAAGAGAGATCAATGTGACTTAAATACAAGTCCCCATGTAAGGGGAAAGACCACAAGAAGAAAGAAGAGAGAAATCAATTCCAGTGATCTGGAGAGATTAGATGTGACTTTTCAGAGCCAACAAGGACAGGACCACCCACAGTAATACCCACACCTCATCCACTGCGAGCATGTAGACCATTCTCAGCAATTGGACTGCCGGCGCTCCAGAAACGTCGACATGACTCTGAGCTAGTAGCAGCAGCGCTCAGCGGCTAAGTCATGACTCTGCGCTTACTCGGAAGGGACGCACAGTGAAGGGCCCCAGAGGCTCAGTGGAGGGACTTTGATCACGTCAATGTAGCATTCAGTCTCCTTGGAAAGAAAAAAAGAGGCTCCAAGTTGACAAATGGTGGGGAAATAAAAAGGAACTGGTTACTGTTTGCACGATCTGTAGTCGTGTACAGAACATGATCAAAAGTGTCACGCTGGGCCTCTGTTACAAGATGAGGTCTGTGTGTGCTCACTTCCCCATCGATGTTGCTATTCAGGAGAATGGTTCTTTTGCTGAAATCTGAAAATTTCGGGGGTGGAAAATACATCCACAGGGTTCAGAAGAGGCCAGACATTGTTTATACAGTACCTCAAGCCCAGGAAGATGAGTCGAGTCTTGAAGGAAACCACATGGAACTTGTGTCAGATTCAGCAAGCCACAAGGATATCGGAAAATTTTTGGATGGTATCTATGTTTCTGAAAAAGGAACAGTTCAGCAGGCTGATGAATAAGCTCTGGGTGGTCCGGCTATAGAAACCACAAGATGCCAGATGATTCTTTGGACTCATTTGTGATATTTTAAAGATGAAATAAAAGCTCTTTTGATTAAAAAAAAAAACAATACCAGCAATAATCACCCTGTTTTTTTTTCAATTTACTTGATAAAATTCACATAACGGACCATTCTAACCATTTAATACATACAATTCAGCGATTTTTACTAGACTTACAAAGTTGTGCAACCATCACCACTATCTAATTCCAGAATGCTGTCAACACCACAAAAAGAAATCCCTTACCTGTTAGCAGTCACTCTCATTCCCACAGTCCCTGGAAGCCTGTATCTACATTCTGTCTCCATGGATTTGTCCAGTCTGGAATTACTCTGTAAACGGAATCATACAACAGGTGGCCTTTCATGTCTGGCTTATTTCACTTAGTATCATGTTTTTGAGACTGATTTATGGGTTTGGAGTTTCCTTCTGGGGCAATGAAAATGTTTTGGAGCTAGATAAAGTTCCACAACTTCATGAATGTACTGAATGTCATATTTTAAAATGATTGATTCTATGTTATGTGAATTTTGACTCAAATTTTTAAAGTGAAGTAAAAAAAAAAACCAAAACGAAGTAGATACCTTTTGATGCCTTCAGGTTGTGGTGCTGGAGAAGACTCTTGAGAGTCCCTTGGACTGCAAGGTTATCAAACCAATCAATCCTAAAGGAAATCAACCCTGAATATTTATCAAAAAGACATGCTGAAGCTGAAGTGCCAATACTTTGGCCTTCTGATTCGAAAAGGTGACTCACTGGAAAAGCTCCTAATGCTGGGAAAGACTGAAGGCAAAGGAGAAGAGGGAGGCAGAGGATGAGATGGTTAGATAGTATTACCAACTCAAGGGACATGAATCTGAGCAAACTCCAGGAGACAGTGAAGGACAGGGAAGCTTGGCATGCTGCAGTCCATGGGGTTGCAAAGGGTCAGACACTACCTAGCAACTGAACAACAACAGCAACAACTTTTTGACTCAGCAGCTCCACTTGAAGAATTTCTCCTACGGGTATACATGAACGTATGGAACATGATGTATGTTCAGGGCTGGTCACTGCAGCAGTGTGTGAAAGATCAGCTTATTAGAAACAACTGAGATGTCCAGCAGGGAACCAGTTAAACAAGAGATGGTGCAACCATGAAGTGGAACTGCCCAGGTGGCTCAGGGGTAAAAGAATCCGCTTGTCAATCGAGGAGTCAAAGGAGGTGAGAGTTAGATCCCTGGGTCAGGAAGGTCCTCGAGAGGAAGAAATGGCAACCCATTTCAGTATTCTTGCCTGGAGAATCCCATGGACAGAGGAGCCTGGTGGGTTACAGTCCATGGGGTCGCAAAGAGTCGGGCACGACTGAGCGTGCACACAGACAACCATGAACTAGAAGAGCCATTAAATAAAATAATGAAGCTCTTTGGGTCCTGTTAGGGGAAAGCATCCAAGTTAAAGTATCAAGTAAAAAATGCAAAATACAAAGCAGTCTATACGAGACTACCACTGGTGTAAGAAAGAGGGAAAAAAAATAAAAGATCTCTTATGAGTTACCTACTTTATGCGGAGAGGAACTGGGGACAGAACAGTGGGAAGGAGGATTTCCACTCTGTTCTGTTTTTGATATTTTTGAATCTTGAATCACAGGACTATATTATCTACAGTCAATGGATATTCAATTGTAACATGGGACTGCAAAGAAAAGGTATCAATTGACAATTATTTAGTGTGTCTCAGCCCAGTTAAATCTCAAGGCTTTCGTCCAGGCATTAGGTCCCGAATCACTAAATTCTCAGGACTGCTGGGGAGAGCGATCCCAGAGAAAGCCGCCTACACTCAAAAACCGGGACCAGCTTAAGGCTGCGAGGAGGGTTGCTTAGCAACTAGAGGGAGGAGGCGGGCCATACTGCGCACGCGTACATGTAGGACCAGAGGGCGCCGATAGGTCGTTTTGCGCACGCGCGGTCTCCGGCCTCGGAGTGGTAGTGGACCTGACGGTTGCTAGGGTGACAGGGATACAACATGGCGGCTGGATCCTAACGCTCTCCGTTTAGGGACCACCACGGAGGTCCTAGTTCGGGACCCTGGCTCTAAGGAGTGGAAGCCAGGGCCCACACTTTCTATCCCTTTCTTCTCCGTCCAGTATCCGCAACGGGTTGTCGCCGGCTTCCGCATCCAGGATGAAGAGTTGAGTGGAGCCGCGAGGGGCGGGACCAGAGGGCGAGTGGCGGCGGGTGGGGGCCGGCTTCGCGAGGCCCTCGGTGGGCGTGGGAGGTGGGCAGTGTGGGGACCCCAAATCTCGGTGGGCTGTCGGGGACCCGCGTCCCCGGGGGCAGCCGGAGGGGGCAGCCCGAGGGGTTCAGGGCTGGTCGGGCTGTGAGGGGTCTCAGAACGTCGACCCGAGTCCAGCTGCGGTTTATTTTGGTGCGAGGTTACATTAGAGTTTGGGGAGTTTTTCATTCTTTTAAATGGTGGGTTGAAAACATTTGGCAGTAATGTAGTGAGCGGTTACAGTGTGGCTTCCTACCTTTTATTGTCATTGGATTAGTAGGCAGTTGAGAGGAAAGCTGGGCTGTGTATTTTACTTTATTATTATTTTGGGGTCAGGTAGTACTGCTTTCGGAGAAGGCAATGGCATCCCACTCCAGTACTTTTGCCTGGCAAATCCCATGGATGGAGGAGCCTGGTGGGCTGCAGTCCATGGGGTCGCTAGGAGTCGGACACGACTGAGCGACTTCACTTTCACTTTTCACTTTCATGCATTGGAGAAGGAAATGGCAACCCACTCCAGTGTTCTTGCCTGGAGAATCGCAGGGACGGCGGAGCCTGGTGGGCTGTCGTCTATGGAGTCGCACAGAGTCGGACACGACTGAAGCGACTTAGCAGCAGCAGCAGTACTGCTTTTGTCAGAACTTCTTTACAGAAATTTTGGAAGAGCCTTTCAGTAACAGAGCGTTGCTGGGAAGTTATGAAATGAGATAGTCATCCTTGAAAATGTGAGGGGTACCATATTTATCTGTGCTTCAATTTGTGGATTATGAACAATCCAAGCGTAATCAACTAGAATGGGCTGCTTTTTTATTTTTACATTACTGTACAGATATACTTGTCATTTATGCTGTGAACCTGAGGTCCAGAAAAATTCCAACCTGTTTTGCTGTGAAAAGATTAAATTATGTTGGGTGTAGTTATGATGTTAAATTTGCATTGTATCCTGATTGTCAATTGGCAATTGGTATATGGCATAAATTGTGTAACAAAAATGTTTAAAACAATTCATCTCATTCATCCTTGCCAAGACATTCTTATTTTCTTCATATAATTAAGTTTTCCCTACACTGGGTCTTCATGGCTTCAGGCAGGCTTTCTCTAGTTATATCCTGTGGGGCCCACTCTTTGTTGTGGTGCCTGGGCTTACTGTGGTGGCTTCTCTTTTTTCTGAGCACAGGTTCTGGTGCACAAGCTTCAAGAGTTGGAGCACTCGGGCTCAGTAACTGCGGCTCACAGGCTGTAGTTGCTCCCAGGCAAGTGAAATATTCCCTGACCAGGGATTGAACCTGTGTCCTCTACATCGACAGGAGGATTCTTACCCACTGTACCACCAGCGAAGTCCAAGAGGTTCTTAGATATTGTTTACATGATTATCTTTTTCAGTAATGCACCCAAAGCAATAGTTAGAATACAAGGTCTACCAAAGGCTTTGCATTTTTATGTATAGTGTGGACTTATATACACATTATTTTTTACTGTATTCTTTTTTTTTCCTTCCCAGCTATTCATTTTGAAAAATTTTGAATCTACAGAAAAGTTGCAAGAAGAGTACACTGAATATCCGTGCACCCTCCACCTAGATGCTCCACTTGCCTTGTGTTTGTGTACTGTCTCACCGTGCTCTGGCATTTTCTGTCTCTCTCCGTTATGTATTTATTTTTACTAAACCTTTTGAGAGTTAGCTGTAGACATCATTACATTTCACCATTAGTAATTCAGCAAGTATCTGCTAAGAACAAGAACATTCTCCTACATAATCACAGTAAAGAGCATGCTGATACAATACTGTCATGTAATATGCAGTCTACAGCTCACATTTCCCCAGTTATCCCAGTAATATCCACGATAGGTGTTTTTATTTTTTCCAGGATCCCAGTCAAAAATCACAAATGTTAGCATATATGTACATATATATATACACACACACACACATAGTACACACACACGATCTATATGTTAACATTTGCATTTTATGATTTGTATCTTTTAAACTTTTGTTTTTTAAAAACTGTTTGTTTATTTATTTGCCTGCACTGGGTCTTAGCTGCAGCATGCGGGATCTTCAGTGTGGAGTCTTAGTTGTGGCACATGGGATCTGGTTCCCTGAGCAGGGATCGAACCCAGGGTCCCTGCATTGGGAGCTCGGAGTCTTAGCCACTGGGCCATGAGGGAAGTCCCAAAGGGTGCACTTTAAATTTTAAAATTTTGTATTTTTTCAAGTATAATTGACCCACAACACTGCTAGTCCCAGCTGCACAGCGTAGTTATAGTGTTTCTACACATTACAAAATGATCATTTTTATGAGTTTATGAATAATTTTACATCTTTTTGTATTTTCATGATGTTTAGTAATTCAGGTCACCATTTTTCCCACAGTGCATGAACTAATTAGTTTGGTACAGCCTTCTTTATTGAAGGATCTTGACCTTGTTTTTAGTGATTTGGTTTGAAGTACTTTCTCTCTCAAAGAGAGTAGGAATTAGAAGCTGAATCCTCTTTTAAACTCTAGTTGAGAGTTACACTTAGTAATTAACTTGCCCCTTAGTTCTGACTGGAGAAGGATATGGCAGCCCAGTCCAGAATTCTTGTTTGGAAAATCCTGTGGATGAGAACCCTGGTGGAGTATAGTCCATAGGGTCGCAAGAGTTGGCCACGACTGAACGACTAAGACAACGTAGTTCTGATACTTATCACCTGCCTTGATTAAGATCTTTAGAAGCAGTGTTAATACAGATAGTTGGATTTGGGTGTGACAGTTTTAGAATTGCACAAAAAGTGAATTTGAACTCCATTTTCATGCCTTAAGGCTCAAATTCCACTTAAGCAGGCCTTGGTTTGGTGGAAATGAATGGAATCTGAATGTGAACAACTTATCTTCCGTGTTCTCTCTGCCTTTTTCAGGTAGCTATGTGATTTAGACTTCTAAACACTTGTCTGTTTGTTTTGTCTGTGCTGGGTTTCCGTCGCTGTGCCCTCGCAGTCTTTCTCTAGTCGGCGCGTGGTGGCTGCTCTCTAGGTGCAGTTCCGGGCTTCCCATTGCAGTATCTTCTCTTGTTGCTGGGCAGGGACTCTAGGGTCGTGGGCTTAGTCACTCCAAGGCAAGTGGGACCTTTCCAGACCAGGAATCAAACCTGTGTCTGTTGCACTGGGAGGCAGTTCCCAGCCACTGGCCACCAGGGAAGTCCTATCAATGTTTATACTCCTCAGCATATAAGCCTTCCACTTTCTTGGTAGGATTTGTTTTTATTATTTTTGATGTGATTTAAAAGGGATTATTGTTTATATTCCTTTTCTGGGATTTCGTTGTTAGTGTAAAGAAATGCAACCAATTTCTGTATGTTAATCTTGTATCCTGTTGCCTTGCTGAACTTTTTTTTTTTTTTACATCAAAACAATTTATTAACAGAAAGCAATAATTTGAGGAGATCTGTTCACTGATGGGGACCACAGCGATCCCCCTTCCTGCAGGTGCTGTCGGAGGGGATGGGGGTGATATCCTCAATCCGCCCAGTCTTCGTCCCTGAGCAGGCGAGGGCTCTGAGCGCTGACTGGGCCCCTGGTCCAGGACTCTTGGTCCTGTTTCATCCTGTGGCCCGGGTTTGCTGTGGAGGGCAGTCAGGCCCAGCTCCTTGCATCTCGGGGCTACATCCTGGGCAGCCAACGTGGCAGCATATGCAGAGGGGTCATCTCGGCCAGCCTTCACCTGCGTCCCGCCAGCTACACGGTAGATGGTTTCCTTGCCAGAAAGATCGGAGACACAGAAGTGTCGTTGACGGATGCAAAGATGTGGCACACACCAAATACGTTTTCTCCTTCAGCCACCTGAGGGCTGAGGCTGATGACCTGTTCTTCCTTCTTTTCCTTCCCTTTGTGAGGTGCCATTTCTGTGCGTCTTCTCCAGACTCCGCCACCGGAAAGAGAGGGTGGATGCCTTGCTGAGCTGAATCAGTTCTTGTAGTTTGTGTGTCCTTAGGGTTTTCTCTATATAGTATCATGTCATCTGCATATAATGACAGTTTTGCCTCTTCCATTCCAGTCTGGCTATCTGTTGCTTTTCTTGTCTGATTGCTGTGGCTAGATCTTCCAATACTATGTTACATAAAAGTGGTGAGAGTGGGCATCCTTATCTTGTTCCAGAGTTTAGTGGAAAGGCTAAGAGCCTTTTCATTTTTATTCAGTTCAGTTCAGTTCAGTCGCTAAGTCATGTCCAACTCTTTGCAACCGCGTGGACTGCAGCAAGCCTGGCTTCCCTGTCCATCACCAACTCCCAGGGTATACTCAAACTCATGTCCACTGAGTCAGTGATGCCATCCCGTCATCTCATCCTCTGTTGTCGCCTTCCCCTCCCGCCTTCAGTCTTTACCAGTATCAGGGCCTTTTCCGATGGTCAGTTCTTCCCATCAGGTGGCCAAAGTATCAGAGCTTCACCATCTGTCCTTCCAATGAATATTCAGGACTGATTTCCTTTAGAACTGACCTGTTTGATCTCCCTGCTGTCCAAGGGACTCTCAAGAGTCTTCTCCAACACCACAGTTAAAGCATCAGTTCTTTGGCGCCCAGCTTTATTTATGGTCCAACTCTCACATCCATACATGACTACTGGAAAAACCTTAGCTTTGACTAGATGGACCTTTGTTGGCAAAGTAATGTCTCTGCTTTTTAACATGCTGTCTGGGTTGGTCATAGCGTTTCTTCCAAGGAGCAAGCGTCTTTTAATTTCATGGCTTCGTCACCATCTGCAGTGATTTGGGAGCCCCAAAAATAAAGTCTCTCACTGTTTGCATTGTTTCCCCGTCTATTTGCCATGAAGTGATGGGACCGGATGCCATGATCTTAGTTTTTTGAATGTTGAGTTTTAAGCCAGTGTTTTCACTCTCCTTTTTCACTTTCATCAAGAGTATCTTTAGTTCCTCTTTGCTTCCTGCCATAAGGGTGGTGTCATCTGCATACGTGAGGTTATTGATGTTTCTCCCGGCAGTCTGGATTCCAGATCGTACCTCATCGTTTTTAGTGGCTACATAATATTTCAGCTTGTGGATTCAATCCCTGGTCAGGGAACGAAGCTCCAGGAAGCCATGTGGCCAAAACAGAAAGATGCAGAACTTTTCTGTCGCCCCTGAAAGTTGTCTTGTGCTCTACTGGAGTGGCTGCCGTCGCCTTCTCTGTTTAGGAGCTAGTTGTTGTCCTTTTATTTGTTCAGCAACTGTCTACGGCCTTCCCCAAAGGCTCAGTTGGTAAACAGTCCGCCTGCAATCCAGGCGACGCAGGAGACCCAGGTTCGATCCCTGGGTCAGGAAGATCCCCTGGGGGAGGAAATGCCAGGAGAACCCCATGGACAGAGCAGCCTGGCAGGCTACCGGCCGGGGCTTGCAGAGAATCAGACACGACTGAGCACGCTAGCACACATAGCACTGTCGTGAGAGGCGCAGGTTATGGCTCAGTGTAGACACGGGCACGGGATATTGTGACTGGAGTGCCTGGTGGACTGCCTGGGGCAGGAGGCCCGGGAGGACCCAATGAGGGGAGAGCAAGCACGACTGCGGTCGCCCCGTGTGAAGGTCGTGCTGCTCGCCGCTGGAGTCTGTGCGGCGCTGTTCCTCGTACCAGAGAGGGGGTCTCTCTATCACGGGCCTCCCTGGTGGCTCAGACGGGAAAGAATCTGCCTGCGATGCGGGAGACCTGGGTTCAGTCCCTGAGTCAGGATCCCCTGGAGCAGGAAATGGCAACCCACTCCAGTATTCGTGCCCAGAGAATTCCATGGACCGAGGAGCCTGGCGGACTACAGTCGTGGGGTTGCAAGGAGTCGGACACGACTAATACTTTCACACATCCATACCATTGGCAGTGGGGCCCCCGAGCTCTGCCTTTCTCATGGGCACTGTCAGCGGAGCCATTACTTTGGAAAGGGTCTTATGGTCACCGTTCCTACGAGTACACTTGTGTGACCTCTGCATCTCCTGGACAGTGTTCTGCTCACGGGAGACAGCAGTGGCGGTGTGGTTGGGACGTTATTCTGGGGTCAGACTCCCTGCGTGTGTAGCCTGCTGCTTCATTGGTGTGGCCCTGGGCAGGATACCTAAATTGTCAGTGCCATAGTTCCTCATTTGTAAGATGGGCCAGTGGGGTACCTGTTGCATGGGGTTGTTGAGATGATTAAGTGAAAAGTGGTGCCTGACGCTTAGCATTCAGATCTTGGTGTTTGATGAATATCTTTCTCTGATAGAAGGAACCAGGACTCCTTGGCCAAGTGGCAATCCTGGGACTGAAACAGGAAATATACAAGATTTTGTAGTGCCAGAAAGTAAGAAGGTACTGAAAAAACAGATAATGTAAGCCTAGACAAACAAACCTTGTGGTTGGGGGCATGTCCAAGGGACCAAGGAGCCAACAGAAAGCGCTCCTAAAGGCCAGAGCGGGAACAGTTTGAAGCAACACACTAAAGTAGCATTAGATTATCCCGGAATATAAAATAAATATCCATGGATTCCTACTAACATTAATGAAAAAACATATTCTGAAAGAGAGTTTGATGGAGGACTGTGAAGGTAGTTTAAGGAGCATCCTTCCAGTCATTCATCCTCCCTGCCCTCCTGATCTCTCTGTTGTTTATATGGATGGTCTGACCTGGGAAAGGAAGTGACCTACGAGACAGAAGAGCGCTCATTGTGATCTGAAATACCCGGTATTTAAACACAGATGAATGAAAAAGGATTGGTTGGCAGTTGTCAGTAGTCATAATTTTGTGATTCAGCTGTCCAAGTTCCCCCTGCAGTGTGTGTCTGGAGGCCTGTAGGAATATTGGATTGGGGGTGCGCGACATGGCATTTCTTCTTTGATTCATTTGTTGAGGAGGATGTACAGGGCGTGAAAGACGCTAGTAGACTTTGCCTTTAAGAGGCTTACGGCCTTGTGGAGAGAGGTGCAGAGTGGACACGAACAGGTCTGTGGCAGAGGACAGGGTGCCCACCGAAGGAGGAAAGGCATCTGCTCTGAGGCCTACCTACCAGGTTGGTCCTGGGAGATTAGAATCTATAGCATCACATGTTCAATTTTGGAGACTCAGCATCCATTAAGTTGGCTTTTAATATTATCTAAACAGGAGTGTGCCTGTCTCCCGCTGCCTCCCTTTTAAAGTAAAGGACCTAAAGCTGGGGGCTCGGGAACACATCTGTCCTAGAGCTGAGGGGTTGTGTCCTCCTGACCTCTGTGTCCTCCACGCGTGGCCCAGCGCCTGCTGTGCAGCTGGTGCCCGTGGGCTGCAGTGATGTCCACAGTCCTGTAGTCACACCGCCAGGGGTGTTTCATTCATTTAGGCTGAAGTACAGTGCGCATTGGGCTTCCCAGGCGGCACTAGTGGCAAAAACAAAAAATCCGCCTGCCACAGCAGGAGATGCAAGAGACACGGGTTCGATCCCTGGGGCGGGAAGATCCCCTGGAGCGGGGCATGGCAATCTACTCCAGTGGTCTTGCTTGGAGACTCCCATGGACAGGCGGGCTACAGCCCGTAGGGTCATAGAGAGCTGGACACAACTGAATCGATTTAGCATGCACGCATAGCAGAAATTGTGTTGGGTGGGGGGTGTGGGTCCCAAGACCACCCCTAGATTTGCTCAGAGAACTCACAGGATTCAGGTTACACTCTGGCTCACAGCTGTGATGTCCTCAGTGAAAGGAGCAGACCAGCGAAGGAGAAAGGGCCGCGGGGCAGAGCCTAGAGGAAACGAGATGCAAGCCCCCGCGTCCTCTCCCAGTGGAGTCCCGCAGGCCTCGCGTCGCTCTTCCAGCAGCAAACTGACAGCACGTGTGACCTGTTTCTGTCAGCACAGCTCGTGAGCCCCGCTGCCCCGGGGTCTTACGGGGGCTGAGAACTCAGGCGCCCTCTGCAGATTCAGTGCAGACCACGCTGCTCGCTTGAACAGTGTAGGCATCGGGAGGGGCTCTTACTGCAGAGACTGGGGAGCCCTTCCCAAATCTGGGTTCCCAGATGGCAGCCAGGGCCAACCTTGCAAGCAGATGTCTCTATGGGGAGTGGCTTTAGGCCCGCCACGTGAGCTTTTTCTGCACAGTAATAGACTGTCTCTTTTCAGGGAAGTTTCTGGGCATTCCAGTCTAGTCCATCCAAGAGAGGGGAAAGGTTTGATGTTGTTTTAATGAGCAGCAGTTATTCCCTGGCTGTTCCTCGATGAATAGGAGTGGGGTTAGGCAGGTCAGGTGGGTCTTCCTGAGGACCAGAGGATGTATTACTCAGTAGAAGCATCCATCTGGTTGAATTTCCCCGCAAAGTTTCAAGTTTGGAGGCTCCCTAAGAAATTTGTCAAAGTTGTTTTATGATGCTCCAAACTGCACAAACTAGTGGTAAGCCACACACAGGGCCTGTAATTTGGTCAGTTTGTTTTGAAGAAGCTTCTTGGGAGGATTCACCCAAGAATCTTACCAGTCTGGTTCCAGGACTTACTGGGCAGGTTACCTGTTTGAGGGAGGCTCTGGGCTTTACTTGAAGCTGTGGTTGTCAAGCGGGTTACAGCTTCTGGTTTTGGTCAGAAGGGCTCTGACGCTTGTATCCTGAAGACCTCCCCAGGGCTGAGCCCTGCCTTACTCCACCCAGCCGCTCTCGGAGGGCGAGCGGGAAGAACTGTGGAGATGGCAGAACAGCTTCAAACTCCTGCCGTGCTGGGAGCTCGGTCAGTTACTTTCTACTCAGGGAAGACTTGGTGAAGAGGGATTGTAGGGCTTAAACATCGCAGTTTGGGGGTCCAGAGCAGCCCCAGGGGTCCTGAGGACCTGTGTGCTCACACGCAGCGCAGCCCCCGTGTGCTCCAGGGATACACGGCTGATTCGGGGAAAGTCACTGAGGAATTCTGTAGTCAGGCCTGTTTCTCTTTAACCTAACCCACGTTCCCTAAGCTTGTTTGCTCGTGGAACCCCCTTTTGGGGAGTACCCGTTACTGTCTCAGGGGTACTAGTGTTTTGCAGAACTCAGTTTGGAAAATGCTCTCTGAGTGTTTATCAGCGCCCTCGGGTAGATTTCCTGCAGGTGGTGCTTGGGGAGGCCCTTCCTGGTGTGATGGCCCAGCCTCTTCTCACACAAAGTACAGGCAGTTGTGAGGCTTGGCTTCCGTCATGCTGTTTGCTCAGGACTGTGGCTTTTAATGTACAGATTTCCTTACATGTGAATTGTTCAGTTACTGAGTTGTGTCTGACTCTTTGCAACCCCATGAACTGCATCACGTCAGGCTTCCCTGCCCTTTACCATCTCCCTGAGTTTGCTCAAATCTATGTCCATCGAGTCAGTGATACTATCCAACCATCTCATCCTCTGTCGTCCCCTTCTCCTCCTGCCTTCAGCCTTTCCCAGCATCAGGGTCTTTTCCAGTGAGTCAGCTCTTTGCATCAGATGGCCAAAGTATTGGAGCTTCAGCTTCATTCAGCATCAGTCCTTCCAGTGAATATTCAGGGTTGATTTCCTTTAGGATGGACTGGTTTGATCTCCTTGCAGTCCAAGAGACTCTCAAGAGTCTTCTCCGGCACCACAGTTCAAAAGCATCAATTCTTCGGTGCTCAACCTTCTTTATGAATGGAATGGTCATAAGACTGAAACCGTATTTCATTGTCCCAGGCAACGGCACCCCACTCCAGTGTTCTTGCCTGGAAAATCCCATGGACGGAGGAGCCTGGTGGGCTGCAGTCCATGGGGTCGCTAGGAGTCGGACAGACTGAGCGACTTCCTTTTCACTTTCCACTTTCATGCACTGGAGAAGGAAATGGCATCCCACTCCAGTACTCTTGCCTGGAGAGTCCCAGGGACAGGGGAGCCTGATGGGCTGCCGTCTATGGGGTCGCACAGAGTCGGACACGACTGACGTGACTTTGCAGTAGCAAGCATCCTTTTTTTTTTTTTTGCTGTTGTTTTTTGTGTGTTTGTCTTGGTGTAATGTGGTTTTATGTCCAGCTCTTGTAAGTTGCCAGGACCAAGTACTGTTAGTGTTGGGGCTGGCAGTCCTGCCCAGAGAGTTTTCATTTGGGAAATAGGATGGAGACCTGTTTGAGGAGCCAGAAGAGACTCTCTGGAGCTAACCACAGAAGAGGTCATCTAGTCTCCCTGTTAGGGGGTCTGTGGAGGAATGTCAGTGGTCTCTAAACTTTGCTTTCCTCATTCAAGAGGTGGTTTCAGTCTGCTTTAGTTGTGAGGACCAGTGAGTCTCACTGCACTTCACAGTATGGAGCTGTCTTATAATTATAACCGTTAATTAAGGCTGAGCTTGAGAACAGGACACGTCTAGAGCAGGAAGACCCGGCCCTCCCGGGAGCTAGAGCCGTGGTGAGAGCCAGCTCGTGTTGGTCTGGGCAGTGGGACTTTGTGCGCGTGACTGTTCCGACAGTAGCCTGATCTGAGTCTGTTTTTCTTTCCGCCTTTCCCTGCATGTACTCTTTTCTGTATATCTTTTCTGTTCCTCATATTTTCTGTTTATTCCTAACTTTGGCTTGCTTTTTTCTTCTTCTGATTTTTAAATATTGGAGTATAATGTCCGTCCAGAAAACTGCACACTCTACAGGAGGGCCTCCTCTTTCAGACAGAGCACATTTTTAATACCTTGCGTGAATTCTGATTTGAACAAACTAACAGAAAAAAGGCCCGGTTTTTTAGAGTACTGTTTTTGAGAAATAGTGTGCTTAAAGACTTTAAAAGTGCTTATCCGTTAGCAAGAAGTTATGAGTGCAGGTTGGCGAGTTTTCAGAAAGTGTAACCTGCCGCACAGCCGGAGCAGAGCTCACTGTGTCCTGAAGTCGCCAGGCAACCACTGTTCTCACTCAAATACCACAGAGCTGTCTGTTTTCACAGCTTTACTGAGATGTAATCTACATACTATAAAGTTCACCCAGGTAAAGTATATGATTGGGTGATTGTTGGCGTTTTTACTGAGTGCTCCAGCCATCATCATAATCTATTAAAGCACTTTCATCGTCACCCCAAAAAGAAACCGGGATCAACTTGCCTGTATGCCCCATTTCCTGCAGACCCTGCCCACCCTTGGCAACCGCTAACCTCCTCTCCGTGTCCATGGATTTGCCTGTTCTGGACATTTCATGTAAATAGCCTTTTGTGCTTGGCTTCCTTTACTTAGCATAATGTTTTCAAGGTTCTTCCGTGTTGCAGCCTGTGTCTCTGGCTGAATACTGTCATCGTGTAGCTAGACCATACTGTGTTGATCTGTTTTATTTATTTGGCTGTGCCAGGTCTTATTTGTGGCACTCAGAATCTTCATTTATTTAGTTTTTATTGTGGCATATGGGATCTTTAGTTGCAGCATGTGGGATCTAGTTCCTTGATTAGGGCTCGAACCTGGGTCCCTATGTTGGGAATGCAGGGTCTTAGCCACTGGACCGCCAGGAAGTCCCTGTTGACCAATTCTTTAGTTGATGGACGTTTCTTTTCTTCCCACTTTTGGCAGTTGTGAAAATGTTTCCATGAACATATGTGTACCACCTATTGTTTAGACTTATGCTTTCATTTCTCTTGAGTTTATACCCAAGAAATCTGAGTCATAGCTGTATTAGTTTATACTTCCGACAGAAGTGAATGGGAATATATAGGATTTTAAAGAAAATCCAAACATTATGTCATTTTACCTGGAAAGACTTTAGTATCAACACTTCTTGCTAACGGATAAGCACTTTTAAAATCTTTAAGTACACTAT
Organism: Ovis aries; assembly: GCF_016772045.2. NCBI lineage: Eukaryota > Metazoa > Chordata > Mammalia > Artiodactyla > Bovidae > Ovis > Ovis aries. The sequence continues at coordinate 64,717,319 of NC_056071.1, read as the reverse complement.
TTCTCAAAAACAATACTCTAAAACACTGGGCCTTTTTTCTGTCTGTTTGTTCAAATCAGAATTCATGCAAGGTATTAAAAATGTGCTCTGTCTGAAAGAGGAGGCCCTCCTTTGGAGCGGGATCATTTTAAAAGCCTGCTCTCTGTCGATGTGGGTCTGGGACCTGCAAGTGCTGGGCTCTGTTTGGTCCAGGCTTGTTTAGGAGGTTTCTGATCTTCCTGCTTCTGGTCAGTTGCACGCTCAGTGTTCTCTCCTAAACGTCCCTCTCAAGCCTTGTTTCTGCTGTGCCTTGCTGCCTCAGGCTACAGGAGTCTCCTTGCTCTCTAAGGCAAGTGCTTGGGTGGGGTGGAGACTGGCTGCCTTCCTGTGACTCTCCAGTGACCTTGGTGCAAGGCTGAGTAGCTTGTTCACCTGTCAAGTCTCACAACTGCTTTCTGTGAAGTTTTTTTGGTCTTCTCCCCCTCTTACTTGGACCACAGAAGCTTTTCCAACCCAATGAAGCGTTTGGTTTCTGGGCTTCTCTCACGCCTTCAGTTTCTGCTTGGAAAGTAGCACGTTTCCCCTGCGCTCACTTCTGTCTGGAGAGCCCTTGTTGGGTCGTCATATTCACCACCCTCCGTCGTCCTGGCCCTTCCTGCTGTGTCCCTGGGCCGACAGGCTCCGTGGACACTTGGCCTGCGAAAGGCAGAGTCGCTGCAGGCAGTCTGCCGTGGCCGGCAGTCGCACCCTGACGAGCCGGGCCCTCCAGCGGCCGGCCTGCTCCCTGCCCCCTCGCTGCTCCACGGGCTGGTCTCTGTCTTTGTTCCCAGCGTGCTCCCAGAGACTCCTTTCTGTGCCTGTCAAGGTTCAGTCAGGAAGACAGGGACTGCTCCGGTGTTTCAGGTGGCAAGGGATTTAACGTAGTGACTTGGAGGCTTATAGAGCCGCCATCTGGGCCCAGGTGATGGTGGTGGTGGCCACAAAGCCAGGGAGACGTGCTGTCAGCTTCCAGAAACGCAGGGAACGATGCCCCAGGAGGCTGCCGCAGGTCCACCGGGCCTTGTGTGGGACCTCAGGGTGGTTTTCGGGAGCGTGCTCCTCGCCGCTGGGGCACGGCCACGCCTGCCGGAGGCCAGGCCCGGGCTCGCCGCTCCCGCCTCGGCGCCTCTGCTCTTGTGTCCCGTAGGGGTCCCCAGCCTTTCCTCGCCTCGCGTGACTCCCGCTGCACGAGGGGGACAGAGACTGTGCTGCCAACACACAGCCCAGCTTCTCTTAAAGTAAGGGGAGCACCGAACCTTAGAAAACATAAGCAAACCATCCTCGACATGTTGCTGTTGGATTATCTTACAGATGAAGACCTGCTGTCTGGAAGCGAGTATGAAACAGATGCATAAATAAACTTTTATTTTTATAATTGTTTTTCTTTATAGACTATAAAGCAATTGGCAAAATAGGAGAGGGAACGTTTTCTGAAGTTATGAAGATGCAGAACCTGAGAGATGGCAACTACTACGCGTGCAAACAGATGAAACAGCACTTTGAGAGGTAGGCAGCCCGGGGCCTGTTGGAGACTAAATACAGGAACAGGTGTGAGCCGACAAGACCAACATAATGGGGAAAGTGTGTCCATGCGATAGCATGTAACGTCAGATTTCTTTGGGCAGAGAGGATTAAAGACTAATTTTATCTTTATCGTACTGGGATTTACTCATGTCCCAGTTTCAGCTCAGTTCAGTCGCTCAGTCATGTCTGACTCTTTGTGATCCCATGAATAGCAGCATGCCAGGCCTCCCTGTCCATCACCAACTCCCGGAGTTCACCCAGACTCATGTCCATCGAGTCAGTGATGCCATCTCATCTTCTGTCATCCCCTTCTCCTCCTGCCCTTAATCCCTCCCAGCATCAGTCTTTTCCAGAGTCAACTCCTCATGAGGTGGCCAAAGTATTGGAGTTTCAGCTTTAGCATCAGTCCTTCCAGTGAACACCCAGGACTGATCTCCTTTAGAATGGACTGCTTGGATCTCCTTGCAGTCCAAGGGACTCTCAAGAGTCTTCTCCAACACCACAGTTCAAAAGCATCAATTCTTCGGCACTCAGCTATCTTCACAGTCCAAGTCTCACATCCACACATGACCACTGGAAAAACCATAGCCTTGACTAGATGGACCTTTGTTGGCAAAGTAATATCTCTGCTTTTGAATATGCTATCTAGGTTGGTCATAACTTTCCTTCCAAGGAGTAAGTGTCTTTTAATTTCATGGCTGCAGTCACCATCTGCAGTGATTTTAGAGCTCAAAAAAATAAAGTCTGACACTGTTTCCACTGTTTCCCCATCTATTTCCCCACAAAGTGATGGGACCAGATACCATGATCTTCATTTTCTGAATGTTGAGCTTTAAGCCAACTTTTTCACTGTCCTCTTTTACTTTCATCAAGAGGCTTTTAGTTCCTCTTCACTTTCTGCCATAAGGGTGGTGTCATCTGCATATGTGAGGTTCTTGATATTTCTCCCGGCAGTCTTGATTCCAGCTTGAGCTTCCTCCAGCCCAGCGTTTCTCGTGATGTACTCTGCATATAAGTTAAATAAGCAGGGTGACAATATCCAGCCTTGACATACTCCTTTTCCTGTTGGGAACCAGTCTGTTGTTCCACATCCAGTTCTAACTGTTGCTTCCTGACCTGCATATAGGTTTCTCACGAGGCAGGTCAGGTGGTCTGTATTCCCATCTCTTTCAGAGTTTTCCACAGTTTATTGTGATCCACACAGTCAAAGGCTTTGGCATAGTCAATAAAGCAGAAATAGATGTTTTTCTGGAACTCTCTTGCTTTTCCATGATCCAGCGGATGTTGGCAATTTGATCTCTGGTTCCTCTGCCTTTTCTAAAACCAGCTTGAACATCTGGAAGTTCACGGTTCACATATTGCTGAAGCCTGGCTTGGAGAATTTTGAGCATTACTTTACTAGTGTGTGAGATGAGTGCAATTGTGCGGTAGTTTGAGCATTCTTTGGCATTGCCTTTCTTTGGGATTGGAATGAAAACTGACCTTTTCCAGTCCTGTGGCCACTGCTGAGTTTACTATAATAGCAATAAATAATGGTCACAAAAATTTAAACTGGAGAAGTCTACCTCACTTCAAACCGTTTGCATGTTCCTAAGAATTGTGTTGGTTGGATTTTTATAATTGAAACCTTGGATTAGAGATACAGAGGTCCTTGTGGCTTAGTTAGCTGTGAATCAGCTATGTTGAAAAATACCTTTCAGGTAGGATTAGAGAGATGTGTTCCCTGGGAGGGAGCGGTGCGCGTCGTGGTGCGGGGAGTCCTCTGGTTCTCGCTTCGTCCCTTTCAGACCACCGTGGCCTTTCCCACAGAGCAGCCTCTCGGAGTCCTCAGCACGGACCACCCTGAGTCAGAGGCCACGTGTGGTTAGGAAACTGTCAGGTAAGGAAATAAGCGATGGCACCACTGCAGCTGTCCTGCTTCTCAGTAAAGAGGTGTGAAGCTCAGTCTTTTTTAAGATCAAAGGAGTTGAAGCCTCTGAATATCTAAGACAACATTTTAAAAAGCATAGTAATCCCTGTCCTGAAAATGTGAAGCCTTCTGAGTGTTTTGGGGTATAGGCCTTGATTTCAAACTCTTAGGATGCAAAGATAGTGTCTCAAATTGGAAAGCAGTTTAGGCCTTTTACCACGTCAAGGAGATTGGGTAACAGTGATGTCAGCCTGGTGACGTCCCCATGGGGCAGGTGTCACTGTTCCTGCTTGGCGCCTGAGGAGAGGTGGTTAGCGACGTGAAGTAACTTGACCGTGGTCACCTCGGCCGCTGGGTGGGCAGAGCCGGGCCCAGGCACGCGGTGTTTGCCTGCTGCACTGACGCTGAGGTTGCGGGGCTTCTGCTCCTTCTTTCTATCACTTCTCCTCCGTTGTGTTCTGGATTCTCTGTATTTCTTTATCCACCCCCCACCTCTGTCTTTACCTTAACGCTACACCTGGTGGAGAATTTGCTGCCCAGTGTTCCGATGACCCCCATCGCCCAAGCAGACAGCTGCACTCAGCCGCCATGGACAAACGCCCCACAAACCCAGCGGAGCAAGACGGGCTCTGAGCAGCGAGTGGGACGCATTCGCTCGGTCAGAGGCCCGGGCTCCCTGTCGGCTCACTCTCGGGTGCGGGGTAGACGTGCTTGCGGACAGCAGGACTTTCCAGCTGCAATTTTGGTGAAGACATAAACACGAAGTACAGGCCAGACAAGACACCTGCGGACCCCGGGACTCCCACGAGGGCTGCCGGCCGGGTCAGAACCATGCAGAGTCAGGGCTGCCCTGGGGACCCAGCCAGCCAGGAGAGGCCACGTGGCCACCGAGGGGCCTTCAGGAGGCAGAGACCTGTAACGTGAGAAGCGCTCCTGGAGGAGGTTAGAGTGGTTTGAGGGCAGTCCTTTGGGGAGGCAGCACTCAGTTTATCTGGAAAAGTGCCTTGGGCTGACCTCAGCCCCTGGGGAGAAGGTGGAGCCACCCGAGGGACGTGGTTCCCACCAGGTCCCGACGCGGAAAGCACCTCGTCCACCCGGCCCTTGGCTTCCCTGTCGTGAGGCGCGGAGCATGGACCGAGGCGGGAAGCGGAAGGCGCCATCACGTGCAGCCCCTGTGATCGTTTGTTCTGTTTCAGAAGCACTTGTCCTAACTTTATTTATTTTTATTTATTTATTATTATTATTTTTTTTTAATTTTAAAATCTTTAATTCTTACATGCATTCTCAAACATGAACCCCCTCCCACCTCCCTCCCCATAACATCTTTCTGGGTCATCCCCATGCACCAGCCCCAAGCATGCTGCATCCTGCGTCAGACATAGACTGGCGATTCAATTCACATGATAGTATACATGTTAGAATGTCATTCTCCCAAATCATCCCACCCTCTCCCTCTCCCTCTGAGTCCAAAAGTCCGTTATACACATCTGTGTCTCTTTCCCTGTCTTGCATACAGGGTCGTCATTGCCATCTTCCTAAATTCCATATATATGTGTTAGTATACTGTATTGGTGTTTTTCTTTCTGGCTTACTTCACTCTGTATAATCGGCTCCAGTTTCATCCATCTCAACAGAACTGATTCAAATGAATTCTTTTTAACGGCTGAGTAATACTCCATTATGTATATGTACCACAGCTTTCTTATCCATTCATCTGCTGATGGACATCTAGGTTGTTTCCATGTCCTGGCTATTATAAACAGTGCTGCGATGAACATTGGGGTACATGTGTCTCTTTCAATTCTGGTTTCCTCGGTGTGTATGCCCAGAAGTGGGATTGCTGGGTCATAAGGTAGTTCTATGTGCAATTTTTTAAGGAATCTCCACACTGTTCTCCATAGTGGCTGTACTAGTTTGCATTCCCACCAACAGTGTAGGAGGGTTCCCTTTTCTCCACACCCTCTCCAGCATTTATTGCTTGCAGATTTTTGGATCGCAGCCATTCTGACTGGTGTGAAGTGGTACCTCGTCGTGATTGATTAGAACACTTACTTTTCTTTTAAAAAAACCCATAATAAGTAAAGATTTTCTAATAAAGTATCACTGAATCAGTCATACTTTCCTCGTTTTTTCCAACGTGTGTGTGTGTGAGAGGGATTGTTGACAGCCAGTTTCACATACTGGCTTTACTTAAAAGGAAATTCACTGTGAACTGGCGGTGTTTTGTGGCTCTTTGATGTCCGGAATCACTGACGGCATCTCCAGCTTAGTTCTGACAGGTGTCTGCCGGCCTGTGTAATCCCAACCCACAGGGAATGGGTTTTGCCTTTTCTCTTGTGAGTTCTCATTTGCTCTTAGACATATGTTGATCGAAACCGACAGGGAACAGGCTTTGCGTTTTCTCTTGTGAACTCTCATTTACTTTTAGACATATGTTGAAAACCATAGGCGACTATAGTCCAGTGCTCCCGTTGTTTATTTGATAGTTGTTCGAGCTAAAGCTGAGCCCGCCCTGGCTGGGGAGAGCACCTTCAGGGTGGCTCCTATGTTCTTGTGGCATCCCCCATCGTTTTCTTCTTTTCCAAACCTCTTTTTTTTTGCTACCGGAATGTCAGCACCTTTAGGTCCTCTCAGCATATATGTACACTAACCTCTCTCTCTTCATTCAAATAACCTGGAGTGCATACTGATGTAAATAAATGCCAAACGACTAAACAAATTGGGATGAGGGGGAAATTTTTTTCTAATTTGTGATTCATAGATACAGAGAGGAATGAGGGAAATGGAAAAATCATCATTAGAATAATCATTTCTGCAGGCAAGATAAATTTATGAATGCTAAAATTAGTCAGCTAAAACTTGAAGGAGAATGGGATTTCTGACAGCCTCAAATGATCTCCTGAATATTTATTAATTACTGTGGTGGTTTTAACTTACGTCCACAAATTGTTTGCTGTTTCTTCCTCCGGGAGGTGGGGCTTAATTTCCTTCCATTTGACTGAGGGCTGGACTTGATGACTTGCTTATAAAGAGTAGAAAATGAAAGGGAAAGATAGTTAACTTTACAGAGAAAAGCCTGGTAGATGCTACTTAACTAAATCATTAATATCAGCGTCATCAGTAATAAGACATCCAAAATCACTGCAGATGGTGACTGCAGCCACGAAATTAAAAGACGCTTACTCCTTGGAAGAAAAGTTATGACCAACCTAGATAGCATATTCAAAAGCAGAGACATTATTTTGCCAACAAAGGTCCGTCTAGTCAAGGCTATGGTTTTCCAGTGGTCACGTATGGATGCGAGAGTTGGACTGTGAAGAAAGCTGAGTGGTGAAGAATTGATGCTTTTGAACTGTGGTGTTGGAGAAGACTCTTGAAAGTCCCTTGGACTGCAAGGAGATCCAACCAGTCCATTCTGAAGGAGATCAGCCCTGAGTGTTCTTTGGAAGGACTGATGCTAAAGCTGAAACTCCAATACTTTGGCCACCTCATGCGAAGAGCTGACTCATTGGGAAAGACTCTGATGCTGGGAGGGATTGTGGGCAGGAGGAGAAGGGGACAACAGAGGATGAGATGGCTGGATGGCATCACCAACTTGATAGGCATGAGTTTGAGTGAACTCCGGGAGATGGTGATGGACAGGGAGGCCTGGCGTGCTATAATTCATGGGGTCGCAAAGAGTCAGACACAACTGAGCGACTGAACGGAACTGATATCACATACCTTCTGATAAATGGCATGGGAAGAGCATGTCCCCTCTGTGATATTCTCTTCCAAAGGTCTGTAACCTCAGCTGATTTATGAGGCTACATCAGGAGAGCCCACACTGAGGGGCATTCTACAAAACACCGGCCCAGCCCTCCTCGAAACGGTGACGATAATGACAAGGATGGGCTGTGGTGCTGTCACAGAGTGGGGGACACGGCCACTTACTTGCAGGGTGGTCTGCTGGATCCCAGGAGAGAAAAAGGCATCAGTGGAAGAACTGGGCAAACCCAAATAAAGTGTCTAGCCTAGTGAGTAGAGTTGTACCAGGGTTCATTTTCGGTTTTGGTAAATGTTATGTGAGATGTTAACATTGGGGGAAGCCAGGTGAGAGGGGCGTTCTTTATTGTTGTTGCAAGTCTTCTGTTAGTCTAAAGTAACTTCACACTTAAAAAACAAATCAGAACAAACAGAAAATAACCAGAGACGATCCGGAATGAGTCATATTGTACGTGGCTTCTAAGGTTGAAAAAGGTATTGCTGTTATTTCTGTTTTACAGGAAGACATGACTGTAGTTTCTAGAAGAAAGGTCTAGAAGAAAGACAGCTGCGTCTGGTGTCACTTCGAGGAGTTTTATTGCTGACCATTTACTGGATATTCCAGTGCCACTGATCCTTGATCCACAAGTTTTCTTCTGTTCTTTGGTTTTCTTTTTCTTTTTCAACCATGAAAATAGTATCTTCAGCTTTTAGAGCTCTGGAATATAATATCTGTCATCATTATAAATCAGTTTAACCTTACTCATTTGAAGAATAATTTTAGGTTCCTTTAAAAATCCATTTCTGCTCTGCTTGTGGTTGAGTGAAACCTCAGAGTCACCTTGCGCAGTTGTGTGGGTGGTGTGGGCAAGGAGAGTCAGTCAGTAACAGAGGCAAGTCACGCTGAGTCACGCAGCCAGGAGGAGCTTGGTTTCGGAGGCTCTGCCCCACCTCCTCCCAGTGTTACTTCCAGCCCTTCCTTTCTGCTCCTCTGAAATAGGAATTGATGGCTTTGGCAGTCACCTTTGCTGATAGGAAGTCAAGGTGAGGTATTATAATAGACCAGTCCATTGGTACTGTGTCGGGAGGGGCGTCTGCAGCTCCTGAGATTTTTCTTCCCTTGGTGGCTCAAAGCCTTAGTTTGGGGACGATGAAGTTAGTTACTTGCATAAGGCCAGCAGCGTGACCCAGTCGCTTTGATCTTTGTTTGCTCTGTCTTCAGAGGGTTCTCCTGCCTATACTCACCAGAAATACACTGTTAATAAGATGCTCTTTTATTTGCTACGACTATATTCTTCCTTTAGAAATGTTGTAACGAAATGGAATGGGTCATTTAAAAAGTCGTTAGTCCTGGTGTTTGTAGGATCTCTCTTTTCGTCCTGAAGCAGTGGGAGAAGCTCGAGCGGATCCTCGCCAGCACAGGGTTACTAGGTGAGGGCAGAACCGACGGCTCTCCCACTTGTAGCTGTGTGGCCGGGGGCAGTTCGTTAATCTCCCTGTGGTTCAGTTTATTTATGCAGTGGGAACAGCCACGGTGTCTACCTCGTAGGGTCATTGGGAGGATTAAGTTAAAGATGCAGGTGAAACGCTTAGCACAGTAATGGGTCAACTTGTCGCCTAACAGTTGGTACAAGTTACTCAGCAAAAGAGTTTGAAGACTATTTGGAAAATTGGGGTACAATAATAAATACGAGTAGCAATACTAAACATGAAGATTACACAGGCTTCCTTGGTGGCCCACTGGTTAAGACTCCATGTTTCCATGGCAGAGAGCACAGGTTCAGTTCCCAGTCGGGGAGCTAAGATCCTGCATGCCTCGTGGCACAGCCCCCCACCCAAAAAAAGTGAAGCTTACAGCAGTTGTCCCGAGCATCTGGTGCCATGCCCAGTCCCCGGGGAGCTGTGTGCACATGTCGTTTAATCCTCCCAGTAGCCCTAGCGGAGAGTCTTCCCTCAAATGAGGGACCCTCCGCTAGAGGGGCGAGCTCCCAGGGCTGCCGATCGCCCCTCAGCCACCCAGGGGCAGAGCGGGGGTGGGAGCCCCGTCTGGGTGGGGCCGGGGGCTATGTCCTTTCAGGGCTCTGCTGCGGGGGCAGTGCAGCGCCTGCTCTTGACTCAGAACACGGCTTTTTCCCAAGTCACATCTCTCAGTGGTCCTCACATTACTTCTACAAAAATAAGTCTTCTGTGTGGGATTCTAAATAAAAACAAAGGCAAGAAACTCATGAGTCACTTTAAAGACTCTTTTACTTAAATAGGATATAATTACAGAATTTTTCAAGTATATACAAAGTAAACAGTAGTATAATGAACCCCAGGAACCGCAGCCACCACCACCAAGCCTGTGATTTTTAATTAATCTGTATAAGTCCATCTGGTCTCCCGCCCCGCTTGGTTGCTGTCGTGATTCAGTCACTCAGTCATGTCCGACTCTTTGTGTCTCCATGAACTGCAGCACGCCAGGCTCCTCTGTCCTTCAGTATCTCCCAGAGTTTGCTAAAACTCAAGTCCATTGAGTCGGTGATGCCATCCAACCATCTCATTCTCTTTCATCCCTTCTCCTCCTGTCCTCAGTCTTTCCCAGCATCAGAGTCTTTTCCAGTGAGTCAGTTCTTCGCATCAGGGGACCAAAGTATTGGAGCTTTAGCATCATTCCTTATAACGAATATTCAGGACTGACTTCCTTTAAGATTGACTGGTTGGATCTCCTTGCTGTCCAAGGGACTCTCAAGAGTCTTCTCCAGCACCACAGTTCAAAAGCATCAATTCATTGTCTAGGTTTGTCATAGTTTTTCTTCCAAGGAACAAGCGTCTTTTAATTTCATGGCTGCAGTCACTGTCCACGTTGATGTTGGAGCCCAAGAAAATGAAATCTGACACTGCTTCCATTGTTTCCCCATCTATTTGCCATGAAATGATGGGACTAGAACCCTTGATCTCTGTTTTTTGAATGCTGAGTTTCAGGCTTTTCGCTCTCCTCTTTTACTGTCTCCACGAGGCTCTTTGGTGCCTCTGTTCTTTCTGCCATTAAAGTGGTGTTATTTGCATTATCTGCATAACGACATTTCTCCCAGCAATCTGGATTCCAGCTTGCAAGTCATCCAGCCCAGCATTTCGTACGATGTACTCTGCATGTAAGTTAAATAAGCAAGGTGACAATATACAGTCTTTATGTACTTCTTTCCCAATTTTGAACCAGTCTGTTGTTCTATGTCTGGTTCTAACTGTTGCTTCTTGTCCTGCATACAGGCTTCTCAGGAGGCAGATAATGTGGTCTGATATTCCCATCTCTTTAGTAATATTCCGCAGTGTGTTGTGATCCAAAGGCTTTAACATAGTCCAGTGAAGCAGAAGTAGATGTTTTTGGAATTCCCTTGCTTTTTCTCTGATACATCATTTGTTGGCAATTTAATCTCTGGTTCCTCTGCCTTTTCTAAATCCAGCTTGCACATCTGGAAGTTCTTGGTTCATGTACTGTTGAAGCCTGGCTTGAAGGATTTTGAGATAATCTTGTCTGCATGTAAATGAGCGCAATTGTATGGTAATAGTAATTTGAGCATTCCTTGGCATTGCCTTTCTTTGGGACTGGAATGAAAACTGACCTTTTCCAGTCCTGTGGCCACTGCTAAGTTTTCCACATTTGCTGGCATGATGAGTGCAGCACTTTGACAGCATCATCTTTTAGAATTTGAAATCTCTCAGCTGGAATTCCATCACCTGCACTAGCTTTGTTTGTAATAATGCTTCCTAAGGCCCACTTGACTTCACTTTCCAGGATGTCTGGGTCTAGGTGAGTAATCCCACCATCCTGATTATCTGGGTCATGAAGATCTTTTTGTACAGTTCTTCTGTGTATTCTTGCCATCTCTTCTTAATATCTTCTGCTTCTGTTAGGTCCATACCACTTCTGTCCTTTATCGAGCCCATCTTTGCATGAAACATTCCCTTGGTATCTCTAATTTTCTTGAAGAGATCTCTGGTCTTTCTCATTCTGTTGTTTTCCTCTTATCTTTGCATTGTTCACTTAAGAAGACTTTCTTATCTCTCCTTGCTATTCTCTGCATTTACTTGGGTATATCTTTCCCTTTTTCCTTTGCCTTTCGCTTCTCTTCTTTCCTCAGCTATTTGTAAGGCCTCCTCAGACAACCGCTTTGGCTTCTTGCATTTCTTTTTCTTGGGGATGGTTTTGGTCACCACCTCCTGTGCAGTGTTACAAACCTCTGTCCATAGTTCTTCAGGCACCTGTCTATCAGAGCTAGTCCCTTGAATCTACTCATCATCTCTACTGTATAATTGTAAGGGATTTGATTTAGGTCATACCTAATGGCCTACTGGTTTTTCCTACTTTCTTCAATTTAAGTCTGAATTTTGCAGTAAGGAGTTTGTGATCTGAGTCACAGTCAGATCCTACGCTTATTTTTGCTGACTGTGTAGAGCTTCTCTGTCTTCAGCTGCAAGGGATGTAGTCAGTCTGCTTTTGGCGCTAACCATTTGGTGGTGTCCATGCGTAGAGTCGTCTCTTGTGTTGCTGGAAGAGGGTGTTTGCTATGACCAGTGTGTTCTCTTGAGAAAGCTCCGTTAGCCTTTGCCCTGCTTCATTTTTGTACTCCAAGGCCAAACAAGCCTGCTACTTCAGATACTTGACTTCCTACTTTTGCATTCCACTTGGTTATTATTGTACATTTCTTTTTTAAAGGCAAAATTTGCATTCATTGAAATGCACATTTTTGAACTGCATGATTTTTGCAAGTGGATATCTCAGTGCACTCACAGCACAGAGCGCTTCTTTCGCCCTCGAGTTCCTTCACGCCGCTTGCTTGGTCCTCCCTCCCCATCCCAGGTGGCCGCTCTTCTGGGTTTTGTTTTGTTTCTCTTTACCCTCTTCTAGAAATTCCTGTTAAATGGAATCTCTCCACTCCTTTAGCACAGCATACATGCAGTCTCTGAGGTTTATCCCTATTGTTGTATCGGCCATTGATATCCTCTTACCGCCGAGTGGTGTTCATTCCAGTCTGTGACTGAAAAACGCCTTGTTTATCTCGTCTCTTGTTGAGGAACTTTTGGGCTGTTTCTGGTTTTGGACCACTATGAATAAAGCTTCTGTAAAATTTCATACAAGGCTTTTTATGGTTATATATATATATATATTTTTTTTTTAGGTCATTACCTGGAAATAGAATCTCTGGGTCACAGGGCAGATGTATATTTAACTTTATAAGAAACAGCCCAACCTTTTTATGAAATGATTATACCTTTTTCCACTTCTACCAGCAAAGAACCCGAGAGCTCTACTTGCTTCATGTCCTCTTCAGCCTTTGGTGTGGTTAGTCTTTTAAATTCTGGCCATTCCAGTGAGCGTGTCCTGTTGCTTCACTGCGTGTGTGTGCTTGAATGTTTATCTGGCTGCGTTCGGTCTTAGTCATGGAGCTCGAGGTCTTCATCACGTCGTGGGGGTCTTTCACTGTGGCGCAGCCTACACACAGGCCCGGTGGCTGTGCTGTGGGCTCAGCACTTTCGGCACGCAGGCTTCGTTGCTCCGCAGCATGCTACTGCTGCTAAGTCGCTTCAGTCGTGTCCAACTCTGTGCAACCCCATAGATGGCAGCCCACCAGGCTCCCCCATCCCTGGGATTCTCTAGGCAAGAACACTGGCGTGGGTTGCCATTTCCTTCTCCAATGCATGAAAGTGAAAAGTCAAAGTGAAGTTGCTCGGTCGTGTCCGACTCTTCACTACCCCATGGACTGTAGCCTACCAGGCTCCTCCACCCATGGGATTTTCCAGGCAAGAGTACTGGAGTGGGGTGCCATTGCCTTCTCCAACTAATTCACTAGTTTAGTATGCGGTAAAATAGCAGAGGCTTTGAATAAGTTGAACTGGCTACTAACAACTAATTTAGTTTTCTCCAGTGATCACTGTTCTAGACCAGGGATTGAACCTCACCTCCTGCATTGGCAGCACGGAGGCTTAACCACCGCACAGCCGGGGGACCCCGTAGCCGGCTTTGCTGGAGGCAGAGGCCCGCCGGCCGGGGGATCCCGCAGCCGGCTCTTCTGGAAGCAGAGGCTCACCACATCCCTGTGTTCCACTCCATGATGTGTTCTGTTTCCAGCAGGGCAGTAAAAAGACAAACACACAGAAAAAACCTGAATGTCACTTGCCCACAAAATCCAAAGCAACTCCAAAGCAAATAAAAGTGGTTACTTTGCAGATTTTTAGGTTTTTTTCCCCCCAAGATCTTTAAAAGCAGGAGCAGAGTTGATTTACATTTGAGCGCACACTGTTGCTTGAACTGAGGCGCACAGAACCCAGTCAGCGTGCCCATCTAATGTTCGCACTCCTTCCTTGGTTCTGAGCGAGTGCCTGGGGAGGCATAAAATGATTCTGTCTGCAATAAGAAAACGTGTTTCAGGGTATCATAGCTGGTTTTCATATTAAAGATGAAAAGAGTAAGTAAATGTCTAAATGACACAGCTGTTTGACTAACTGGTCCTAAAAGACTGATAAATTTTTTTTGTTGTTTTTTTTTTAGATCAGGTGTATAGTTCAAAATTTAGAACTGTCGCTAGCTCCAGTTGGTTTCTGCTATTTCCACCTGAGACTGGGCTTGTTGGTGCCGTCGGCGTTTGGGCCCAGGTTCATCTTTGCAACAGGCCCTGTCCTGTGCACCGTAGGATATTTAGCATCGTCCTTGGCTGTTGCCATTGAATGGAGCAATGACGACTTAAAGTGTCTCTAGTATTGTCCCGTGTCCCTTGGGGGGCAAGGTCCCTTCGGTTGATAACCACTGACTTGCAGCATGCCCTGGGCAGAGGCGTGGCAGGCACTGGTGGGGGGTCTTCAGTGGCCTGGCCCTGGGTCAGGGACTCTGCGGTGTGGGGCTGTGGGGTGAACCATGGGTGCCCTTCCAGTGCGCACCCCAGGGAGGGAGGGAGAGATGCTTGGCAGCCATCGTATAAGCGTCCTCCAAAGAATGCCCTGCTTGATCTTTTCTTCTTCCTCTTGCCTTGTTGGTGTGTGTGTTCCTCTCGTTTGCCCTAAGGAAAATAATCTGTATCTGCCATGTCACTCAGAGGATGGTCTGATGTGGTGTGTTCTCTAGAACCTTAGTTCTAAGGGACGGTGACTTAATATATGTAAGAGAGGACCCTGTGCCCCCAGAAAGTCTGGAAAATGTTGGTTTAAATGAAGGCAAAGTGTTTTCCTTATTTGGTAGGATTTTGAAAGCTTCTAACATCAACTGTAAATTGTCACTCTCTGAAAGGAACTAGATTGGCCCTGTCTCATGTTTCCTCAACATGCATTTATCCACAAAGCGTTTTCCGGAGAAATAAAATTCTGTGGGACATGTTTTGGGAAGTACTGTTCTAGAGTCACCTAGGGGAGGCCAGGGTATGGGCAGGAGCAGGGGGTGGGCTGGGCATTGAGCTGGTCGAGTGGACGGACAGGGTCATGGTATGGTCCCTGCACACCCCAGGACGGCCATCCGTAACAGTTATTAGGCAGTGAAAAACTCAGATTCGAGGCGGGAAGGAGCTACTATCCTGAGCCTCCGGGGTGCGGCCCCACCCCCCTACACAGCATGCTTGGCCCCTTACCCAGCAGTCGTGGGATCCCCCACTCTCTCCAGTAACTGAAGGGTTACAGTCCCGGCTTCAGCAGGGACCCTCCTTAAGGCTGCTGCGCCAGCAAAGTGAGCTGTGTCTTTTCAGGTTGGCTGTGGACCATGGTGTGTAAGTTGCTAATATTTTGAGTATCATCCTGGGTATGAGGGAGGAAACGGGGTGACAGCTAAAAGGGGCCTAAGGCTTTTTGTCAGGAGTACCTTTCTGCTCAGACTGCCCAGGCTCTTGTGTGTCAGGCCCCCATTTGTTGCCTAGCATGAGAGAGACTGGAAATATCCAGCCGTGTTGATTTACAACAGCAGTAATAATATACTATTGGGTATAACCACTCTTTGAATAACCAAACAAATTGCTGAGCTTTACTCTACATGTTGAAAGTTGGTTGGGAATTCCCTGGCTGTCCAGTGGTTAGGACCCGGTTCAACCTTGGGGCCCAGGTTCAATCCTTGGTCTGAGAACAAGAAGCCCATGAGCCACATGGCAAGGCCAGGAAGAAAAAAAAGAAGTTGATGAAACAGTTTTGCCAGTTCAGAGAAAGAATATTTCCAGAATCAGTTTCTCTTGGAGCCGCTGAGATGGAGTCTCTGGTGGATGGAGTCACCCGGCTGGGCCCAGCCCCAGGGAGAGCGCCCTGGCAAGGGTCAGTTGGGAGGCGGGCACAGCCAGCCCTAGGCCATTGGCCTCTATTGTGTTGTTGTGATCTGTGACGTGAACACAGTGGCAGCAGAGCAGCCCCATAAAGAAAAGCCTCAGGAAGACGTGCCTGCTGAGAGAACGCCTCTCCCCAGGTGAAGGACTGTGAAAACGTGTGCAGCCTGCATTAAACAGTAGAAGGAAGCCCGTCTGAACTTGAGATGCTTATTTTCAGATGTTGCTTACATTGCTCTTAGTTCCTATAAACTGACTAATGGAAAATTTTAGTCTCTGTTTCTATATTTATTAATTGTAAGAGAAACTACCAAAGTATTCTTTCAGGAGTTTAGATGGGAAGAGTTTGAATGCATGTCCAAAGCTATAAGAGCCTCGATTTCCTAAAGATAATGTAGAAATGAGATATGCTTATGTTCAGCTGCTGATGGGAGAAATAAAACCTGATAAACTTGCTTGGCGTTATTTGTGTTTGTAACTTGTGATCATGGAGAATAAACAGTGATTTGATAACCCTGACTCTACAGTTGACCTGAATAATAAACTCGTTTGTTTTTACCTGCACAATAGTATTGAGCAAGTGAACAACCTACGTGAGATACAAGCACTGAGATGCCTGAATCCACACCCGAACATTCTCACGTTGCACGAAGTGGTTTTGTAAGTATATCGGGGCTTTAAAAATTATCTAACCTTGATGATAATTGTTAGATCTCTTTTTTAAGAAAGAAAACCATAGTAGACATTTTAAATACTGGCTCTGTAGCTCAGACACGTATTCGGGCCAGTGTCTGCATCCGAGCCCTAAAGGGGAAAGGCCTTCTTTGCAGTGACTCTGTGTCACAGCAGCGAACATCATTCGAACGGTCCCCCTCCCAGAAGCTCAGCTGGGCTTCTGTGGAGGCGGCGGCGGCCCAGGACAGCTGAGTGTGAGCCTGTGGCCCTCTTTCGGGGGCTCCGCTTAGGTCGTCCCTGCAGTTGCCATCTCAGTGCGGCTTCATACAGCCAATTCTCACTGTATCCCACATAACTTCAGGGGGTTTTTTCATTTCTGTTCTAATCAAGAAGGCAGAGCGGAGCTCATCTGGAAGGGCTTGTCTCCCGGGGGCTAGGCTTGGGATCTGGCCTGAAGCTCCGAGAAAGCGCTCCTCAGCAGGAAGCCTGGCCTGTACCACCATCCGGGGAAACCGCAGTCTCTGACCATTGAGCTGGGGGAGGTTTTCATCAGAGAGCTGACCAGTTCTAAACTTAAAATGCAGTGCCTTGTCTTGGCCGCGTGGCCTCCTGGCCCGCGTGGCCTCCTGGCCCGCGTGCCCTGAGGCACGTGTTTGGCCGGTCCGGAGACTGCAGCCTGCACAGGGCCCTGCCTGTGCCAAGTGCTTCAGGGGCAAAGCGCTTCTGTCTGCGGCAGCCCGAGGGACAGTGCGCCTCATCCAGCCCCTCCACAGGTGCCCTGAGGGGCCCGAGGCGACCCTGCAGGGGCGTGGGCATTTACTCCTTTTGCCCCTGGCTGGGTTTTGTATTTCACTCCCCACACTGTGATGTATCTCAGTGACATGGAAGTAATTTAGGTAAATTAAAGCTGAATTTGCAGCCACAGAGCTTGAATTAAGTCCTACTTTCTTTGTTTTGCTTCTCAAACTCCTCAACCTGTTTCTTCTGTCTGAAGATATAATAGTTACTTTCATAATCTCAAGATGCTTTTTTCCCAAAATTGTGGGAGGCCAGCTTTTAGCATTTTTGCCTAAAGTCGTTTTATTATTATTTAAAATTATTTTTACCTAAAATACTGATTGAAAATCAAAACTTCTGCTGTTTCAGTCATTACACTTTGGCCTTTGCTGTGGGAGTGTTTTATGTTTATCAAAAGTGTTTACAAATGAGTTAAATATTTGATGCTTTTTTTCTGATTAATACAAGGAAAAAACCATTTTAAAAACCTGCTTTCTTCTTCAGTGACAGAAAATCTGGTTCTCTCGCACTAATATGTGAACTTATGGACATGAATATTTATGAGCTAATACGAGGTATGTAGAATAATTGGAAAGAGTGTCTAAGATCTTTTAAAGCTTATGGTTCCCATATATTTGTCTTAATTCTCAAAATCATCAGTCACCACAGTTCGGTAGTTGTATATAAGTATGCAGTGCGTGTGTGCTAGGTCGCGTCAATCGTGTCCGACTCTCTGGGACCCAACGGACTGAAGCCCACCAGGCTCCTCTGTCCGTGGGATTCTCCAGGCAAGCATACTGGAGTGGGTTGCCCTTTCCTCCTCCAGGGGATCCTCCCGACCCAGGGACTGAACTCGTATCTCTCGCGTCTCCTGCACTGGCAGGTGGGTTCTTTGCCGCTAGCGCCACCTGGGTGTGGGAGGTGTCCGGGGGCAGTCTTGTCTGCTCAGGGCATGGCTGCGGACGGGAAGGGATGCCACACGGGGGGACGCGGGTGAGGGAGGCGCAGCGGGAGGCCCGGCTCAGGCCTCCCGCGGGCTCGTGCCCTTCGAGGGTCCGTTCCGGGCTCTGCCGTGGCTCGACATTCTACTCTAGGCTTCGGAATGAGGCAGGCTTCCCCCACAAATCATCGCCTGAGAGGGACTCTCCTTCCTCCTGGGGTTGGGGCCCCCGCGCGGCGCCCTGAACTGCTGAGTGCTCATGCGTCCCTGTCTTTTGAACAGTACAGCTCTGTTTGGGGAAGCCACTGGCCTGAGCCGATCCCAGTCACGGCTGGTTTTGGAGGCCGGCAGAGGTCACCTGAGGGAAGCAGAAGGCAGGAGGCAGAAGACTGGCCCACGTTGGTCAAATAGCCCTGGGTCTGACCCCCTCCATGGCGTTAGATGTCAGGACAAATGAGCTTTGTAAATATCACACAGCAAGTGTTAGACTTTATGGATCATATTATTCTTACCAAAAAAATAAAAAAAATCACTGCCTTATGTTATATGAGGGACTCTATATCTGAAATTGAGTTTTAGCGACAGTATCATAGATGATTTAAAAACTGCTATATTACTTCAAGCAGTTTAGGCCGAAGGGCAGATGATGTGCTATGGAAAACTTTCAGATCAAGAAGCTGTTCTTGCAACAAAGGGGACCTTTAACATGATGTTAAAGGTGCATGCAAAGAGTTCAGATAAAATTATGTTTATGAAGTAGGAGCGTGGAAAGAAGTATGTCAAATGGAAATATTTTATATGTGATTTAAAATATGTGGCTTAGTAAATTAATAAATAGCATGAATAGACAAGTTTTACATCTGCGAAAGTTGATATAAAACTTTTGGATCCAGAAGCGTTTACATCTTTTGAGGAAAGTAGGAGATTGCCTTGTATCTGGAAATATATGGTGTTTCTTTTAAGTTATAAACCTTGTGTATTTTATTCATAGACAAACCTCTCATTCAGGTGTCTTGCTTTAAGTACAATTTAAAATAAACTTAGTTATCTGGTTTCCTGGTCTAAAACCTATTAAAAATAAGAGCTCTTAAAAGGAGCTTCTAGAACTTTACACACCAACAGAAAGTGACAGGTGACGATCCAGTAATGGGGGAGGAAACTGAAAGTATAAACCAAACCAAGAGCGTCCGGGAAGACAGCTGTAAGCCGCCAGGGTCCCCAGGACAGGTTAGCGGGAGCACAGTCATGTACTGGATTGTGGTAACCATGTCACTGTAGGATATGCTGATGGGAACATGGGTGAAATATTTTTAAAAGATTTCCATGTAAAATACCGCCAAATAGAAGAGAGTTTTATATCTGAGGAGTAAACCTCACTTACCTGGAAATTTCACTTGAGGTCTTATTCCAGACAACTTGGATAAATAAGGTGTTACTCTGTGATTAACTTTCAAATACACTAACTGACTTAGATTCTTCACTTTGATAGTCTCTGTGTAATACATATTTTAACAGTGTATCAGGACAGGGTATCAATGCAACCAAGAGAAACAACCGCTAATTTTTATTGTAACTTGCAATCATCTTTTTACCAGTAAGCCAACATTTTATTCTTAATGAATCTACAGAACCACTTCCTTTTAGTATAATAACAATTCTCTTGGTATAAGATACATATCTTATGTTAGAATTATGATTGTCAGAGTGTGATATTTTAAAACTCGAGGGGAGGGGATAATTTCTGGCAAGTTTCTATGTGTTTAGATTGGAGAAAACTTTGTTTAGAAATCGATGTTTTAATTTCTAGTAGTAGGGGAGTTGTGTAATTGGAGGAAGTGAGTCTGTTTCTTTCAGTATCTGTCTACAGAGACTGCAGAAAGCAGACTGTTGTATTAAGGCTCAACGGCTGCTGGTTCATCTCGTGGATGCCGAGTGGCTTCACAGGCCAGGCGCTGTGCTCTGAGCATGGGATCAGGTGCTGTCGGTGCTAAGGGGCCTCTAAGTGTCAGAGAAGTTAAAACGTGGGGAAAACGGTTGACAGTGATTGTCAAACACTCACTGTTGGAACGTGAACCCTGATTTCAGAGCTGCCTTAGCATTGAGGAAATGCAGTCATCCCTTCGTGTCTGCAGGGTACTGGTTCCAGGAGCCCCGCAGGTACCAAAATCCATGGATGCTCAAGCCCCTTGTGTGTGAAACGACTCAGGGATTCAGCCAACCGCAGAAACCTCGGATGCGGGACCCGCGGACAGAGACCCGGGGGCTCGGGGGCGCCGACTGTGCGGCGAGGACAGTAACGGCCGACGGCCGTGAGTGTTCTCCGCAGGCCCAGCGCTGACCCTGGCTCTTGAGAGGAGTCAGCTTATTTCACCCTGAGAGCCTGTGAGGCGGATTCTGTCATGATGGCATGTTCGGGATGGTGAAAGGGAGGCATGGAGAGACGAGGGACCTGTCCACGGCTGTGGGCCTTGGCTGTGATGGTCTGGGGTCGGGACTCGGGCAGCGCCTGCTCTTGCCCACCCTGCACGGCCCTCTGGACAGCCCTGAGTGGACCGGGAAGGCCCGGCGGCCAAGGCCACCACCGACCACTTTTGGGCCATGCAGTCTCCTGCTGCGGCTCCTCTGCCTATCCTTCTCGACACTCGGCCACCCAGACCCGTGACTCTCCCCCGGCAGCACATGGGCCACCTTCTGGAGCGCAGGCTGTTCCAGGTCCAGGGGCTCGTCTTGTCACCTTAGGGTTACACCATTTAGAGCCTGTGAGTGGACCAGGCATCCTACAACAAACCTATGACTCTGAGCCAGGTAGGAAAAAGCAGACCAAGCTTTGTTTGACTGTAAGCATAGCGTTACAGTTTGTTTCCCTGAGGAGCTTAGGCAGTGTGTCTGAGCTGTGGAGCATTTTATACAACGGGCTTGCGCATCCATGGATTGTGGTACCTGAGGGGCTCCTGGAACCAGTACCCTGCAGACACCCAGGGATGATTGTATTTCCTCAATGCTAAGGCAACTCTGAAATCAGGGTTCATGTTCCAGTCATTATGCAATGTAATGATTTTGCATGACAGATTAATTACTGTGTCAGATTAATTCAGTTGTATTTTTATATATGATCAAATCTGAGCCAGTGTACTGTAAGGTGCAGTATTTTTTATGTACCAACAAAAAGGAAGAAAAACATTGCCACTGCCGCTCTGACACATACCTTTCTTATCACTTAGCAATTTTAGTCCTGTCCTTATTAATGGAACTGGTTCAGAACTATTGAGACAGTTTCCAGCCATGTCACTTTTGTGCATATATAAAAAGGAAGTAGACATGACATAAACCCGTTACGGCAATTCCTAGCTCTTCCTTGAAACTTTCTGATGTGGCACGGTCGCTGAGCGTCTTCCTCACATTGTCCATCTCTGCCGTTCAGGGTGTGCGTGAGTAGCATTATTTTCGCTGGAATTTTCTGAAGCCGATGGTGCCATCCTGTTAGGTCAGTGCTGGTGCTTCTGGGAGGTGCCCTCCGGTTCTGTGTCGATGGAGCACGGGTGTCCCCGATCGCACTCCAGGCCAGAGCACGCACAGCGCCGTGCACACCTCGCGGGGTAATCATGGTGTCTGGCTCTCAGGGTGGCTGTGAGGAGTAAATGACAGGTGTGGGTGTGTGGAGCAGCGCCCGGCTGGCGTGGTCTTTAATCAGCGTGGGCGCCTGTCATCACCACCACCACCATCAGCACGCTGCGCCCAGCTAAGTGTGCCGGCTCTGGCTGTCTGCACTGGCTCGTCCCTGTGCTGGGAGCTCAGCTCCGCTCCAGAGATGAGGAAAAGAGCTTCCAAGAAGTTAGAGCACTTGCCTGAGATGAGCCGGCTTCAGAGAACAGAGCTGGGGAACCTCCCTGGCTGTCCAGTGGTTAAGACTGTGCTTCAGTGCCAGGGGTGTGGGTTCCATCCCTGGCCAGGGAACTGAGATCCCACATACTGCATAGTATGGCCAAAAAATAAATAAGAAACAAGGCAGAAGGCAAAGAGCAGAGCGGGGAGGCCTCCTTGAATGTGGTCTTGTTGAGAGAGGGGTGCTGGTGATGGCTCCGGCTCCATGCTGAGTCTGACAGCCCGCCTGCTACGCTCTGCCGGTCGGGACCTCCAGCTTCTCTGAGAACCACGTGCTGTCCTGCAGGGCTCTCTCTTGGAAAACACCCAATGGCAGACACGTGCTCGCACGCTGCCTGGGGGCCTAGCCTCTGGGCCCAGGTGCAGACTGTGGCCCTGCAGGCTCCTCGGAGGCTGACCCGGAGAGCCAGCCGCAGCCCGGGGACGGGGCCTCTCGTGGGAGGGGCGTGTGTGCTAGATTGCCTGGTTCAGCGCGGCTACACTGGAGGCCACAGCTAGTCACTGTGTCCACTTCCGACCTTTTACATTGCTGGTGTTATGTGTAACATTCATTAAGTGCCTTCTTAATGAGAATGTTTGGTAAAAAATTATCTTGGAATAATTAATTTGGCTCAGTGAGCCAGGGAAATACTGTTTGCAGTCTGCTGGCTTCAGTAAAGGGTCATACAGAGAACCTCAGGGTGTTTTATTCACAGTATTTTGTCTGCTTCAAGGTGTTTGTGAGCAAGAATCTGGTGGGAACCAGATACCATCTCGCGCCCGGAAAGTTAGGATCTTTTTGGGGGGGAAATACTTTTGAAAGTTGACAGTCCATCCTCCTTGTCGAGGGTGTGGACTCTTGATTGCTCAGACCAGTGGTGCCTGTGGCTCAGGCGGGCTCCTTGTTCCCCTGGGAGCCACCATGTGCAGACAGGGATTCCCACGGAGAGATGGGAAGGAGTCACAGCCTTGCCCCTACGGCTACGAATGGGTAGAGGGAGCTGGCCCGGGAGGAAGGGAGAGAGTCCTGCACTGGGGGCAGAGAGCAGTGAACGGTCAGACTCCTGGCCCCCCGCCTGCTTGTGATTCACTTGGTCTAGGCCTGGGCCTTGGAATCTGCTTGATGAAACATCCCTAGTGATTCCCTGAGTCTAGGCCTGGGCCTTGGAATCTGCTTGATGAAAGACCCCTAGTGATTCCCTGAGTCTAGGCCTGGGCCTTGGAATCTGCCTGATGGGAGATCCCTAGTGATTCCCCTGGTCTAGGCCTGGGCCTTGGAATCTGCCTGATGGGAGATCCCTAGTGATTCCCTGAGTCTAGGCCTGGGCCTTGGAATCTGCCTGATGAAAGATCCCTAGTGATTCCCTTGGTCTAGGCCTGGGCCTTGGAATCTGCCTGATGGGAGATCCCTAGTGATTCCCTGAGTCTAGGCCTAGGCCTTGGAATCTGCTTGATGAAAGATCCCTAGTGATTCCCTTGGTCTAGGCCTGGGCCTTGGAATCTTCCTGATGGGAGATCCCTAGTGATTCCCTTGGTCTAGGCCTGGGCCTTGGAATCTGCTTGATGAAAGATCCCTAGTGATTCCCTTGGTCTAGGCCTGGGCCTTGGAATCTGCTTGATGAAAGATCCCTAGTGATTCCCTTGGTCTAGGCCTGGGCCTTGGAATCTGCCTGATGGGAGATCCCTAGTGATTCCCTTGGTCTAGGCCTGGGCCTTGGAATCTGCCTGATGGGAGATCCCTAGTGATTCCCTTGGTCTAGGCCTGGGCCTTAGAATCTTCCTGATGGGAGATCCCTGGTGATTCCCCTGGTCTAGTCCTGGGCCTTAAAATCTTCCTGATGGGAGATCCCTGGTGATTCCCCTGGTCTAGGCCTGGGCCTTAGAATCTTCCTGATGGGAGATCCCTAGTGATTCCCTTGGTCTAGGCCTGGGCCTTGGAATCTGCCTGATGGGAGATCCCTGGGCGATTATAAAGATTGGATGAAGTAGACTTTCCCTGAAAGAGGCCACCTTCCCTGAGTTCAGGTTCTGATGAATGTGAGGACAGCTTTATGCTGTAACTAGGATGTGGCCGTGTGGCTGGGGCTGGGAAGGGTGCTTCTAGGAACAGAGCGGTGTGAGCACGACCGGAAGCGGGAGAAGGGGATGGGGCGGGGGCGTCCCGGCAGCAAGAGCGAGGCGTGGGACGTGGTTCCCAAGGCGCGCAGCCAGGCCCTGCAGCTGGTTCTGGGCACTCGTTGGAAAGGCAGCTTTCAGGGCCCCACCGCAGACCTGCTGAACCAGATGTGCCTGGCGGGGATGGGGAGCAGTCACTGTCTTCACCAGCCCTGAGGGACTGGGGGCCCTGAGCCGGGGGGGGGGGTCTGCCCCCGGGGTCTGGGGAGCCCGCCTCATCCGTGGCAGCGAGGACAGAGGGGAGAGAGCCTGACAACGCTTCAGCCAGCCTCACGGGTGACAGAGAGCGGAAATTTTGCTTTCTTCTCACCTTTGTACAGATAATCGATAAAATTACAGAGTTCCTCAAGCTGTGGGAAGCCCGCAGTCTTGGTTTTAATTCTTTTAAATTGTGGAAAACTGATGTGAAACAGAATAAAAAGATGACATGGAAAAATTCACTCCACTTAGACATTTTATAAATTGTTACTTTCTATGATTAACATAAACATTCTTGTTATGCGAGAAAAAGAAAACATTAATCTTTCAACAGAAATTGCAAACTTAGGACCAAAAATGTCAAGTGGGCCATGTGCTCGTGTTGGCTCTCTGAATTGTTAGGTGAGAGTGTGTGTTTCTCATATTTAAAGCCTAATAACCTAGAAACACAGGCCTCTGAGATTAAAATCAAATAAAATATGACATCTTCAAGAACGCAGGTGCCTGTGCTACTGGTCGCCATTCAGTTGCTAAGTCAAGTCCGACTCTTTGGGACCCCATGGCCCGCAGTACTCCGTGGGACTGGAGTGTGATGTGCAGGGTTCTAGAACATCATGAGCAGTGCAGGAGTGAGGAGGGTGTAGGTTGCAGGCTGTGTGGATGGGTGCCCGGTGTGCTGCAGGGAGTGGTCAGCAGTGGCAGGGACTGCTCCCTTTTGTGAAAGGAGTGTGTGGGCTGTGCAATTCGGTCATTGGTCTTCTTCAGTTAAGAGAACGTATTTCTGGGGCTTCCCTGGTGGCCAGTGGTTAAGACGTCATGCTTCCACTGCGAGGGGCGCCGGTTCAGTCCCTGCCAGGAAACAAGATCCCATATGCCGGAAGTGCAGCAGAAAAAAAAGAAAAGAAACTGTGATCTATTCCCTTAAAGACGGAAATCTCCATCTAGACAGGAAGCTGAGGAAAATACTGGATTTGCAGCTGACTCCTGCCATCTCGGGCTTCCCAGGTTGGCTCAGCGGTAAAGAACCTGTCCTGCCTGCCAGTGCAGGAGACACAGGAGATACAGGTTTGATCCCTGGGTCGAGAAGATCTCCTGAAACAGGAAATGGCAACCCACTCCAGTATTCTTGCTTGGTAAATTCCGGACAGAGGAGCTGGCGGGCTGCAGTCCATGGGGTCGCAGAGTGGGACATGACTGAGGGCGCATGCACGCATGTGGCCTGCCAGCTCGAGTCCCAGTGTGGAGGAGTGTGCCCTGCAGGCCTTCCTGAGCCTGTGCGGAGGCCCCCAGACCGAGTGCCCCTGGCTGACCGCCCAGCACCTTTCTCATTGCAGAGAAGGCCTGGGGCCGGGCGATTCTGGATGAAATCCTGTCGGTGTGTAGAATTCTACACGGCATATTTTGTAGATGGACTGCATATTTCCTAGAACTATTCCATTCTGGTTTTCACTGAGAAAATTAGAAATTCTTGCACATTATTAAAAATGGATTGTGTTTTCTTTAAAAAACAGGGATATTGGTGACCATATTTGGCTGTTTCCTTGATTGCACAGGAAGAAGACACCCGATATCAGAGAAAAAGATTGCGCTCTATATGTACCAGCTCTGTAAGTCCCTGGACCACATGCACAGGTATGCACGTGGAGACTTGAGGCTTTCGGATTAATAAAATGCGTTACCATTCATTAGAAAATGCAGTGTGAAAGAATCTGAGTGAGGTACAATTAATTCTGTCCTTCTTTTCATGTTGAATGCAGAAATGGAATATTTCACAGAGATGTAAAACCAGAAAATATATTAGTAAAGGTAAGAATTTTTATATGAAAAGTTGATATCAGAATGAAGACAGAATATAAAAACTTTTCACTGGATATGCTTTCAATCCCAATGGAGGTCGTGTTTGTTATATTTTTTTTTCCCTTCCAGTTTGGAAAAAAAAATCGTTAATAAATGCCATCAACATAACTGTACGTCTGGAAAAAGGCACCCTTCTTATATACTGTGTATAAAAATTAACTCCATTTATTGATAAATTATTCTAAACGCTGTAAATATAAAAGGGGAAGAGGCAGGATTTGAGCTCAGATCTGTCTCACTCAAAAGCCCTTAAACTGTACATGTGTTAAGTGTGCAAGTTGTTAGGTTTGGGCATTTGTAGATACCCATGAAACCATCCCAGTTGCCAAGCAAAGCCGCTGCCCCCAGAAGCTTCCTCTTGCCTTTGGTAGCCTTTGTCTTCCTGTTCCTTGTCCCCAGGAAAGACAAGCTGACTTTCTGTCATGACAGAATTCGTGTGTGTCTTCTAGAATGTTCTGTAAATGGAATCACATGGTACATACCCCTCTGTGATCCGACTTCTTTCACTCAGCCGCGTTTCCCTGAGATTGGTCCACGTTGTAGTGTGTGTGCCGCGGCTTTTGAAGTTGTCTCGCAGCTCCTGGATGCTGGTTCTGTTTCTGATGTTCTTCGGTTGCTTTGCATTTCAGTTTGGGAAGTTTCCTGTTGGCATGTCTTCAAGCTCACTAACTCTTTCCTTGACTGTTTAGTCTATTGATGAACCTATCAAAGTCATTTAAAATTTTTGTTCCAGTGTTTTTTATTTCTGATGTTTTATTTTGATTTTTCTCTTAGGGTTTCTATCTCTCTTCTTACGTTGCCCACCTGAACTTGCATGCTGTCTTCTTTTTCCCCTGGAACCCTTAAATTAATCATAGTTTGTTTTTTTTTTTTTAATTTCCTGTCTGGTGATTCTAAAATTCTAAAACCTGTGCCGTATCTGAGTCTGGTTTTGATGCATGCTGTGCCTCTTCAGACTGTTTTTTCTTGCCTTTTTATCTGCCTTAATTTTTGTTGAATATATCGGGAACGGGGACAGAGGTACGAGGCTGTCAGTGTAGGTCTCTTCATCATGTGGCCGAGAGAAGTGCTGTTTAACGTGGGCCGTAGCTGCAGGTGCCCACCAGAGACTTCATGTTTATTGACAGCATGCATTTTACGACTTGAGTGTGAGAGATGAAGAGGGAGGAAATACCCTGAAACCTGTTTGAGGCATAATGGGGGATATGACCAGGGTATAGAATTCATCTGTAGACTTACTCTGTGACTTAAACATATGCACAGCCCATAGACGGTCTGCAGACGTTTTGAAATGTCTATAAAACACAGCCAGAATCTCTGTAAATGTGATCTGCTGGATAGAGACCCCACTTGCTCATGGGTTAGCGGCAGCTTCAGATGCTTACAGAGAGGCAGCTTCAGATGCTTGCAGAGCGGCAGCTTCAGATGCTTACAGAGCCAGCACTCTATGATCTACAAGCTCGTTTAGACGCCAGGCGCCCTTGTGTTAGCGCGCCAGCGCCGGGAATGGCCCGCGTGACGGTCGCTGCTTGGTGAGACGTTCCCTGTCCCCGTGTCTCCCCGCTCGCAGCGGGATGTCCTGAAGCTCGGGGACTTCGGGTCGTGCCGGAGCGTCTACTCAAAGCAGCCGTACACCGAGTACATCTCCACCCGCTGGTACCGGGCCCCTGAGTGCCTCCTCACCGACGGCTGCTACGGCTTCAAGATGGACCTGTGGAGCGCGGGCTGCGTGCTCTACGAGATGGCCAGGTACGCTGGGCCCCGGGGGGCGCAGCCAGTGGCTTCCCGCCAGGCCCCCCCTGCACCCTCTCCTGTGCCCCTGGAATAGCCCTTCTGGTGTCCTGGCTGCCCTGGAACCTGACAAGAAGCGGCCGGAACGCTCTCCTTGCTTGCCCAGCGTGGAGGGCGGAACACTGTCAGTTACTTCTCTCCCACCGGCCGCTGGGCCTCGGGTGGCCGGGCCTCTCCTTGTGGCCTCATCAGCAGTAGAACCGGTGAAGCCCGCGGAGGAATGGAGCCAGGGCATGCTTCCTGCCCTGTGTGGGGCCTGCCATGGGGAGTGGGGGCCATGCCCCCTAGCCTGCCCTCGGAGTTCAGTCATTCCCATGGGCGCTCAGGCCCCGGGGTGAGGAGGAGCTGGAGTCTAGAGCGCTCTAACCCTGAGCATGCTGCCCCCACCCCAGCCTCGGCTCCACCGCTGGACAGAGCAAGGCCACAGCAGAGGCCGGGCAAGGAGGAGGGGGGCGCACCCTCCTGCTCCAGCGGGTCAGGAAGGACGGGGCCAGGGTGTGGGAGGGGTGATTTCCGTCAGAGTGACGCTGGTCAGAACAGTACCCAGCAAGGCAGGAGGACCCAGGGCATCCATGGCCACCTGCTCCACTGACCCCTTGGTACACGCACAGGCCCTTGAGGGTGCAGCTTCTGACTCTAGACCTTCCTGTTGATAAGTAACTGTTATTTTTGGAAAGGAGACTTGTGGTTTCACTGATGCTATAGTTACAACAGATGGTCTTTTCTCATGTACTTAAGTCCCTCGGCTTCCCTGGTGGCTCAGATGGTAAAGAGTCTGCCTGCCATGTGGGAGACCCGGGTTCAGTCCTCAGGTCAGGAAGTTCCCCTGGAGGAGGGCATGGCACCCCACTCCAGTACTCTTGCCTGGAGAATCCCCTGGACCGAGGAGCCTGGGGGCTACAGTCCACGGGGGTCGCAGAGAGTCGGGCACAGCACAAAGTCGCCTGAGCCAGTTTGGAGGGAGGTGAGAGGCGCCAGAGCCCTTTTATCCATGACTCCCAAGTCTGTGAAGGCTCTGAAACCGAAACGCTCTGTGGACCTCATTTGTCCACGCAGTCTGGCCTGACCCAGCCTGAACTGCTGTTGACAGCGCTCCCCCGCGGCGAGAGGAGCTGGGGGTTTCCTCTCGAAGTTGGTGGAGACCCGTCTGTGCAGGTTCGGGAGTGGGCTCTGCGCCTTAGGACTCCGACGTGGGGACAGTGGAGGAGGAAGGCCCGGGGCGGGGGTGGGCGGCGTGCGTGCTGGAGGTCCCTCTGCCGCCGGGAGGGTCGGGGCCCTGATGGCAGCCTTGATCCCGCCCAGCCTGCAGCCGCTCTTCCCCGGAGCCAACGAACTGGACCAGATCTCCAGGATCCACGACGTCATGGGCTCGCCTCCTGAGAAGACCCTCACCAAGTTCAAGCAGTGAGTGCAGGCCCCGGGCCCCCGCCCCAGGGCTCGCCCCGCTGCCGTTCCCCACGGCCTCAACACAGCCCGCTCGGCCCAGGCAGTGGAGAGGCGTCCCTGGGGGGTTCACTAGAACCTCGGAGTCTCGGGTGAGGACGGCTCCCAGCACAGGCCGCACGCCTGGCCTGGGGCAGCTCCGCCTGGCGCCCTGCCACACTGACCCCTGGGCGGCGACCTGGGGGAGCCGGGCTCTTGAGGGTCCCCGGCGACGTGAGGGGTGGGCAGCACCCAGCAGCTCCCAGATGCTAGGAAGGTAGGGAGATGACAACTCTGTTGGAGTCTTGTTCTTGTTTTAAATTTTACTTCCTTCTCTGGTGGGAATGTGCTATTAGTCTTTCCAAGGGAAAGTTTTCTTATCTCTAGAGTATGAGATTTCACACACACACACCTGTTTTACAAACAGATTGAATGTCATGGAGCAGTTTTTGGTTCACAGGAAAACCAGTGGCAGTGCAGAGACCGCCCCTCTCCTGGGGCCAGCGCTGCCCGGGGCACGCGGCGGCAGCGGAGCCCAGGGCTGCGGCTCCCTGAGCGCCTCTCTGCGCGGGGTCTGGACGCCGCTGTGCCTCCCCGCCCCACTGTTAGATCGTGAGCTGTTCCCTTCTGCGCAGGCCCCTGTGCAGTCTTGACGCTGGACCGGCCACGTGCTCTAAATGGCGGCGTGACCGTTTATTATCATTGGGCTTTTAATGCAGGTCGAGAGCTATGAGTTTTGATTTTCCTTTTAAAAAGGGATCAGGGATACCTCTACTGACCACCAGTCTGTCCCCGCAATGCCTCTCCCTCCTGCATGCCATGGTGGCCTATGACCCCGACGAGAGAGTCACTGCCCACCAGGCCCTGCAGCACCCCTACTTCCAGGAGCAGAGGTGGGCGCCCTGCTGCGGCCAAGGGGAACGCAGAGGGGCGGGGGGGTGGCGGGGTGGCAAGCGGAGGGGCTGGGGAGGGGGTGCATAGGGGCCGGGGGGCAAGCGGAGGGGCCGGGGGGCACGCGGAGGGGCCAGGGGGCACAGGGAGGGGGTGTGGAGGGGCAGGGGGGCATGTGGAGGGGCTGGGGAGGGGGGTGTGGAGGGGCGGGGGGTCATGTGGAGGGGCTGAGGCGCAAGCGGAGGGGCCGGGGGGCACGTGGAGGGGCCAGGGGGCATGTGGAGGGGCCGGGGGGCATGTGGAGGGGCTGGGGAGGGGGTGCGGAGGGGTGGGGGGGGCGGGGGGATGGGGGGGCCAGGGAGGGGGTGCGGAGGGGCAGGGGGGGCGGGGGGGCCAGGGAAGGGGTGTGGAGGGGCTGGGGGGCAAGCGGAGGGGCCGGGGAGGGGTGTGGAGGGGCCGGGGGCGGGGCGTGGAGGGGCCGGGTGAGGGGGCGCGGGGGCCGGGGGGACGTGGAGGGGTAAGGTGGTCCCAGAAACAGTGCCCATACCTCTGGGAACCCACCCCTCGCTCCTCTTCGGCACTTTTTCCCGAAAGGAGGCTAGTGGCATCAGGGAGGGTAGGAGGAGGGCCTGTGGCCGCCTTTCAGTCGAGGTCAAGGCTCCAATGTTCAGCCCAGGGAGTCGGAGCAGAAGGGGCTAGTGGGGTGAGCCTGCTCGCTGTGAGGCTCCAGAGTGAGCTGGGTGGTGCCCGACGTGGGCAGTGCCTGCGCCGGGGCACCTGGCCACCCCTCTGTGTGGAGCCCAGAGGCTGTCAGGCTGATGCAGAGAAGGGGTGAGCTCCCTGGCGGTCAGTGGGTGAGATGTGTGTGAGCGAGGCAGGGGAGCGGAGGCGGCAGACGCCACGGTGGGTTTTCAACAGAGGCGCCCTTCTGTGCTCCCCACAGGGCGGCTGAGAAGCAGGCGCTGGCGAGGGCCAGGTGGAAGGCCCCTGCTCCCTTCCCCGAGTGCCCCATGGCCCCAGAGCTCAGCAGCACCTGGCAGATGGCGCAGGAGGGCCGGAAGCAGGTACTCTGTGACCGGGGGAGCCAACGGCTGCAGGCACCCCCGTGTCTCCCAGACAGACGCCCTGGAGGGCCCCCCACCCCCCTGGAGGGGCCGTCATCGACCTGCCACCAAGCCAGACAGCGTCTGCACATAACGGGGGTGGGCACCGGCTCCCATGGCCCCCGCCCTTGCTGCCCACCAGCTCCTTCCACAGCCTTGCGGGGCGGGTCCTCCCACCCCCAGGGCCAGGCTGCACCCAGACCCAGCGCCGGTCACCTTGTCGTGTCCCTCAGACCACCCTAGCTGGGGGTGCAGGGAAGCCACCCCTGGCCAGGTGACCCCTTGGCTGCTGAGCCCTGCAGGAGCAGCGGGCCACCGGCGGTTGCTGCGCACGCTTTTAGCAGCTGTGGCTTCTCCTTGTGAGAGCCTCACCTTTCCCTTCAGGCCCCGAAGCCCCCTTCACAGCTGTGGGCAGGCACCGAGCTCTGTGGTGACTGCCCGGCTGCCGTTTATTGAGGGTCCATCTGCCGGGGGCCGAGGACGCAGGTGTCCCTGCGGCCAGGCTGCCCTCCAGAGAGCGGGACCCCAGGTCCGGCCCGTGTGCTCCTCCAGGAGGCGACCGCGCCCATGCCTCATACAGTTTTCGCATGCCGTGAAATTTTCTTCAGCCATTAAAAGCTGTGAAACCCATTAGCTCACTGGCCACACAGAAGCAGGCTGCAGGCAACGCGGCCAACCCCAGGGGTCAGAGCAGGAAGCGAGACCGCACCCTGCACCCCGCACCCCCACCGCCGTCCACGCAGGCCTGGCCTGGGAGCGGCCCCCTGAGTTTCTGCCTGGGACATGGTGTGTGTTGTCCAGTCACCGTGTGGTAACACTTCATGGCCCAGAATTGTGCGGGGCAGGAGCAGTAAGGGCGCCCCCGTTGCCCTGCCTAATTCCCGCAAGGGGCTTGGCATCCTGCGCTCATCTGGCCTTCTCCTGTTTCTAGAAACAGCCCCCGAGGCCAGAGGAGAACCACCCCCAGAGGCCGGGGCCGGCCTACCTGATGGAGCTGCCCAGGCTGAAGCTGTCCGGAGGGGCCAAGCTGGCCTCCTACTCCAGCCCGGCCCTGCCGTCAGTGTTCCTCCCGAAGGTGCCGCTGCTGAGACCCCTGAAGTGCGTCGGCGCGGCCCAGAAGGTGGGCGTCCCGCAGCCCCCCACCCTGTGCTCCCGCCCACCCTGGCCCCCACTGAGTGTCTGTCCCTCTCTCTGACAGACAGACACGCAGAAGGACATCAAGCCCAGCCTGAAACAGTACCGCCTGCCCACGATAGAGCGCAGAGGTGGGGGCTACTGAGCGCCACAGCGCCCTGCTCGGGCTGGCTCCCCGCCACTGCGCCCGCGAGCGGGCAGGGGCTCCCAGGGCCGGGCGTCCTGTCCCAGGAGCGCCGCCCCCAGACCCGCACCACGGCCTCGGCCTGGAGCCGCCGGCCAGGACAGCCGCGTCCAGAGAGCGGCTTGACTGTGTTCCAGTCTAATACAGCTGCAAAACCGTCTCCTCCTAGGGTTTTACTTCATTTCCATAATGTAAGGGTTCGGGGCAGGGATATTTTGTAACTTTTGTATGAATCAGAAGAGAGAGATTATACTGTCATGATGTGTTGTTTAGGCTGGCTTCACCGCGGGCTCCGCGTGCCTGGAGTCCATCAGCGCTCGTGTTTAGCACAGCTCAGCTTCCAGATTTTACCACCGGAGACCCCTGATTTTATTAAAGAGTAAGCTGTCCTCACGGTGTCCTCCTGTTTGCCGAGTTGAACGTGTGTCCTGACCGTCCTTTATCCTGACTTCTGTGGGCGCGTCAGGGGCACTGGCTCTGCTGGGGAGACAGGCGCAGCGCCTGGCTCACCTGATCACCTCCTGAGGGCAGCGCCTAGGCCAGCACGCGGCCCCAGGGCAGTAAGTGGGCACAGAAGACACCTATTTCCCCTGGTGGGGGGGAGGGGCAGGGCAGAGCAGCGGTGGCTGCGGAAAGTGGGGGGTGGGCAGGAGGGACGAACAGCGGGGCTGGGGCAAGGGGCTGGCGTTTCACGGGGCCCAAGGGAGGGGGGCAGGGGGCTGGTGTTTCATGGGGCCCGGGAGCAGGGGGAGGGGCTGGCTTCAGGGCCCTCCCGTGTGAGGGTGGCGTTGGGTGGAGAATGGCAGAGGACCCAGGGTCCATGTCCAGGGTGGGGGCAGGTGCCAGGGGCTCCGAGGGCTCAGCAGATGAGGGAGCGGCTGGGGATGGGGCCTGCTCGGAGCGAGGGCAGCTCTAAGGGCAGTTCAGGGGCATCGTGACCCACTTTAAATACAGAGATGTGAAGGGCTCCGTGCAGTGACTCTGCACCTGTCCCCCAGCGTGGCGCTGGGCTGGGCTCCCGGGCGGGGCTGTGCAGTCCCTGGGCCCCCGGGGGGCTCCCCTTTTGTTGTCAGCAGGTGGGCCTGCTCTCCCGGGTTTGAGGAGCACAGTCCTGCTGCCCCAGGGGCCCCCCGCCTTCCAGGGCTCTGCGCCCCGTGGGCCGGCACTGGCCAGGCCTCCGGGGCACAGGCGGCCACCTGCCCTGCTGCCCGAGCGCCGGTGGTCTCTGTGCACATGGACCCGACCTGCTGTGCGGCGAGGCGGCGGTGGAGAGCTGGCTCCCCAACCTTCCTCCTCTCCTCTCGGGAAGGGAGCAAGCCTGCGCTGATGAGTTTTCCCGCACCCAGCAGTGTGATCCTGTGGGACGCTCACGCAGATGATGGCAGGGGAGTGAGTGGAGTGTGTTCGCATCTTTTCTAGCTGACATCACTCGGACGTGCCCCTGGTTTACTGGGATCTCTGAGAAATGTGTTTTAGGCACCATGGTTTAGAGCCTGACTGAATAAAGGCCTTCAGAAGAGGGCTCAACTGTGTATGATTTGACAAAAGGGTCTCGGCTTGGCAGCTACACACTGTTATTACTCTAGTCACCTGTAGAGTCTGCACGCAGGTGTGGGCCTGACCTATGCTCAGAGCTGCTCACCAGCTGGTTTCAACCAAATCAAAGTCCCAAGTCATCTCATTAGCCTTTTCACCGGATGGGTAACAAAGCATTTTCACACACAGCTGTAGAGAGTTGCGGGTGAGATCTCTCAGCGACAGAAGGTGGTTCGTGGGCTTTAAGCTGTAAGGAGAAAATGGTTCGCTGAAACCAGAGTTGGCACCCACGTACCACGGCCCACCACGGCTGAAGATGGGGACGTGGCAAGAAGCAGCGATCTCCCCAGGTGAGCCGCGGGTTCAAGAGCTGCCTGAAATTGATCTCACTGGCTGGAGAGCCTCGAGGGATGTGGCCTGAGCACCTCAACAACAGAAACGCAGTGAAGCTAGAGCCAGTTTAACAGAAGACAGACGAGTGGTATATTCAAGATAGCTTTAATAGTAACTTTGTGTGAATTAGAAATATTACTCTTAAATGATGAAAATTACTTGCTGAAGTGACCCTTTCCCCAACTGCAGACTTACATTATTTTATATATAATACAGAGCTGACTGCATTGGAACGAGAGTATTAAAATAAATGTTAACAGATTAAAAAAGGGCATGTTTGTGCCATACCTTGGCGGTCCACTACACCCATATTCAAAATAACTTTTTAACAGCATTAAGCTATTTTAAGTGCAAACAATTTTTAAAAATCTATGATTGCAGCATATGTCTTCCTGAATTACAAGAAATAACTTTAACAACTTTTATGAGTGCATTCCAGGTTGTCTCCTGACCACCTAAAGTATTAAAAATAGTGCAGAAGCAGGGAAGTACTATTTATAAACAGTTGGATTTAAGGGGATTTCTTGTCCAAGAAATATTTTTATTTTACACTATGTATATATGTATAATTTTATATATATATATAACATTTTAATTACATTGTATTTTAAGAGTAAAAAGCAAGAAAACCTCATTTCTCATTTTTTACTGCAACCCCAAAAGAACGGTTTAAAACCGGAAACAACTTGTTGGGGTGCACAGCACCGCACCCCGCTGAGCTCCTCCTCGCGGCCTGCCCTCCACGCAGCGCTGCTGAAGGTCCCACGCGGCCGGCACTGCGCTGTGGCTGCTCCCTCGAGACGCGGACCGGGGCGAGGATGTCCGAGCAGGCGTGGGGTCGCTACACTACAGTTCCACCTGGAGAAGTGGCCTGGTTTGGGGCTGACAGTAAACCCTGCAAACAAAGCAGTTTCCATTAATCCAGCAAAACACAGGGCGGCAGAGACAGCCACAGTCACTCAGCCCTTCCAGCAGCGTCCCGGGCCCACGCCCGGCCTCCTGTCGGTTTGGGAGCCAGCGTTTCTCACAGGCCCCCTCCATGTCCGTATATCTAGTCCCTAACTCGGGGGAGGCCGCTGAGCTGCTTGGCGGGCACGCTTTGGGCAGGGCTGGCCAGGGCTAGAGGGTGGTCTCTCAGGGCCCGGGTGCTTTGAGCATCGCTGCACAAAGGCGAGGGGCACCTCCTGGGGGCAGGGGCTGTTCACTGTCCTCCCCAGGAGCTGCAGCTTGGGGCCGCCGAGGGGTTCCCCAGCCCCCAGGCCAGCTTGCCAAGCGCGGCCCAGAGCCTGCGCCCTGTCCCCCAGAGCCAGCGTTCCCCAGAAACAGAGCCTAGTGGCATTTCTTAAAAGGTGTTTGCTCTGCTCTCTGAGGGTGGTGATGGCGGCGCCCCTCTGGCGGGGGGCAGGAGGCCCTCCGAGCTCAAGATGAACCCGAGAGGGCTGAGCCTCATGCAACCACCAGCACTCACATTTCCTCACTCACTGGGATGCACGCCACAGTCTAGCATTCATTTATTAATAAGGTTACACATACTGCAACACTGAAGCTACAAATTCCCAGGTCTGTGAACACTATTCCAAAGAGGATGTGGAAAGTCACCTTATTTCTGTAAGCCTGTGCTTTAGTCTAGAAGCTAGTTACTGGGTGACAGTGAGAAAAAGGGAAAACACACTGGTGGGCCTCCGTCAGAGACTCCAGACCACTCCCGAGGGGAGGCCGGCTGGACCTGTGAGCTGAGAGCATGGTTCAGAGGGCCCGCTCCCTACTGCCTCGGGCCGCTCGTGAGGGTGGCCTGTCCTGCCTGCCTCCTCCCTGAGGATTTTCTCAGGAGGACAGAGCATCAGGCCTCAGAGACCCTGCTGGTGTCCAGCTGTCCAGACAGCCAGGTAGCTGCCAGTCTGTCCCCCGGACACTGGACAGCTGGCAAGGAAGGGCTTTACAAACACCCCGAAGCACAAGCTCTCTCCAGCCTGGAATTCACGAGCCATCCTACCAGCCCCCAGGAAGGAAGCCGGCTTCAGGAGCATTGGCAACTCTTGAGTCTAACATGCCGATCTGGTCTCACCAGAGTTGCCGCTTTAGTCCTGCTAGCGATTTCGTATGAGAATTGATGAGAATACCCCAGCTCTTAGTTTAAGTAAGTAAGTGAAGTCGCTCAGTCGTGTCCAACTCTTTAGGACCCCATGGGCTGTAGCCCACCAGGCTCCTCCATCCATGTAATTTTCTAGGCAAGAGTACTGGAGTGGGTTGCCATTTCCTTCTCCAGGGGATCTTCCTGACCCGAGGATCGAAACCAGGTCTTCCGCATTGCAGGCAGATGCTTTACCGTCTAAGCCACCAGGAAATCCTGTTGAGATTCCCAGAATCCAATCCAATGAGAATTGATCAGAATACCCCAGCTCTTAGTTTGGGTTTGATTATAATACTAAACTGATAGAATTAAACCTTGTTTCATAAGAATATATAGAAATAGTAACATTTCAGCTAAAAAACGATTTACAACCATGGAACACATCTTTGTTTGCGGTGATGCTGAGATTGGAGGCCCCGAGAGCAAGAAGGGAGCATGAGGGTCTCGGAGGCCCAGGTGAGAGCCAGCCCTTGTCCTGAAGCCTCCCCAGGTCCCAGCAGGGCTCTCCTCTGCCCCACGGCTACCTTGGTCTCGCCCCTCAGGCCCTTGAGGGGGTGGTCGGTGGATGGGCCGGTGGCACTGGTCCAGGCTTGGTCAGTCAACTCTCCGAGTCACCCTCCCCGCCCAGACCATGACATGCACACTGGCCCCAGGTCCTGCTGCAGACAGACCAGCAGCCTCCTGAGCCCCAAAGGAAAGGGGCACGGGGGGAGCTCCGGTGCTGGGTCAGCCTCACCTGCGGAGCGGGCCTGCACCCGCCCTGGAAGGCCGACCCCTGGGGCTCTGGTCCGAGGCAGCCTGCCGGGAGCTCCCCTGAACTGCCCTACCGGCTCGAGAGATGGGGTTGAGTCTCCATAAAATGAGGCCCTTTCAGAGATGGTACAAAAGCGATGAGAGCTAGCACCCAGCTGCCTTCCCCCGGGGCCGCTTCGAGCTATGGATACGATTTCCCTAATTCAGCCACAAGAATCCCACCACTCCCGCTGCCCAGACGGTTGCATGAGAACCAAAGAAAAGCTGGACAGAGCGGCTGCACCTGAGGCTCGGGTCCTGCACTCAACAAGCCAGATTTAGGACGCGGGTGCGGGGCGGCGAGGGGCTCTCTCCGCCAGCACCTCCTCTGGGCCATTCCCTGGCATCTCGACCTGCCCTGCCCCAGACCCAGCGCTCACCAAGGCCTGCGACCGTGACTTCAGGGGGTAACTCCCCTTGGGCAGCCCTGACCTGCCCGCTGACAGGTCACACGGATGGTGACACGCTTCCTCCAAAGAGGCCACTCAACCTGGGAAAAGTCACCCAGAGAAAACGACCATGCTGTTTACAGACATCTGGGGAAAGGGGACTATTCTGAGGGAATACCCAGTTACGGGCTCCAGTGGGAGCTGTGCTGGGGAAGGGAGGCCCTCCCACAGCCCGCAGGCTCCCGCCGGTGACCCACTGCGCCTCTGAAACTCCCTCTGGTCTGCGGACCTCCGCGTCTTCCAGGAGCCTCTGAGCTCGAGTGGAGTCATGCGGGCCTCCACCCAAAGGCTGCAGAGGCTGCCGACCAGACGGGGTGGGGCCCCGAGGTTTCCTGTCCCTTTTCAGAAAGAGGCCCGCTGGTCCAGAATCTGGTCCAGAGTCGCCTGTTTCAACAGGCAGCCACACACGGGAGGAAAAAATGGGACTTATTTTTTCAAGGTAAAAACTAGTGGTTTTAAAAAGATCAAAATGTTGCACCTGTGTCTTTGTGAACTTCCACGAACCTACTAGAATTCAGGACCTAAAACCTACTCCAGGGCCGAGGAGACGGCGTCTGGCTTCTGCAGGTCACACCGAGGGCGGAGAACCTGACGTCTCTCCCGCTCCGGCAGCTCCGAGTCAAAGGCGGGCGAGAACCCCACTCTCAGGAGGCCACACTGTCTGGTGGGTTCTGGAGTCCAGGGGGGCCGGCCGCCCACCCCGAGGAGAGGCGGCCAGGAGGGAGCGGCCTGAGGCTTCGCCCGTCCCATGTTCCAGGCCCAGACGTTTCAAGAGACGGCAGGGATCACCAGCTGAGTGGGGATTCCCAGGGCCCGACGAGGGCGAGCCCTGGGCGGGACGTGCAGGTCCAGGCCCGGAATTCTTGTTGAGAAGCTTCCAGAGACGGAGGTCCCAGTGCCCAGGGTGAGGGGCTGGCCCCTCCTCCCTGCCCACTCACGGTGCTCCCTCTGCACCGGGGGCCTCCGGGGTCCCAACGGCGCTGACAGAGCGCCTGCGAACAGTTCGATCCTCGGAGGAGGAAGCCGGCAAGTCCGCCGGGGCAGAGCCGCTGCAGAAGCATGCCTGCCACCACCTGGAGCTCTGGCTGCCGGGGGGGCCCCACAGCGTCCGCACAGACCGGCCACCAGCTCGCAGCAAAGTCAGGCCACGCCCTTCCCCACGGGGCACTCGGCTGAGAGAAAGGTCACAGAGAACAACGAATACCTCCGATGGTCAGAACAAACATTTCATTTAGTAAGCTTCGAATTAGGAAAAACTCAATCCAGTAATAAGAGGTAGAAATTCCTGGGGCTATTTGTTCTCTAAACATGAACAGAGCCCTAAAGTTACAGCATTTAAAAGCTTTTCATTTTTTGGTTCACCGAGTTTTTTTTTTTTTTAAGCTTAGATGTGAATACGATTATTAAAAATTATCTATATTTACAATTCATTCACACGTTTATTTAATGTCATTATACAGAGGACAACCCCAAAGTTCTTCAGAATATCAAGAACGGCGTCTCTAGCTGTCACAGTGACAAGGGACAGCTGAAAACCAGGGCAATGAAACAAAAGCATGATTTTCTTAAAATTACAAAGTAACAATGCTGATATTAGAGCTTCATTAATTATTGCAACAGTTAATTTACCAACATTTCCTGTTAGGAAGGCTCTTTATGAAATTTATTCAAGTTTTCAAGAAATCAGATGAAAATGTAAAAACAAGGAAATACATATTTTTTTCTTTGTTAAAGGTAAAATATTCATACAATGTTATACAGTGTTACCTAACACAGTAACCTTTAATAAGCTTAGGCATACAGAAACCAAAGATGCAGAAACACTTTCTTTTACATGTTTAAGTTGAGAGACGGCGACGTTAACTGACACAAAGTGCCTGTGACAGACGCAGCAGTGAATGAAGGCTCAGCACCAGCGGGGCCGCTGCCCTCTTGGAGGGAACCCGTGAGCTTGGCTCTGGGCTTCAGCGGGAGCAGCTGGTACCAGTGCTTCTGCAGGTGAGCCCGGACCCCCCGCCCCCATCCCTGTCCTCCTCACTGGCCAGCACTGGGGCTGTGGGGCTGAGTCCCCTGACGACCCAAACAGGGGACAGTCCCAAGCAGCCTAGCGTGACAGGTGCGCGCGCTGGGCGAGGAGAGGGCCTGGGCGACAGCACCCTGCTTGAGGGCCCCGAGGTAGACCTCTCCGGTCACTCCTGAGCCCTACACGTGAACGTGGCAGAAGGCAAGCCCCGGAGTGGACACCCCAGCACAGCGGGACCACCTGTGCAGGCCAACCGCCTCACCTCAGGCCCCAGGCACAGGGGCCAGCGGCGGGGCCCCCCACCAATGATCTATCCAGGGCCCAGGGCCGGGCCCCCCCCAAGATCTATCCAGGGGACCCCTGGGCTGGGCCCTCCACACAGGATGGGACCCCACATGCATCCCTTCCTGGGAAATCCAGCCGACCCCTCCCGCCAGTTTCTCCTCGGACACTTGGATCCACTCACGTAGCCTTTGGGTGTTCACAGGACTCCTTCCCCGGAGCCCCCCGCCAGCCCCTTGGTGTCCCCTTACCCTTTGAGCTCTGCACCAAGAAATCAAAGGCCTCCCTCTGACAGGAGGTGACGAGAACCTCATCCACCAGTGCAGACATCGATAAACAGCTTCACCAACTCCAGTGCAAACACGATACTCGACAGCTTCTTTCCCTCAGGAAGTGGAGAAACGGCTGCGGGCCCGAGGGGCCAGGACGCTGCGGATGCGCGCAAGCCCGAGAACTGAGGCGGCTTCGCAGCACCCTGTTCCTCCCTGCTTCTGGGTGTCTGGGACAGCGTAACTGTGGTGACTTGTTCCCATATTTCCACTCCTCAGTGTTCTTCCGTTAAAGTTTATCCTCAACCCCAAGTCAAGGGCTCACAGGAGAACCCTTCCAAAGTGCTAGAAGGTCTGGCACAGAGACGAAATTTAAGATTCTTCACTACAATGCGAGTCAATTTAGGACCCAAAGCTCCTGATTATTTTTAAACAGTCTGCCTACTCCCTCTTACACATTTGTTTTTAAAAGAAGGCAAGGTTTTCCCAAGGCTTTCTTCTCCAGTCCTCCAGGGGAGGAGAAACGCAGAGAAGGGCAGGGGCTGGGGCGGCCTGGGGGTTCAGAAGGCAGAATCACCCAAGCGACCCTAGGTCCTGGGTTTCCTAGAAGGTTGAGAAGAGGGAGCTCGAGCAGGGCAGGCAGAGAAGAGCCCCCGACACTCGGGGGTCTTGGCTTATGGGCCTCCCTGAGCGCTTTATTTCTGTGCTTTTCCGTCAACGCATCTCAATGCGTGATGGAAAATCGTGCCAACTGAGCTGTCTCAGATTCTGTCTAAAGCTGTTTTATTCCAGAGGTGAGGTTAGAAAAGATGTTTTTGCTCAGGATAATGTTTAAGCTGAAAAATGGAACAGTTTCAGTGAGGAAGCTCAAAGTTTGGAGAGAAAAGTTGCAAAGGCCACTCCCTAGAACCCCCTCAGCAGGCCACTACTCCTTATACACCTGCAGTTGGAACCCCTCAAAGTTGAAGCAAACCCTCCTGACCCCAGGCCACTGAAGCTGGGACCCTGAAAACGAACCCGGGGGCAGTGGGGAGGCGCTGCGTGCCCCTGGCCTCTCCTGAAGCGCCAGCAACTTTCGTCCTGGTCTCGGAGAGCCCCCGGCACCGTCCTCCTGACAGCAGCAGGGCTCTGCCCGCTGTCTAGGCGCAGGGCGGGCCTCCGGGGGCCCTGCTCCTTCCAGAGCCAGCCTGGGCCTTCCAGCCCCTCCCCAGCTCCTGACACCCAGCTGGGGCCCCGGACGGGGTACGGACAAGACATCGAGGGCACACTCACCCGCAGACACTGCAAGAGTGAGTCTGTGACCAAGTTCCAAACCCCAAACCGTGCAGGGACGACGTTTCTTAAGTTTGGGGTGGAGGAGATGGGCACAGGCTTCCGGCAGCACGTTTCACAGCTTGTTTATTAAGAAACCGACAACATCCTCCTCTTGCCCCTGCTAACCCGCTCCCATCCACAGGCCCACCCTGGGTGAGCGCCTGGCAGATACTGACAGGCGGGAGGAGCCAGAAAACGCCCCAGAGCAACATGGCCCGCCTGTCCCTTCCCCCACCCTCTCAAGGCCACTTACCTGCATCTGCCACTCTTCACTTGGGCCCAATATCAAGTCCTGAATTCTCAAACTGCATACTCAGTGCCTCAGAAGCCTCTGGCACTGAACTAATACTATATCAGGCACACAGACCTGCACACGGGGTGTGGTCTCCTCTCCCCATCTGACAGCCTCAAAGCTGAAATGCTCCGCAAGGATGGCTGCCTTTGCTACCTGACTTCAGTTAACATTTAGGAACAAAGGGCCATCTCTTAAAGGCAGACAAGACGTTAGCATTCCCATGGACTGTGGTTCTCATGCAGAAGAACACCGCCTCCGCTGTCGCGGGTCACAGACACTGCCTCATGAGGGAGCGCCAGCCAAACAGTGACGGGGCTCCAGCCCTGACCGAGGGCAGCGGGGGCCGGCGGGGACCTGGGGGGGCCCAGAGCTGCTGCTGCGCCAGAGTCTCAAGCCGCAGAGAAACCAAGCCTGCACTTTGCTGCATCGCATTCACTACTCAAACCAGTGTAAACGATCAGGGTCTCTGTATTTAATCACAAAGGTGTACACAACAGAAATACAAACCCAAGTGACCAAAATAAGCTGCTAAGACCATCATCATCTCGACATGGAACATACAGCTCCAAGAGCCACCTCGTCCACAGTGAACCGAAAATCGACTGCGCCCACAGCTCATCCTCGTGCTAAGGAATCAAGTCAAACAGAGCGGCTTCCCCTGGAAGTGGGCGCAGCCAAGTCGGGGGGGTGCTGGGGAAGCC
Organism: Ovis aries; assembly: GCF_016772045.2. NCBI lineage: Eukaryota > Metazoa > Chordata > Mammalia > Artiodactyla > Bovidae > Ovis > Ovis aries. The sequence continues at coordinate 64,674,661 of NC_056071.1, read as the reverse complement.
GCTGACACAGATATGGGGCGCCTTCCAAGCACGATCCAGAAGACTGACACGCTACACCTGCCTTTTGCCTCTTGTGGGAACCTGAAACCCAAACAGGGGAGAGGCGGGAAGCTCTCTGAACCCTGGGGCCTGTACAAAACAGAGCTGAGGAGGCTCACGAGGGCCTGCGGTCATATGCCTCACTGAACAAAAAGCTAACCAAAAAACCCAACCAAAACCCCCACAAAAAAACAAAAGAAAGAAAAGAAAAGCTCCTTTCCCTTGCTGGAAAAAACATAAGCAAGTCACATCCACCATGCAAGACCCTGGCTGTGTGGCAAGAGGCACTTCTGGCGCCCTTGGCCTGCAGTCCATGGCAACCGTCCAGGCTCTGAGAAACGTGGGTACTTCATTCAATGCACAGAATCTCAATCAAAGTGCTACAAACTGCTTCTTTGAAAAAAGATGTTTATTAAACAATTTTAATTGTCATAAAATGACTAAAATGGGTTTTAAAAATTAAGGCTCTTCTCTTTCTGTGGATTGCCAGAACAATGTAAAAATAATATCAATCAACCCTGCTGAACACTTTGTTCCTAAAGTTAAATTTCATAGATTCCTAAACAGTTTATGATTAAGATAAAAAATTGGACTATAAATGACAATTAATGGCCGTCTGTATTGAACATACACTCTGATCAGGTGTACAATATTCTAATTGAGTAGTTAAGCAAAAATATTCCAGTTAAAGCAGAAATTTTAATTTTAGCATTTTAAAGTCATTGTTTCCCCACACTGGCATGATTTTCCTAAAATCGAAATAGTCTAATACAGGAAGGCTAACCGTGGGACTCTATACTCGCAGGAGGGTGACTGACTTGGCTGGCAATTAGTTTGATTATATTTTTTAAACGTTCTACGGTGAATTATCAAATGATTCGGAATTATATGGCATGCAGTATCCAAAATTATGGCTCTGATGCATTTAGATTTACATTAAGAATAAGAAGTGTCATTCACATTCGTTGTACACCCCACCCCTCCCGCAAGAAAAAAATCACTACCTATTCAAGTTCTAGATCTGTGCAGCATTAAGGATTAAAACTTACCACTTTACCAGGCCTTCCCCATGTGCAAATAAATCCCTCCTGACAAGCAGTGACTATACAGTCTTCAAGAAAGATTAGCACGGTCAGTCTCTCGTGTGCTATCTTTTTACAGATGAGCGGCTCTAACAAGGGAACGTCTTCCATGCGAGGACACAGGGGCGTCCCCAGAGTTTTGGCCGGGTCCGTTTTGGTTTTAGAGACTAGGTTCAGTTTGTCGCTGCTCTTGCTAGAGATGTGCCCCATGCTATGGTTCCGCTTGTGGTCTTTCTCGTGGTGCCTGTCCTTCCGGTCGTGCAGCGAGAGCGTGGCGAACTTGCTGACCCCGGCGGCGATGGCGCCGTCCGCCACGCTGCCCTTGCTGCCGGCGCTGGAGACGGCGGCGTGCGGGAGGCTGTTGGACCGCGGCAGCGGGGGCGGTGCGGCGCTGCCGGGCGTGGGGACGCTGTTCCCGGCACTGCCCGCAGGGGGGCTGGTGGCGTTCATGACGTTCGTGTGTGTCCGCGCGCGCGAGAGGGGCTGGTGGGGGAAGAGGATGTCTTCCGTGAGGTCCCACAGGCACAGCTGCGTGTCCTGGCCCACGGAGCCGAACCGATACGTGACGCTGACGGGCCGGCTCTCGGTCGAATTCCGCTTGGACAGCCGGGACTGGGTGCTGTTCGCTCGGTCTCTCCCGAAGTGAAGAAGGTCCTGGAAGTCCTCATCACTGCCGCTGAACTCCATAGGGTCGCTCTCCTCCACGCTGGTGGTGTAGGGGTCAAAGGCCACCACGCTGACCCAGGACTTGTGCCCGTGGCCCCGTGCAATCACGCGGCAGTCCCCAAAGGACCAGACGGTCACCAGGTCGTCCTCTCCACCCGCCACGATGTACTTGCCGTCGGGGCTCCAGCACACGCACAGCAAGCCTCCAAAGTAGCTTTTCATGGTGCCGTGCAGCTCCACCGAGTCAAAGTTGAACACCCGCAGGAAGCCGTCCTGGCTCACACACGCCAAGAACTTGCCATCTGGGGAGAAAGCAAACTCGTTGAGGGCCCCCTCGCCCACCGTCCATTTGAGGAGAGGGTTCCTCGTGGATTTGCTCTTGCAAGTGTGCACGGCAAAGCTCTCCCCCTGCTTCAGGAGCTGGTAGTGGGGGGCTGTGGTGCCACAAGTGTGCTCCACATTATACAAGTACATGCTCCCACTCGAGTGGGCTACTAGGAAAAGGCTTTCCGAACCAGGAACCCATTTGACACAGGTTACTCGTGACTTGTCTATTAGTCTCTGTGAAGACAAAGGAGAACAAGTTATCACAATGGAGAAGTTTTCAAGGGCTACTTTTCCAGCAAGAAACCTTGTCTGCTTCTCGGTGAGAAGGACACGTCCGTCCAGGCGTTCCACGCCCCAGCCTAAGGGCAGGGCAGCGAAGGGCATTTGGCCCCTCGTGGAATCGCTTTCTAGGACTGCACTGAGGTGTCGGGACACTGGCTTGCACTGAGGGTGTCAGTCATTCAGCAAACCCGGCTGGGAGCCCAGTCTGTGCCGGCGCGATGCTGTGCCAGGCTCAGGACGCACCAGGTTGTGGGGGGAGCAGCCCTTGGCGCGTCACACATCCGACTCCAGGAGCCCGGGGTCTGGGACTCCAGCACCTGCACAGCATCCATGCTACGCAGGCCCCGGGCAAGCCTCGCAGGCCCCACAGCCGAGCGCTGGGCCACCCCAGGCTCTCCGCTCTGCTGCTTTGCACCCTCACAGCCCCTTGGCCCATCCCCACTGCACCTGCCCCTTCAGACTCCCAGGGGTCGGGGGATGGTCCACATGCAGCCAGCAACACCCAGGACAGGAACACACACCTCCCTGGGCTCTGACCTCAGCCCTGATTCACTGACTGCCTCACTCACCATCCTTGTCTTGAGTGTATTCTTACAGGCCATCCCCCCACCTTCTTTGGAACAAGGTGGTGTTTAAGAACACTAACAGATGATTAACACCTAATCACTGCCACTCTACCCCTTGCTTATTTTTGACCCACTGACCAATTTTAATGGGCACAGATTGGGAGTTTTGCCTTTAAAACCAAAAGCATAAAAGGCAAAAGCAGAAACTCCCCAAAGGATGATCCCCACGTACGTGCCCCTGCTTGCAGACCTTGCATGGGGCTCACCGGCCCCCAAATCACAGCACCAGAAACCACTGGGAGTTCCCAGGACCCCCAAGCTCCCAGCAAGTCCTGCTGCCACCCCCATAACTGGTGCCTTGGGGGCCCTCAGGCTTGGGAGGCGATACACGCTTCCACTTCCCCCGTGCGGTTGGGATTCCCTGACTCGAGCCTCAGGGGGCCACGGGCTACAGGGACGGGAAGCTAGCTCACCAAGACACAGGGCCTCGTGCCCAGTCGGCTTTGCGCCGTGCGTCTGCTACACCCCTGCAGAAAGTCACAGAAAAGGAGGCCCCAGAAGGGAGGTGGCCAACCTGTCCCCAGCTAGGGAGGAGCGGGGAGGCCCGCGCCCATGAGGCGCAGGGCCAGGGGCTGAGGCCAGCGGGCCGGGCGAGGGCTTCGAGCAGCAGGAGGCCTTACTGCCACTGCAGTTTCACAGCCGCACAGTCCCCCTCGCGCCCTTCCTCTCCTGCCTGGGACCCACCGGCCCAGCAGCTGACCTGCACCAAGGCCAACAACCTGCCAGCCCAGGCTGCTCTACCAGGATTTCCACAGGAGGTCGGGGGCACCTCACAAGCCCCCAGGCCTTGCTGCCTCTCTGAATGTGACCTGCCTGGGGACCGAGGGTCCCGGGGCCGTGTGGCTCACCTCCCGGCCAGGGCCTCTCGAGGCAGCTGCAGAAGCGACCTTTCCCCCGCCCAGCTGTGCGTGGCCTCAACTCCTGCACCTCGTATCTCACCGCAACCAAACCTCATCTCAATCTTTCCAACATCTCTCCATTTAAAGATGAACACAAAAATATCTAGCACTATGGTTAGGAGAAAGTTTTATTTATGGCTTAAAAAGACACAGCAAAAATGACTCCATTAGAACTCAAAATTGTAATACTATCAAATAAAAATGGCACTTCTCTGCAACTGTTAAGTATGGAGATAAAGAATCACGGCACCATTATTAAAATACATGTTACTGGGTTGCCAAAACACATGTCAAGAGTATTCCATGCTTAAAAGTGCACTGAGCCTGCTGTAAGCACACACGCGGATACAACTTAGGGACTAAAACCACAGCCCACCTCCGCACCCTGCTGGGGCACCAGACACGCCACACCTCCCCACCTGCACACCACCCAGATCAACGGCCCACAGCTCCAACTCCAACATGGAGAGGGCTTCTCCAGTGCTCTGCACTGTCAGCCTGCCACCAGCCTGTGCCAAGCGCAGGGAAAAGTGCCTCTTCGTCTCGGGGCGCATGGGTCTGGGCACGTGGTGGGCACATCAGGACGGCAGTGCCGACCTCCGACCCGAGGATCTGCTGTGTGGCCAGGCCCTGAGCACGAGGCTTTGCATACACAGACCCCGCGACATAAGCTTTTGTTTTTTAAATAGGTGACACAGTCATAATTCACATATAAAAGCGTCCAGTCGAAAGCCTCACTCACACCCCTCTCCCCACCCCAGAATCACTGTCACTGGCTTCCTGTCTGTCTCCCAGGGTCTTCCTGTGGGGACAAGGCCAGTACAGGCACATGTGGGCCCAGCTTCCTCTTCTGCACTGTCTGCACCTCTGCTTTCTCACCCAGTCACGCATCACGCGCATCGGTCGGTACTCGTCCAAACAGCCTCTTTGCGCCTTCCTACAGTGCAGAGGGCTCAACAAGGATGTGCTGAGCTGCCTCTGAAAAGCCCCTGCCGACGGACACCGACATGGCAAAGACTAACCGGCGCGTGCTGCAGCTCTCACCGGCAGACACAGCTGCAGGGCGAGGCCCTAGTGGGACAGCTGGTCAGCAGGCACACCACCGCTAACTGTTCGCAGGGGTCGCCGTTACCACCCACGGAGGACGCAGCAACGCCTGCTCCCACCGGCAGGGGGCGGGTGTCCCTGCCGCCCGCCCGGGGGACAGGCTCTGCGGGGCTCCCTGCAGGCCCTCCCGCTCACCACCCACGCCCATCCGCTCACTCCTGCACTGAGAGCAGACGACAAGCCGTCCCTTCCTGCGGGGAACTTGCGTTCACGAGGGATGAAAAGGAGGGAAATGGACAGGGTCTGCTGTGTGCAAACACTGAGCAGGCACAGGGACGGGGGCGGGGGGGGGGGGGCGGGGAGGAGGGACTCAGCCTCACAGCCGAGAAGGAAAGGGAGCTGACAGCGGCTGGAGGCAGTGGCAGGGCGCCCACACAGGAGGGCAGCGAGGGCGCAGACGGGGAGCGAACCACCCGCTGTCATCCTGGCGACACGCCAGGTGACTCCCGGCACAGGCCTCTCAGCCCCAGGTGAGGTGCCGGACACATGTCCCGGGCTGGCTAGGAGTCACTGAACTAAGCTGCTCTGGGCTATTATTTCATACTATTCTTGGTTTGGGTTTGACAAAGAGAGAACAGAAATCAAGAAACAAATACCTAGAATATCCTGTTCAATAACTGTAACAAATGCAGCCCAGTCTCGGGACCATAAGGGTATACTTTTGTTCTAGAAAATGTCTAGTAAACAGGGTAAGGCATCTTAGTTCTCGAAGTTAAGGAACGGGATTTCCCTTCTGTGCTTCAATTCTCCAGTTTCAGTGAGGCCTTGAGCTGGACGAGCACATGTTTATGTTGGAAAAACACTCTTGGCAAAACCCAAGGTCCCCTGTGAGGAGCTCCTAGGCAGAGGAGGGGCGAGGCAGCCAGGGAAAGGCAGGCACCCAGGCTGGGGGCAGGCAGCTTGGGGACGTGCTTGGCATCCCCTCCATTGGAGCACCTGAGCAAGGGCTGGAAATCAGATGTGGAATCGTGAGCTAGGACTCAAGGACACGGAGTCCCAGGCTAAGGGCTCTGGGCTGTGACCTTGAAGCCCAGTGCTAACCAACCCCACAGCCCCGAGCCCTGGAGAGTGCCTGGCCCAGAGTGAGACACGCTGCAAGGGCACAGCTCACCCTGAACCCTCAAGACCTGGAAAACTGTGCAGACCACCTCATTCATGATTTTACACTGATTACGTGCTAAAATAATACTTGGGTGTATTAGATAAAATATCAACCTCACCTATTTTTAAAATGGTTTACTGTGGCTAATAGAAAATTTTACACTGAATTTGTGGCTCATACCCAAGATTCCTGGAAAGGGAAGTCACAGAACCAAGCGGAATCTCCCGTCGGGAGGCACAGAACGGTGCAGGTGGAGAGAGACTGCTTCGGAGCCTGTGACAACTGTCCCCCGACAAGAAGCTCTTAAACTCGACCAGAGGTGGGGGCAGGATGGACGGTTTCCCAGGGGGTGAGGCTGGGCGGAGTGGGGGAGGCGTGTGAGCAGACTCCGAGGAGCTGAGGGGCAGCGCCCGGGAAGGGTGTGGCAGGAAGAAGCGGGCGGCGGCCGTGCTGGGGAGATGCCCACGTGTGCCCACTGGGTAAGGCGCTGAGGAAAGCGACCAGGGAGGACAGGGAGATCGGCTGTGGACAGCGACCGCCAGACACGGACACTTAGGCAGCCAAGGCAGAAGGCGCCCAAGAGGAGCGGGGTGTGAACTCGGGGGACAAGCTCCTTACGGCGAGCGGGACCAAACCTAGGCAAGCAGGGAAAACAAGCCGGAAATCCCAAGAGGAAAGGAAGGAACTGCCACTGAGTGAGCGTGGGGCCAGGCCAGGGGCCCTGCTCCCCACCCCCCACGTTCCCCTCTTGGCACAGGGTCGGTGGGGGGGCCAGGAGAAGCAAGCCCCCAGGGCTGCAGAGGAGAGGCTGAGGGGGGCCACCCCAGCGGGAAGGACAGACACAGCAGGTCTCGGTGAGAAAGGCTCTCAGGTCGCCTAGCATCGCCGCCGGGCTCTCCACTAAACAGGAAAACACCAAAATGCTCCGAGGCCTACTGCCAGGATCACTCCCATAAAATCCCATAATGTCCATAATCTGGGCATTAGTATGCCAGGTCTGCACGCCAAGACACCTGCCCAGGAAGTGGGCTCCCTCACCCACTCTCCCCCTGGCAATCACCATTCTGGATGCAGACGAAACCATCTCATTTCTAAAATTAATCCAGTGAAGAAACGCAACAAGCATCAAAGCTACCGTCAATGTCATTCACAAGCAAGACGCTCTAACTATATGAGACTAGTATAAAGCAAACAAGGGAAACAAACCCGAAACCATATTAAAGCCGCCACTGCTAACATGAAGCTTTCTCAAGCACACACACTTTACGTTTCACTGCTATCAACACGATAAGCAGGAAAAAAATTACTGGGGAGGGAGGGGTATGCATTTTACAATGCAGATATTAATTTATAACAAAAACACTAAAAACAAACAATTCAAAAGCCACAGCAGCTACTGGAAAAGCCACAATGTAGCCACAAGCAAAAACAGTGACCAAGAGCTTCCATTCTATAAAGGCACTTACAGACTGCTCCCTCAGGAAGTACTACTATCAGGAGAGAGAATTTCAAAGCCTGGGAAAGAGGATCAAATGTCACTTTTCTCAATGTCAAAACTTTAAGGAGATTATTACATGCCCATTTCCTTCCTTTGATTAAAGAAAGCAACAGAAACAAAACTAACCAAGTGCCCAGAGCCACTCTTCGCAGGGTAACTAGACAGAATGTTGGAAACTGGGCCCCTCTCCTCCCTGCCCCGGGGGCCTGGGCTGAGGAGAAGGCCCAGCGTGGGCAGCGGCCGGCCGGGTGCCCACCAAGGAGACCGCAGCCTGTGCCCTGCAGCCCTGGCCACGACCTGCAAGAGAGGAGACAGGCGACAGGGACGCTCATCACACGCCAGGGATGCCAGCAGCTGAGATGACCAGGTCTTTCGAGATTTTCCATCTAACCCAGCGATCAGACACACTTGAAAACACTCTCAAGTTACTATTCTGTGGACACAGTCCCGATATAACCAGGACTTTTACAAAGACGAACAGCCCTGAGTTCATCACCACACAGGAACTGCCACTTTACGTCTCTCCTTCCCCAGTACACTGTAATCACTAGTGAAGAACAAGTGGATCCACACCCCCCTGGGGCGCTTCACACCAGGCTGAACGCTGACCCGGGCGACCCCCTCCCACCAGTAGCTCTTACTAGGAAGGAGGTGGCACAGTCTGGGAGCTCATCAGAAGTGCCAAGACACTCGACAGAGCCCATTAGACACTCCAAATCCCGTCAGAGACAGGGTGACACTACGAGGAGAGCCGCAAAGTCCGCCTGAAGGCTGCAGAAAGCAGTCTCGGGCTAGCACTCCTGAGAGGAGGCCAGAGGGCAGCGTCCTGCCTTCCTCCCGAGCTGGGCTCCACTGGCATAGCAGCTGGGGCGGCCCGGAGGGCAGGGCTCACCTCCGATGCTCGGAGAGAGCCCGGGTGGACTGAGGGCCAGACTGGGAGGTGAAGGCTGCCAGCATCTCTAATGGAAGGTGTGAGTCTAACAAGTTCACCTCTTAGAAAACAAAAGACTACAAACGTGATAAAGAGACCAGTGAGCACTGGGATTCACAGGTCATGTTTCCCTATCTTTTTTGTACTTCTCTCTGTCCCAATTTTTTGTATAAACAAGTATTTAAAACTTTTTATTCAATAGGCGGAAAAATCACCTTTTAAGATAAACTCTATTCCCAGACAAAAAATTTCATCCATCTTTGGTCTAATGTGGATTTCTAGAACTTCATTTCCACTCACCCACCCACCTATCCTATCCGTCCCCCCAAATATCTGCGCTACTCTCGTGCAGCAGACACCCTCAGAAAGGAGGCCAAGGTCAGAGTCGCCAGTACTGCAGCGAGTGCACACCTGTGAGCCTGTGTATCACGGGAGGCGGAGCAGCCCTCAGACGAGTAAGACAGACAGACGCCGCAGTCCGGATAAACAGGCCCCATCACCTGTCTGGCGAGTGTTCATTCTGTGTTGCCCTGCTCTTACCCTCTTGTTCTGGAAAATTATCGTGCTTCTCCTTCAAAACTGCTGCTACCTTACCTCCCAAGCAGCTTTTCCTGCAAGCCCCGGTGAAAGAAACCTCCGGTTTCCCCCAGTGCGCAACCTTCCCGAGCTCTCCCCAGGGCTGGCGCTCCAGGCCCTCTGCTGGCCTCCCATCCTCCCCACCCCTCCAGCTGGGGAGCGCATCTATCCACCTTCCGGCTGAGGAGAGACGATGGAACAAACCCACACCCTGCGGGCAGGAAGGGGCAGGGCTGCCGTCTGTGCTCTGGGCACTCAGGTTCAAGAGGCTAAGTTCTTAGTCACTCACTCTGCGTCTGTAAAGTTCGTGGTAATAAACTATTGTAAATGCCCCTTTGCAGGCAATGAACAGATAGCTGGAGCCTTGGGAGTATAAACAGGGCTTAGTCCTAGACACGTCCAGGACGCAGCAGACCTCTCTGCTCCTACTGTGCTTTCTCCACAGACCTGCCATCTCCTCTCAGGGACGCGATTACTATCTACATGCTGACCACTCCCAGAATTCACCTCTAGTCTGAACCTCCAGATCCACAGACCCAACTACCCCGGCCTCGCAAGCTTGACAAGCGGGAAAAGGAACTCTGACCTTTCGCTCTGCTCCAGCACCTGCTCCTTCCCCTCTCACCCAGTGCGCCTAGTGAGCCAGAAACCCAGCATCTGCTCATCTATCTCTCCAACTCCGTCTCCAAGATGGAGCCAGAGTAATTTTCAAAAACACCACGCAGACCACCTCTGGCTCCCCTGTGCGAGATTCCCTGCACGGAGGCCAGGCAGCAACCGTGGCCAGGCCCTCACCCGACACCCCTCTCCCAGGGCTCCTGGCCCCGGGTGCATTCCCACAGGGGCTGCCCCTGCTCTCCCTCCTGCAGGGACACTCCAGCTCCAGCTTCGTACCTGGGGGGGCCTTCTCACGCGAGGCGAGGCTCAAAGCATACCACCTCCTCCGAGACATGCCCCACGTCCCTGTCCATCAGGCGCTGTGTCTGTCTCTCTCCCTCAGGCCCACTGTCTCCTCTGACATCACAAGTCACCACCACGTGCCGTGTGAGTGTGTGTATGTGAGTGTGTGTGGCATTGTTCACACTTCTCCCCCCTCTGGAGGGGAAACACAGGGCAGGTGTTCTCTGCACACGGTCAGCCACCAAGGTCTGCAGAATGAATGAGGAAATGGTCCCAACCCCAGGTCAAGTCCTCAGCTCTCTCCTGGACAGTCACTAGAGCCTCCTCACTCATCTTGCTATCTTCATTCCAATCCGCCTTCCCCAAGTGCTGACAAGAGTTCGAAAAAAACACACTTGATCCTATCACTTCCTTCATAAAGTAAAACCCCAAAGGTTGCCCCACAGCCTCCAGTGTCAGATCCAAATTTCTCAGCATGTCACGAAAGGCTTTTGCAATCTGGTTCCAGTTCACCTGTCCAGCTTCACCTCCAGCCACTCCAAGGCCCACGCACTGAGGTCTGGACTCCTTTGTTGGCCTCATGTTCCTCCACATGCTAAGGTGTTTTCTCCAGCTTCGAAGGCCCTTCTCATCCTCCTCCAACTCCTCTGCATCTTTCAAACCCAGGTCAAATGTCACCTTCTGCAAGCTTTCTCAAACTTCCCTCGCTGAATTTTTGTTTTTATTTTATGGTATCTGGTACATCCTGAAGAGTGCAATTAATACTCACCTCTCTTGCTACTTTGTTCGTAACACACACTCCACATCCTCCCTGTCCATCTCACAGAAGAGTGAGCTCCAGAGGTGACAAGGCCCATATGGCAACCAGCTATGATGGGGCTTCCTATCTATGGCCAGTAAGGATGTGTGGAATTAATTTCTGGATCTAAGCATATCATCAAATTGCTGCCGGGTCTGGACGACTCACTTGCCCTCTCTCTAATTCCTTGTCTGCACAGTGGAGACAACAGCCCGCCCTCTCGTGCAGAGAAAGCAGGTAAAATACTCGGAAACCTCCAAGTCTCACATGAATGCAAAGCACGGCCCAACAACTGCTTCGACCACCATCCCTGGCACCCTCTGAGAAACAAACCTCCAATGACCCTGTCTCTAAGACATCCTGACCAAAATCTGATGAGAATGCTATCCGTACGACAAAGAACACCCTCACTGTGAAGGGCAATCAATTTCAGCCTCGAGCTGTAAATGCCAAGTTGGCATTAAACCACACACAATCCTCTCTCCCTTTGAACAGCCACTTTCCAAATAAAATGTACAAGAGTAGGAGGTAACTCCGCTTCACTCCCTGAGGGTGGGGAGCTGCAGCCTGTGGCTCCTGGCTATCCTGAGTGAGGAATGGGGCGAGCTGAGGCGATCGAGTGCTCTCGGGGCCCTGGGGCCTCTGCTGCACGCCACCCCCCTCCAGCGACGGCACACAAATCCTTCTTGTTCTCCAAGAGGCATGCTGTGCCATCCACAGCCGGGCGGCCTCCCGACCTTGTTTACCAACCACCCTTTACATGGCTCCAGTCCCTCCCCGCCGAAAGCACGTCCCCACCTAAATAAAGACCCTGCAGGATGCCAAGTTCGCGTTTCTACTGAGAGTGCAGGCAAGGGTAGTTTTGTACCCCCACTCTCCCCACCACCAACCTCCCCCCGAATCATCCAGCCACTTAGAAATCACTCCCTCAGATGCTGTTAATAAAATGTTTAGGGAAACAGAATAATTTTCTGCTTAAGATTTTTTTTTTTAAACAGAAAATGGGATTAAATACTTTTCCTCTCTAGTTTGTCAATCCAGATGGCAAGTTTTGTTCCAGTCAACCCAGATGAAACTAGAAGAGGAGATAGCATGGTTCAAAAGATTTCACCAAATCCATTGGCAAAGTCCAACAGGAGCACTGTGGATGGATACTGGATATACATGGACAGCATATACCATAGGGACTGCAAAAGAATCAGAATTTTAACTGCAATTTGTCAAGTGGAGTATTCTTTCCCAAACAAAATTATTTTCTTAAAAGCCAGAATCTGTAACTTACTTCTGTTTCAAGTTAATAACTTTTAGACCATGCAACAATGCAAAACCTCCTGCCCTTCCCGACAGGGGCTCAGGTGACCTGACCTCATCACCCCAGGGCTGAGGTTACAAGGAGACTGCAGCCAGGGCCTCTAACTCAGCAAGCCGACCTCGTCCGCTCCATTTACTAGGAAAGTCACACTGAAACAGCAGAGGAAGTGCATCAAATATGTAACGGCAAGACTTCAGACTAAAAAGCCACTCCAAAAGCTTTTAAAGATGTAATCCGTCCGGCAACTTCCATCTGCCCAGATTTAAAGGTTCTGACATGTTTCTGAACAAACAGCTCAGATCTCTTGGGCTCCATCAAGAATGAGACTGGAGACACCAGGAATCCCAGGACACAGCACAACACAGGCAGGAGCTTGTGCCATGCCAGCCAGTTTCAAGGGCCAGGACTTCTAACCACATCAGAGGTGATTTTAGAGCAAACGCTTTCAAGAGCAAGAGAGCAAATTCTTAGATGTATGCCTGTCAAACACACACATTAACACTTTATCTACCGTTTGCGAAAACTAAGGAAATATTAGCAAGTTCTTTGATCTGCTTGAAATTTTCTGGCGATGTGAACACAGTTTAGAATTCTTTATCTTCTTATTTAAATTATAAAGATCAAGCCTTATCTCCATTATAAAAACAATTTTTCTTAAAACACCTGCTATAGACACAAAAATGCACAAAATAACAGTTAGCCCAATAAAGAACAGGTAAAAGTCACCAAGTTAACGCACCACATTTAAACTTGGGTCATACTAGGTAGGACAGCTGAGGATGGAAAATGGGCTTCACTCAAAGAGTAAAATTATAAGGCCCATACCCTCGGTAAGAACGTATACATTCTTATAGGGGTTCTTAACAGCTAAGACAGGGTGCTACTTACTTCCTCATTAAATAGTTTGCTAGTTTCTTTTTTGATTGGGTCTATAAGCTGGACTTGGCCTGCGGAAAAGCCCACTAGGAGAGAGACACTTTCTGCTGTGGCTGTTAGGTGGTTGAAGTCATGACAAGTAGGCTGTGTTCCTTTGTATATCCTTTTATCTATTGGTTTACTCAAGTCAGCAGCCTGGAGGAGAAAGAGAAAAATACACACGGTAAACAGCACATTGAGATGAGAACGCTAAGTTACACTATTTTATACTCCATTATGATGC